>NC_035448.2:188592920-188925732 GCF_002127325.2 Helianthus annuus
TGCAGAAAATTTATGTCCTAATAATTCTATCTTTGCTTCTTGCAAAATATTATCTATCCTAACGGAATTCTCATCTGCCGTTTCAACTGTAAAAGTCGGCCTAAGGTTGGTTAAAGGTAAATTAAGGGTTTGGCAGAATGAAGTATTTATAAAACTTTGGTTTGCACCAGAGTCAAATAATACTTTTTGCATAAACGTTTGTGAACTAAAACGTACCAACTATGATGTCAGGAATTAGTTCAGCTTCCTGAGTAGTTAATTGAAAAGCTCTTGCGTTTTTCTTGGTAGTCCCTTCTGCAGGTTTCGTCTTTTCATTTGCTGGGTTGCCTAATTTCGGGCAGTTTGTTCTGAAATGTCCGGTTTCTCCACAATTGTAGCAGGTTATTGCCTTCTTTTTCCTGCAATCCTCTTCTTGATGTCCTGGAATTTTGCAGTAATTGCAGCATCCTTTGCATTTTCCAAAATGCTTTCCCTTGCAGGTATTGCAAAATGGGATAGTGGAAAATCGCCCGATTCCTCTTTTTCTGAAATTGCTACTATTACCCATATGAAATTCTTGGGAAATTTTCTGGGCTAAATCCTTCCTTCTATTTTCTTCCCGAGTGCGTACCAGTCCGTCGGTTAGAGTGTTGGCTAACTCTACCGCATCGTCAATCGTGCGGGGTCTCGCAGCTTTGACAATGTCACGAATTTCGCTAATCAAACCCCAAATATAGCGAGAGATAAGTACCGGTTCCGGCGAAGCCAGAGTAGGTACAATTCTGGCATACTCAAAGAATTTTGAAGTATACCCTCGACAATCTACATCCACCATTCGGTGACTTAAAAACTTATTTGCCATCTGCTCTTTTTCATATTCGGGACAGAATTTTCTTTCTATTAATTGCTTAAATTCTTCCCAACTCATGGCATAGGCCACGTCACTTCCTTTAGCTTGTAACATTGTATTCCACCATTCTAACGCTTCTTCCTTTAAAAGGTGCGAAGCGTACATAACCTTATCTTCCTCAACACATTTACTTATTCTGATTACTGCCTCGGTTTTCTCTAACCAACGCAGTGCCGCAGTTGCCCCTTCATTGCCTGAGAACTCTACAGGTTTACAGGCAAGAAATTCTTTGTAAGTGCAACCAGGCGTTGCAGCTTTCATTTTCTTAGGGAGCGGAGCTTGTCGTGGTTCCTCATCATGATTAACATGATCATTGCCTCCGTCTACGCTATTACTGAAGTTGTTTTCAGAAATACGTTTGCTAGGAACGATTTGTTGTGGTTCTATTGGATTTTTAACAGCAGCGACGATTGCTGGAATAGCGTTGGCTATCCCTTGAGCAATTATTGTTGGAATAGTGTTGGCTATCCCTTGAGCAACGATATTTTCTATATCCTGTCTAGTCATATATTGATCCCCTGATTGTTGCTCAGATTGATTAACTTCGTTAACTGGTTCATTATTAGCGTTTTCCATCGGATAACTAATTTATAGATAAATAATTAGTATACCAGAAGTAATCCAATGTCACCCTTAATTGCACATAATTATGTAAACAAACCAAAATTTGTAAAATTTTTATTATATCATGTTTCTATATACAACTGTTTTATTATTTATTTTACACATACTGATTTTACTATTACTATTACACAACCACACTTCCATAAATCCCCTATCCTTTTGTCAAATGATATTCTAGTAACGGTGTTCCCTCTGATCGTATTTCCAGGAGATCTGTTTCCCAATTTCTTGGATCCTATTCCCAACATTCATTAGTTCTTAGTCAAAGTGGCGGAGTTTAGCTATATTCCCGTTACTCATTGGTGAATTTGGTAAAGGTTCTAGATTGAGCTGAGGAAAAAGCTTATAGGGATTGTTTTGTAACTGTATTTTATTAGTCAACCATTCGTCTATTTCGAAAGGTCGCGAGTGGATTGAAGGGTTTGGAATAGCTGGTTCTAAGTTCATTGATAGTTGTGTTTCATTAACAGACTTAATAGTATTATAGTTTGTCAATATAAAATCTAACTCCTCCTGAGATGGTAACCCCTCAATTTGCCTAGAGCTTTCCCCAATTTCTATTTTCTTAGGTGTGGGTTTTTCGAGAGGTAAAGCGTTGAATTCTATAGGTTCCTCTATGTCTGGTATATATCTATTGAAATCTCTGGAAACCTCTGTTCTTACTGGATAGAGATTTAAATTCTGAAGGGTGTCAGACAAGTCACTCATGCTGTTTAGCAAAGTGCACACAATTACTAAGTCATAATTTATAACAAATTTGATAGAAAAACTTTGAAATACTATTTTATACTATTTAACTACCAAAACAACTGAAATTTAAAACATCCTAGGTTTTATTTATAAATTTATTTATTTACTGAATAAGGCTTCTAGACTGTAGATAATAAAGGTACTAAAACTTTGGTCCAATTTAAAATTTGCATTAATTGCTACATTGGCTATCATATAAAGATCTGTCCATACTGTACACAATTAGTAAGATAATAAAACATATATTCATAGAATGACAATTAGAAAATTTAAGTATTTTCTAAATACTTAATAGGCTTAAATCAGTGGCTTGATCAGTGGCTCTGATACCACATTTTTCCTGTCACGCCCCCGTACCCGGGTTGACCCGGTCTAAGAGCCGCGGGACAGAAAACCCGTGGTATTCATGTTTACAGCGGAAGTCTTAACAGGATCGTTTTAATTTTTGGAAAAATGTCCGAGTATTATTTATTTATAATTCGGGATAAACCCCGTGATTTACAGTGGAGAAATTTCATAATTTCCTTTATTTTACAAACATGTTTATTTATTTATTTAAGCCACTACTTCAAGCTTGATAGTGCTCCGTAGCACGTGTACTTAATTCACAGTAGGTCACCTGAAACATGTTGTAAAAAGGTTTTGTCAGCGGGGAAATACTGAGTGAATCATTCATTTTGATAAAATGACACACAGTTATAAATTACAGCATAAGAGCGATTACTATGGCAGTATCTTAATTTATATCTGGCCTTGCCACCCATGTGACGATGGTCATACCACTATTGGGTCCAGTCACCCAATTAGTGGCGTTTTGTCACTGTTAGGTCTTACTAGCCTAACCCCTGTTAGGGCTTATTGCCTAACTGTGAGAAATTAGTAATGTGCACAATACCCCACTAGCCAGCGGTCAAGATAACCACGACTTAATCCCTGTAATTATAACATTTGAAAATAATTTGGAGTATTGTAAAACAGTTGATAAAAAGAGAATGACTCACATTGCAGATTTAACGAGCAAGGTATAAGCCTACTGATTAGCCTTGATTACACCTAATTTGATAATAATGCACACACAACGGGTTAGTAACTTAATACAGCAGTTACGTCAATTCACGAGATCAAACCCTCACAACGATTAACAAGTGCAATACTTAATAATTCAATCGGATTCACAACGAATAACAGAGCATAGTCCGAATTCGAACAGCACTCAAATATTCATGTCGAAATCACGACGAATAATCAAAGTAGAAGCTCAATTTGAGCAGCACTCGGACAATCGTTGGATAGTTATAATCGATCGGACGTTGAATCGTAATAGCGATCGAGTTATTACCCTGATTGCGGCAGCACTTCGTGTCCCGTGTGTGTTAATTGTGGTAAACAGACGATATCTCCGTAGCTATATCGACTTTTTACGTCGTTTTAAGGACAGAAAACAAGTCCCAAAGTCGGCTATTTATACACAAAATTGGCCACGCTTACGGACCGTAAGCCATACCCCTTACGGTCCGTAAGGGACACGTAAATTTTATAGGGTAGCTAGGCTCGGGACTAGCTTGGCTGATTCAACAGTTTTGGCCAATAGAATTTAAACAACGAATTCTGTTGATAATCGTCAATAGGGTTTTACCCCCCTTGGGTTTTAGGGGCCCTGATCCTGATTTTGATTGTTCCGGAAATTTTAGGGTTTATGCCAAATCACTTGAGTGTCTCAATTAGGGTTTTCTTATTGGATAATTGCCATCCTAATTATTGATTTTAGTGAGAGTTGTTACAGCTGTCGGCTCCCACCACCATCTCAACGAAATCTCCACCTCTTGTCATCGTCTTCCCATCTCGACCACTCCCATTCTCCATCGTCATCATCATCTCATTCAACATTATCATCTCCGGTGACTGGTTTTAGAGAGGGAAAGAGAGAGGAAATGATAAAGGGGCTAGGGTTCCCTTACCGGAGAGACGACCGTCGTTGGTCGTTCTGTTTACCGCCGCCGTGAGCGACGGCGCTGCTGCTGAGGAGGTCGCCGGAGGTCAAAGAAGAGGTAGAAGTTAACCGGGTGAAGAGAGGGGATGGAAGTGTGTGTCTGCCGGAAGAATCAGAATTCATATAGGAGAGCCAATGGTGGGCTGACTTCACGTGGTGGAGGTTCTTTCCAAATAGATTTATCTGGGAGTGAATTGCAAGTTTTGTCCTTTATCTTTAGGCCATTTTGCAAGTTTTGTCCTTTATGTTTAAATTTGACGAGTTTTGTCCTTTATGTTTAAAAATCAAGCACGTTTTACCCTTTGGGGCAAAACGTGCTTGATTTTTAAGGACAAAACGTGCTTGATTTTTTAAACATAATGGACAAAACGTGCTTGATTTTTAAACATAAAGGACAAAACGTGCTTGATTTTTAAGGGCCCAAAGGGTAAAACGTGGTGAGAGGAAAATGCAGATGATAAAACTTGATTTTTAAACATAAAGGAGAAAATAGGGATTTTATCACAAATGCAGATGATAAATGGGGAAATTGAAAGTGGTGAGAGGAAAATGACCAATTTTCCCCCATGTGAACTGCACCTGACCTTTTTTAACTGAGATTTCTAACCAGGTTAGGCCTAAAGGACAAAACGTGTAAGATTTTGAAAGTTAAAGGACAACGCCTGCAAGATTTTCGCAAAAAGGACAGCGCCTGAAATTTGATGTAAACATAAAGGACAATACTTATAATTTACTCACTAAAATCCATAGCAATCTTGAAAACACACGAATATAATATCTGAAAATTAGTTAAATTAATATATCAAGATATGTAGCATAATCGAGAAAAACTGTTTAAAAATAACTACAACTAATTTAATATATTTTTTAGTAAAATCGGAAAAATGTATAATATAATCTGATTTGTTTGTTACGATCCATTACTTGGCACATTTTGAGACGGTGTGATTAAAACATGATGTCTCTATTTTATTTGTGTATCTATGTGCTTAGGAAACACTTTAGTTCCTATGAGATACAGTCTTTTATTATTATTGTTATTGGTTTTATATTATTTAATCCTATATATTTAAAGTTACAAAAATTAAAACTAAGTTTTAAATATTAAACACGTGTAATACACGAAGTTTTAACCTGATATCTTAATAATAATTTATTTGCACATTACCAACTATTATTATACCTATAGAATTTTTAATTATTTAAGATTTTGAGCAACATCTATCGTGCTAAATTATTTATCATTTCTTAAAAAATATATAAAAATATTTACTTATAAAAAAAATAAAAAATAAATAGATTTTATGTTAATTAAGAGATATAATAAAAAGATGAAAATAAAAAAAAATAGATTTTGTAAAACTGATTTTACTACCGATTAATACAAAGAAGTTGTGTTTATCCATCTCTAATCTCTCCCGTCTTGAACTAATCACACACTAATCACGGTTTCGGTCCCGAAACTCGGTCCTACAATTGGTATCAGACCCAGGTACCCGATTTAGTAAATCCAACAGTTTGCTAAATCACATGTGCTCTAGATCTGTGTTTATTGTGATTTTTGTTCAAGATGTAAGAATGGTGAAAATGAAGAAAAACCCAGATCTGGACTGAAATTCGCGGGTCTAGTTGAAACAGAACATATACGAGTGTTCGATTTTATGTTTCACACCCAAATCAACAAGTTTTCATCATCAAATATCATGTTCTTATAGATTTTCGTTAAGATCTGCAAGTGAACAGTGCTGTGTTCTTGAGGTAAGGTGTGGCGGCTGTTTGAAAAGCTAGGTTTCTTCAGATCTGAATCTGACGCAAAAGTGAACCATGTGTGCCGAAGACTCCCCTAGCGAAGTCTCCCTTGCCGAACAATCAATAACCGACTAAGAATCCTCATTGTTCGTCGAACCGCTTCAGTCTTCGTCAGCCCCACTCTTCGTCGGATAATTTTCAATCTTCGTCGGCTGATAGAGAGTTCGTCGGACCTTTATAGTCTTCGTCAAACCCAAGTCTTCGTCGAGCTATCAGTCTTCGTCGAGCTAACAGTCTTCGACGAGCTAATTCTTCGTCTTAGTTGGATTAAATGATGTTGGCTGGAAGCATGTTCACGAAACCTACAACTTACCCGTTTCAGTGTATTCCTTTCGTGGTGATTACTTCTTCGTGGATGAAGCTGCAACAAACAGCAACAGTTGCCGACAAGAAAACCAGGGGCCTGTTATTATTATTATTATCATCATTGTCTCTTCTATCAATTCGAGGAGCGTGAAAGCTCATGTCCACCTGATCGGAGGATGGAGGCAGTAGTTGTGAAGGAGACGGCGATGTAAATCTGGGTCGGTTATGGATGAATACGAATTAGAAAGGAGGATGTCTGATGAAGTTTGGCGGCTGACACATATGTCTGCAACTAGGTTTTTGCAAAGATAATCTATTTAATGGTGGGCTGTAATATTCTTGTCACATGTTGGGCCACACCTGATCGAATGTATGCATCAGGTAATTTTTTTCTGTTAGGCCCATATTGTTGGAGCATTGTTTTCTGGGCCAAAGGAATGATGGGCTATGGTTAACGATGGGTAATGTTAGAATTCTTTGGGCCCACATGAACAATGGCTATTAACTTCAGGGTGAAAAAATATTTTGTCTGAACTTCTATTAGATCAAATAAAAATGGCAGCTTAATTAAATGTGTATAGAGTTTGGAAGATGGTATGTCGGCAAAATTGGTAGCTTTGGCAGAAATGATTTTCTGTTTGGGCCCACTTGTGCATATGAATATTTGATTTGGGTTGTTGGACCGATCAAAAGGCCCATTAATGATTGGATCTAATTAATTGGGATCCATGACAGTTCTTCGTGCATGACAATTAACTTTGGGCAAATGATTAAAAAAAATTGGGATCTATTGAACCAAATGTTTTAGATGAGACGTGGAGTCGTGGACCCGTCTTTATTCGTGAGTTGCAAAGTGGGGTCGGTTGTTCGCGAAGTGGATTTGAACCGAGCTTCTAAATGTCGAAGTCAAAATTCGTACGGGTTCGAGAGCGTGCGGGATGATGCGGCATGATGAAAACAAATGATGATATTTTTGAAAAATGTGGGGTAGTTACGGTTACCGATGAATGTCAAATTTGGTGACTTGACTACTATGGGCCAAAAACCAAAAACGGTATGTTCACTTCCGCACGTCAATGTTTATGATTGTTATCGGTTAGTCGTAAATGTTCGAAAGCATTTTGTTTATTGTCATATTCTCGCATTTGAAAACGAACGTATGAACCTGGAATGTCAATACCGGTCCTAACGAGTTCACAAAGTCTTTGGAGGGATACAAGTCGGATCCTACGGGGTGCTAGGCGATTTTCTTTATCAACTAGAATATGCAAAGAAGAAAGCATTTTGTTTATTGTCATATTCTCGCATTTGGTAACGATTGAATAAACCTGGAATGTCAATACCGGTCCTAACGAGTTCACAAAGTCTTTGAAGGGATACAAGTCGGATCCTACGGGGTACTAGGGGACGTTCTTATTCAACTAGAATATGCAAAGAAGAAAGTCGTTTTCGTGATTTTTCGAACAACCGAGAACATTCAGTGAAGAATGACGACAGTTCCGCTCAGTGGAGGGAATTGGTGAACATTTGAAGATAAATTCTACTCAGTGGAGAGAATTTGTTCTGTGAAATTGACGACAGTTTCATTGAAGTGGAGAGAATCTGTTAAGGTTTAGAGATCTTACCAAAGAAATGGGGGGATAAAAATTTTTCATATGTGGAATTTCTTTGGTAAGTTTCTAAACGCAATCGCAGGTGGTAGAGTTTGTCTTATGACAGATCAAAACTTGATGCAGTTTTTAAAGAATGGAACCCTTATCAAATGCCGATTGGAGTATTGGAAGATCAGTGGAAGATCGGTCAATTGAGCCTTGTGAGGAAATTGCACAACACCCAACACGGATACGCGTACTTCGAGAGGGAACTATTATACAAGGAGTGTCAAGATACTACTTACCTGGATCATCGGTCAAGGGGGAATTTGTTAACACGGAGAAAATAAATACTTGACTGAAGATCGATTGCAGTTGCATTTTCAGCATTCGACAGCAACGGACAAGGGGGAATTTGTTGATGCAGATTTTGTGTCCGATGCTTGTCGAATAGATTAGATTTATTTTATGCTGAATATGTAATAGTTAGTGAAATGGTCAAACGAACGTGTATTGACCCGCTCGTTTGAAGTGGTCAAACGAGAGGGTTATTTGTTTGACCATGTGTGTTTGCTAGACAAAGGCGGTGTGCCTATAAATAACACTCCTTTGTCATTTGCAAACTTGCGAGAGAGATAGGGTGAGCTCATTTGAATAAGAGTGATGATACAGCACCAAAAGGCTTAAAGAAGTGGCTTATTTTATCAGTTGAATTAAATTAAGCAAACATGGTTTCATATATTCGGGTGTATCCCTTATTGAAGCTACTTTTGTAAAACATGGGTTTTATCCCGTCTATTTAATAAATAAAATCCGGTGTTTTCTAATCTCTGATATTTTTCCTAACTCACGGTCCTGGTCCTGATGAACATTTCCGCTGCAATGTTTTTAAAATAACCACCGGTACCACTTGACTGCTCGCGACTCCCGTCCACGGTTTGGTCGGGGGTCGTGACACATAACTTTATATCTTTACTTATGTAATGCATGACTTTCAAATCATAAACAAAAGAAAGTTACGATTATTTACAAATGCCGAGACCTATATATAGTTTTGTATCTTTAACTTTACCTATAAAAATTAAAAGGTTTTTCTCTTTCATTAACCCACCATAGGTTTCCCCGTTAAGAAAAAAAGAAAGACATGTGCTTCTTCTCCAATTGGGTAGTTTCCTAGGGTAACCAATTTCATCCGAAGGATCTAAACATGTTCAATTTCAATCATTTCAGTAAATTTTTATCTTATTATACTTGTTTAATAAAGAACACACAGATTTTTATCTTATTATATAATCTTTTGAAGTAAGGCATTTTTCAAATTCGAATACGCTGATAACATGCGTTCTGGGCGGTGTGGATTTTTTTATATTTTTTACTTATTAATTAATATATAAACCTATGATTAAGCTTTATTTCACAATTTCTTTTTTTTTCAATTTTTTTATTACTCAACCACCATATTTCACAATTCATATTTAGACAACACACCTTCGTGAAGGAGAAACCACTCCGCACATATGGCTCCCGTTGCACTTCTTTTTTTTTTCTTTCTTTTTTTACATTTCATATTCACCATACCACATAATCCAACTTAGATGGTACTCTTATTATAATTATTTCAAAAGGAACAATTAAAGAGATAGATTTAATCACAAGAAGCTATAAAAAAGATTTAACACCTCCATCGACAACGACACTGCGTATTGTTGTTTATGCATTCCCCAAGAGCCATATTCCCCCTCAACTCCGTACAACCACCATCGCAAACGGCAGCATAACAATCAACCGCTGGAAAAATGTATTCGCATACCTTGAATGGTGGTGCGTCCACGTCATCACCTAACACATAACACTTATCAATTTATGTGATATTAAACATATATAAAAAGAAAAAGAATCAATTAGAATATAGTAAATCACATGTAACAATAGTCGTAGTTGCAACGATTAGTAACAGAAAGATGCAGACAAGCTTCATTCTAGTATTGCTTTGTGGTTTCAGTAACTTTAATCACAACACAGATTCATTCACAACATTGTGCATTTATAAGTGTGTTGACAATCTTATGAATTAAGTGCCTATATCGGTTACCATATATCAATAATAAATAGTTAATTAATATATGTATTTAAGTATAGTATTTTTAATTGTTCTTTTAGTTTCATACAACACAAAGTATTTAAAAACGACTGTATTAAAATATGGTATTTTATAAAACTTTTTATACCAATTAATATATTTAAGTTATATAAGGATGAAATAGTCTCATTGCATAGAATCCCGTTATCTATTGCATTAAATCTAGATAGTCACCTTACTTCTCATTTCTGGGGAAATTTTAACCCGACTTATTTTGAGCTGTATGAAGGAACACTGCGAACATAGAAAGACATGCTAAGTGCATGTGCGATAAATAGGACTATCATTTATCACTCATAAGATTTTTCAATAATTAGCCTACAAGTATTAGTGTTACCCATTTGAAGCACCTTATGGATGAAGATATCATCCAGTATGTTAGACATACATATGAGAAAAGCAACTATCAGGCCATGAGATCGGCAAACCATTGAAATTTAAATCAGAGAAAGGATATCACTAAAAGTCTCTCTGTGTTTAAAGGAAAGTTAAGTCCGAGGAATGTCAAACCATTAAAGTAAATAAGCAAAGTGGACCCGTAGCTTATCAGCTAAAATGGCAAGTATACATGATAAGAAATAAAAGTAACTAAATAGATACGGGATCGATCCCACGTCAATTGTGAAAACAAGACAACAGACAACCAATTCAGCTGTATACCTCCTCAAAACATAGAAGTAAATGCAAGACCATATCAGTCAATCATGAGAATTCCAAAAACATGCAAGATTAGTTCTGGTCAGGGTGAAGTAGGACTTAAAGCGTGGACAAGAATATACTTGGGTATCGAAAATAAGACGGAAGTATCCTTACTTGTTCAAGTAAATCTCGAGGACGAGATTTTAATTAAGGTGGGGAGGATGTAAGGACCTACAAAAATGTCCCACAACACTCTGTAAGTGGAAACCCGGACCCCTAAAACCCTAATCCTTGTGAAAAATCAAGAAATTCAATTTTATGGATCGCTCGCGGGTCGCGTAAGAGTTAACCGAAGCTTACGCGGGGCGCGACAGCTCAAGGGTAACCGGATAAGGATGAGGGACACGCGTCGTTATACGTGTCAACCTACACTCTGTCACATCCCAACCCGCAGCGGAATGGTACGGGGCATGATGATTGCCCATAGCTTATGACACTATTAAACTTTCATATTTAAACATATCATGATTTAATGTCACACTTTCCATTTAAGTTTCAAATATTCAAATAATACATCAACTTGTCCTTTTAATTACTAAGGCAAAGTTCCTACGTGATCCTGATCCAGTCCAGTCTTCAATCCTCTACACCTGTATCATGTGTAAAATAGTATTTTTGGGTCAGCTACAAGAGCTGGCGAGTAAACCCTGGTTAAGTAAAATAGGTTTACCATTTTAAAATTTAGAAATAAAAGTAATGTGTTTTACCTTTTTAATTCCAAATAATAATTTAAATATTAAGCATGCAATCAATCAAGTGGAAGCAATGCACAAGTAATATGAACATAGAAAGGTAGCTGAATAATGTATAAGACAAAGACCGACACCAAAACCAACACCTTGCGTCCCACACCCAAAAAGGGTGTGACTGTGGCGATACCAACATCCCATAGTTAGGAGGAAAGGTCAGCCCAAGACTAGTGGGGCGATACCAACATCTCCAGGTCATGAGGAAAGGTCAGCCGTGGATCCACTGAATGAATGACTATTGACTATAATGACCAACACCACCACCACCACCACCACAACAACAACAACCTCAACAAACAATCAACAACAATAAGTAATGCATATACAACACACAAGACTTTGCATGCTCGATTTTGGATAAAAACAAGAACGAGACACATTGATACACCCCAAAAAGTTAATGACAAAAAAAGGGGGGGTTTACTCACAGGTTGCGAAGAAACGTTCCACGAGAAATACCGCACGAGTACACGAGGTATAACAATTGACTAAATCACCCTAGAATAAATATAACCAAGATTCTAACTTGAACGAATATATTAATTTTAGGAAATTGGGTTCTCCTATTTGGGGTCTTTTAATTATATCAAATAATTAATAATTACTTGATAAAACAACCAAACCAATATAATTTTATATATATATAGATTTCTATAATTATTTACCATGAGATATTCTTAGAATTATCAATTTAATAGGGTTTAAAATGCCCATATTTAACAAATTTACTAAAACCATCTAATAATTTTTATATCGCAGATTAAATGATTATCACATATAATGATTAATTATATAAAAGAATTTACTTAAATGATTATCGAAAATTATGGAACATTTATAAAAAAATTCCCACAACAATTATATAATCTACATAAACAGTAAAAATATTTATAGAATTTATTTGTGAAATTCTAGTATTTTTAAATAATTAAAACATGTATTATGAATTCCCAAAAATCAAGAAACAAATTATATAGAAATCCCTAGTGTTGATATAATCTGAAATAACCAATAAAAAAATTATTGAATTTATTAGAGATTATCTTGTATTTTTATTTGATTTATCTAATGATTAAAACATAAATAATTCACCAAAATTCCAATTGACATCTTAAAAATTCCCAAAATTTACACAAAATGTGATAATATGATATATAACAATAATCTACTTTTAATTTCATTAAAACACATGTCTAAACTTAAAAGCCCCAATTCGTATGAATTCGTATGAATCAAGAACCCTAATTTCAACTCAAATTAATTTCAGATAAATTAACCTTCTATCACTGAAGTTTATAGAGGGCTTTTGTAGAGAATGAAAAAGTAAGCAAGTTGGGCTTTGGAATTACCTGAAAAGGTTGAGAATTGAAGGAGATATCATCTGCACAAGTTACAAGCCCTAGAATGTTCTTCAATTAAATTCGCGATGTAGAGGTGATGAAATGGAGAAATTTCAGTGGGGTTTTACATGGCTTGACTAGGAGAAGAAATAGTAAAAGTTTCGGAATCCAATTTGACGATTTGATACAAAACCCAATTGATGTTCTTGAAGTGCTAAATATGTATTAATGGTGATTCAATCCTTACTTCAATTTAGCGGTTTCAAGGCATATCGGAACGACTAAGGGGTGGTGAACATTAGGCCGTGGGGTATGGGCTTGGGTTGGGGCGTGGGTTGGGGTAAAACACCCAAGCCACCACCCCGGGTGGGCTTGGTTGAGGCGTGGCCCCTTGGGGCTTGGCTTTCAAGCCGGGCGTGGGGCGGGGGAGCAAGGTGAGTTGGCGGATTGTGATTAGCCCATTAAAAGTAGCCGTTGGGGGCCACTTAAAAAATTTTTTTCCTTTATAAATACTTACCACATTTAACATTTTTCTCACACAATATCAAACACATAAAACATAATATTGTCATGAGTTCTTCAAGTTATAGTGAATCGTCATCATCATCTAACGATGGTGTGGAAATATTTCTACAATCGATCGTGGCGGTGGTGAAAGCTATCGTGGAAGACGAAGACGATGAGGAAGAGACTCAACAACCTAAATGGAGGAGAAGGTACATCGCTCGTGAACGGCACACCGCTAACGATTTGTTGGTAAGCGATTACTTCTCAGCGGAACCTAAGTATGATGAAAAAAATGTTTAGGCGTCGTTTTCGTATGAGTAGAAACTTATTTTTAAGAATATCTAGAGATCTTGAGGAGAAATATGTTTGTTTCCAACAAAAACCCGATGTCACTGGGCAATTAGGATTTAGTACGTGGCAAAAGGTCACGGCCGCACTTAGGCAGTTAGCGTACGACAATAGTTCGGACATTATGGATGACTATTTAAAAATGTCTGCACGTGTAGCTAGAGGAACTTTCTTTATAAACGGGGTTGAGTACGTGTACGGGTACTACTTAGTTGATGGGATTTACCCAGAGTGGGGGGTTTTCGTAAAATCGTTCACAAGACACGGTACCTCAGATCCAAAGAGATTAAAGTTTAACAGGGTCCAGATGGCTGCATGTAAAGACATCGAGCGAGCATTCGGTGTTTTGAAGAAAAGGTGGCGAATATTGGCAATGCCTTGTCGACTGTGGGACAAGGATCAATTTGGAAACGTGATGTACACATGTACCATTCTTCACAACATGATTTTGGAGGATGAAGGTAGAGCGGTCGTTACCTACTATGATGACGATGACCCCCAACCAGGTAATGTAACAGACGAAGATAAAGCGGCAAATGAATTTTTAATAAAGTCAAGGGATATACATCAGAACCTTCGAGCTGATTTGGTGGAACATGTTTCAACGATTCCTGGGTTCGAAACCGACGAAGACGACGAAGAATGACTGTTTTTTATTTTGATAATTATTATGCATATTTATGTATTTTAAAAAAAATATGTATGTTTATTTTTTTTGTAGTTATAAATATAAATATATATTAAAAAAATTGTTGTTCTGCTTTCTGATTAAGTATAAAAGGCGTTGGTTTCCTTTACATGTTATATTGTGGCTCAGCCGGTTTGTCTGTTGAATTTCAAACGAGGGGTTTCGGGTCCGAAACCCGTCGCTAGCGTTTCTTTTTTAATATGTAACTTCTGTTATTTATAAACTAGTCCCTCTGGTTTCTAAACTTTGTTAACCGGATATAACTTACAACTTAACTCAGTTAGGATGTTCCCTTTATAAAGTAACCAATAAACTAACCTAGTTAATTAAGACATATACTAACTTAATTAATGAACATTATATAATAAATACTAACTTAACTAGGTTTACTAACTTAGTTAGTTAACTTGCTTTTAATATATAGTTTCCATTAATTACAAAAACAACCCCCTTAACTTCTAACTTTATTTGACTAGCCAATCTAACTTCGTTAATGCTTCACTTATATAAATCCAACTGAACTAACGGAGTTGCTTTATAAAATTAACGTTTTAGTTCGGTTTTAATCCAACGCGATACATTACATTTAATTAATAATTAAAATATTAAAATTATATAATTACTAAAATTTCATTTCTTTTTATTAGATAAAAAAGGTCCGACTTTGCAATCCGGGTCGGATTTCGGAGATCCGTTTTTGACGGATGTTACAGTCTCCCCAACTTTTGGGAATTTCGTCCCGAAATTAGGAGAAAACTGCTCGTACAGGATGGAATGTAGGGTCTTCCATAGACATAAACGATATCGGTAGATTTAGTAATATCGTTAGGAACTCGAATCTTAAGATCAGATTGAGGCGGTAGCGTTCCTGATAAGGGTTGGATACCCAAATAGAGGAATCGTTTTTGATGCCAGTGATGTAGTAATGAAAAACGTTAAATGTATTGTATTAGGTAGCCGATTGTAGACTCTTTGACCATTACGAACTCGAAGCCCAAGATTGGCGTATCAAAGATGTATTGCAGCTAAAGAGAATATCATGTCCTAAAGATGACTTGTAACGCGAGAAAGTTTGCAACTGAGCTGTAAGGTATATATGTGATGCCCAACTGCAATCCGTGTCAGAACTTGGGATCTTGAAAAAAAATTTCTTATAAAATGCCACAATTTGAGTTGAATGAGTGAATTCATAGAATTTGAATCTCCAATCACGAAACCAAACAACTAACTAAAACTCTCTTGATTAGTTTAACGCTGGTTTTGAAAATTTGGCATAGACACTTATATATAGGAAATACCGACGGCGTGGTCCACCATGCCTCTATCAAATTTTCATCGACATCGTTATTCAAATCATTATTGACACACAAACACAACTTACATAGAACTTCTCTCAACCAATCTAACAAAGCTTTTGATAGTTTGATAAGAACACTTATATATAGGAAGTACCAGCAGCGTATCCACCATGTCCATATCAAATTTCATTGGATTCGTTAGCGGTTTTGATTGGTTCCATGCGACGACTCGACTCAACTTACTAATTACATTACCACAACCAAACCACAAACAACCATTGTATGAGTCTCCAACCCAAAAAGGGTGCGACTAAATAGTGGCAGTACCTACATCCATAGTTATGGGAGAAGGGTCGGTCTATGAAAAAGTGAGACGATACCCACGTCACCTATACTACTAGGAAGATAAGCCGTGATGATGTGAAACTGTAACAACATGAACTAGAAATAAAACAAATCATAAATGCATAACATAGCGATACATAAAAACGTTCGAGTAAAGGATGAAAATGACGACAAGTAGTAACGTCGAAAGCGTGACAACAGCACAAGCTATCAACGGTACTGATTAAGAGTTGGTAATTGTATCGATTGGCTTTAGTGCGAACGTTAAGGATACGAAGTGAGAGTAGCAGGTGAAGGTCGTTAATGAGGGAAAACTAAACGTGAAGTCGAATGGCGAAGGAGATGACGTAGCAACATTGATTTACACTCCCACCAGTCGGGCGATATTTGCGATTCAAACAAACGTAGAAGGGTCCTAAGATAAGTTAGGGAAATCATAACTTTGTTAACTTAACTCGCGTTCATTTCGTTGTGTTAACTATTTTTACACTTTAAGTGTAGCACATTGGTATTTTAAATTGTTCATGTACAAAAGCAACTTAATTGATTTTGAAAAATATCTTTGTTAAACTTTAGGGAAAACATTTTTTTGGCAAAAGTAGAACGTTTACAGTATATATTTATTACATATTATAATTATTTTATAAAACCAAATTTTGAGATTAGAAAAATTCTATCGTCACCCTATGCCCTAGACTTGAATTTGTCGAACTATAGGCACAGGTTACGAAAGTGATTAGTGACGTTCAAGTCGTAATGGAAAATTCGTTAAAATTTTTAAACGTTTTTACCAAAAATCACATTGTGAATTTCGGGAACCAACTAACGAATGCCAAAGTGCTGTACTTTGTGAATTTCGTTAAACGAATGCCAAAGTGTTGTCTAAACAAGACTATACTTTGTGAATTTCGTTAAGGTTCTGATCTCGTGACCATCGTTAGGTTTGATTTGGTATAACACTAATACGTATTCCACTCTGTTAAACTAAATGTTTAACTACCCGAAAACCTGCACTATACACTTACAATCAAAATAGATGCTCAATCATCAGAAGATTCAGAACTATAAAATAGATACTTAGGATCAAGATGCTTGTTTATTCAAGACTATATTCTAACAAGGTGAGTCATTCTCTTTTTATCAATAATGTTTTATAATACTCAAATTATTTTCAAAAGTTATAATTACAGGGATTAAGTCTTGGTTATCTTGAATCACAGGCAAGTGAGGTATTGTGCACATATCTAATCTCTCACGGTTAGGTTCACCAACCTAACAGTGATAATCATCACTACTTGGGTGAAAGGACCCAATAGTGGTATGACCATCGTTACCAACGTGTGACACGGCGCCAGATAAAAATAAGATAGTAGCCATTGTAATCGCTCTTATGCTGTAATTTATAACAATGTGTTGTTTTGTACAAAAATGAATGAACTCACCAGTATTTCCTGCTGACCAAACCTTTTTAAAACGCGTTTCAGGTAATTACAGTAGATTGGAATAAGAGTGATGATACGGCACCAAAAGGCTTAAAGAAGTGGCTTATTTTATCAGTTGAATTAAATTAAGCAAACCCGGTTTCATATATTCGGGTGTATCCCTTATTGAAGCTACCTTTGTAAAACATGGGTTTTATCCCGTCTATTTAATAAATAAAATCCGGTGTTTTCTAAACTCTGATATTTTTCCTAACTCACGGTCCTGATGAACATTTCCGCTGCAATGTTTTTAAAATAACCACCGGTACCACTTGACTGCTCGCGACTCCCATCCACGGTGTTGTCGGGGGTCGTGACACATAACTTTATATCTTTACTTATGTAATGCATGACTTTCAAATCATAAAAAAAGAAAGTTACGATTATTTACAAATGCCGAGACCTATATACAGTTTTGTATCTTTAACTTTACCTATAAAAATTAAAAGGTTTTTCTCTTTCATTAACCCACCATAGGTTTCCCCGTTAAGAAAAAAAGAAAGACATGTGCTTCTTCTCCAATTGGGAAGTTTCCTAGGGTAACCAATTTCATCCGAAGGATCTAAACATGTTCGATTTCAATCATTTCAGTAAATTTTTATCTTATTATACTTGTTTAATAAAGAACACACAAATTTATATCTTATTATATAATCTTTTGAAGTAAGGCATTTTTCAAATTCGAATATGCTGATAACATGCGTTCTGGGCGGTATTGATTTTTTATATTTTTAATTATTAATTAATATATAAACCTATGATTAAGCTTTATTTCACAATTTCTTTTTTTTTTCAATTTTTTTATTACTCAACCACCATATTTCACAATTTATATTTAGAAAACACACCTTCGTGAAGGTGAAACCACTCCGCACATATGGCTCCCGTTGCACTTCTTTTTTTTCTTTCTTTTTTTACATTTCATATTCACCATACCACATACTCCAACTTAGATGATACTCTTATTATGATTATTTCAAAAGGAACAATCAAAGAGATAGATTTAATCACAAGAAGCTATAAAAATGATTTAACACCTCCATCGACAACGACACTGCGTATTGTTGTTTATGCATTCCCCAAGAGCCATATTCCCCCTCAACTCCGTACAACCACCATCGCAAACGGCAGCATAACAATCAACCGCTGGAAAAATGTATTCGCATACCTTGAATGGTGGTGCGTCCACGTCATCACCTAACACATAACACTTATCAATTTATGTGATATTAAACATATATAAAAAGAAAAAGAATCAATTAGAATACAGTAAATCACATGTAACAATAGTCGTAGTTGCAAAAAAGAATCAATTAGAATATAGTAAATCACATGTAACAATAGTCGTAGTTGCAACGATCAGTAACAGAAAGATGCAGACAAGCTTCATTCTAGTATTGCTTTGTGGTTTCAGTAACTTTAATCACAACACAGATTCATTCACAACATTGTGCATTTATAAGTGTGTTGACAATCTTATGAATTAAGTGTCTATATCGGTTACCATATATCAATAATAAATAGTTAATTAATATATGTATTTAATTATAGTATTTTTAATTGTTCTTTTAGTTTCATACAATACAAAGTATTTAAAATCGACTGTATTAAAATATAGTATTTTTTAAAACGTTTTATACAACTAGAAGTTTTATACAACTAGAAGTTTTACCTTATAAAGATGAAGATTGCTTAGAGTTTCTTTAAAGAACTTTAAGTGAAGTTTGGGAGTGTGGTGTGTGTTTTGCTTCTTGTTTTTGGTTTTAAGGGGAGAGAGAGAGAGAGAGAGAGAGAGAGAGAGAGCCAAGGGGAGAGGACTATTGAAGTAACTACTATTAAATTATAATAGACAATGAAACCCACACTTCTTATTCATTGAAAAACAAATTTCTCTTTAACACGAAGCTAACAATACAAATAGTGTAATGGACTATTGAAGGTCCTTTTCTTTACAGTTGAAGATTAAAAAAATAAATAAAGGAATCAAGATATGATTACAAACAGTGTAATTTCCAAGTAATCGAACAAAGATTTAGATGACATTCAAAATAACTAGGGAAGAGCACCACAAATTCTTCGTATGACTCCTTCTTGACCTGTTAAAGGCCTGATTTCACTCATCTTTACCATTGCAGCTGCAAAATCCGACTTGAACTTTGAAGGATTATTGCTATATTCTCTAACAATGCTGTCTGTTGATCCTCCGCTAAACAACACTTGATCAGACTCAAGAAGACCCTTCTTTTGTATCAAGTTCTTGAAGTAATTATAATCAAACGAATTAGGTGTCACTAAATCGAGTGGTGCAAGATTTCCGTTGCCGTCGTTGACAGGGCATCCACGTCTACGCGTGCTAGCAAATCCTGCATCAATATCTGATCCGTTGTTGTATATCCTATCACGGAATAAGAAGCATTGCGCTTGTCCAATAGTATGAGCTCCTGCATTAACCACATCTTCAATATTAGCTCACACTTTGTTATAATTTATACAATAAAATATATATTAATCGATGTATTAATTAAACTACATAACCAGTAAATTAGTACCTGATAATGCAACCATGTCCCGGGCACTAAGCCCGTTATCACCGAAGGTGGAAATAAGTGAGTCTAGCGATGCTTTGAAACTAGGAAGAGCACCGGATTCTGCTAGAAGAAGGCTAGCCGAGGTTGAGTCTCTTCTTCCGAGCTTCACAGACCATGATGGACCACCAACCATTTCTGAGGCATCACGGGCAGCCACGGTTAGTACATCCGCACATGATACAACTCCAGGACAGAGTTTTTCAACCTCAGATTTTGCTGCCTCTATCACTTCATAACCTCTTACCGAACCCTTATTAGGCAACGCATTCTTTTCACTTATGATTGAAGGACCGTCGTCTAGCAAGATAGACGCGTCACAACCCTGCATTAAATGATACATAACTCGTTACAAATTATCCTTTTACATCTGGAAGCTACGGTGGTCATATATATATGGTTAAAATAGTACCTGAACAAAGCAGTCATGGAAGTGGAGACGAAGGATCGAAGCTGCCATGCGACGCTCACGAGATATGGCTGTTCGGATGGATGTCCTGATTGTAC
This sequence comes from Helianthus annuus, assembly GCF_002127325.2. Classification (NCBI taxonomy): domain Eukaryota; kingdom Viridiplantae; phylum Streptophyta; class Magnoliopsida; order Asterales; family Asteraceae; genus Helianthus; species Helianthus annuus. The sequence goes on from NC_035448.2 coordinate 188,613,568, forward strand.
GTAGTGCATTGGGACATGAAGCGTCATAGAATGTAGAAGATAACTGTGCGTCACATGGTGTATTGTTTGTAACACAAAGAATTAGTAAGAAGAAGATAGCTGTAATAATATTTGGGGAAGCCATTTGAAAAAAAATGTTAATGATGAGAAGTTGAAAGATGGAATGCAAATAAAAGGGCATGAAGGAGGCTTATATAGTGTTTAATCGAGGTAAACCGCGTGGTGAAGATGTCTTTGTTTGATCAACAGTTGTATGATTGGCTGACTTTGTCCTCTTGCTCGTTCATGCATCGAAGCTCAGCAAATATGTTAAAATTTGACATTCTTACCAAGTCAATAAAGTTACTCCTATATTCAAATATTAAACTAACACATACATCCACTACCCTTCTTTTGTCCCAAGCCGACTATACAAAAAAAAAAAGAGTTCATTGCAAATCACTTTTAAAATGTTATTGATAATTATCTTATGACATGTTTATAAATATAGTGATTAAATATATTTATTTCACAGGCTTTATTATGTTTTTCTCGCAACTTTATAAACAAAATAATTGGGCTGACAATATCCTGAAGAAAAAACAAGTTCTTATGAAAAAAATATACGTGTAGAGAAAATATGTTCAATTATAAGATTATGAAACACTGATAAAATCACAAAAGAATATAAAAAAGAGGAATGTTATAATCTAAAAACACCAAAAATGAATTTATAGACATCTGAAATGATCTTTCCTCATAGAGGGCATGATTGTATAAATTTTTAATATTGAATTGTTAGTGTAGTTTGATAACCAGTTAATCTTCTTCTTCGGGTCATATGAAAGAGACAAAGAAACTTGAATCATATGAGTGATTTGGTTTTTGATATGTAATGATCCTAATTAATCATGTAGTTGGTTTGTTGTGTAGATGTAAAATTAAGATTATTGTAACATTATTGTTGAATAAGACCATTAACACGGGTTTTTTACTTGTTCGAATCTTAGGTGGGTTCTAGGTGTGGAAGGAGTAATGTTGTAGTAATCGCTAGTAGCTAGTCGAGTGGTGAGGTGGTGACTAGCGATTAATTAGAATTAGTCGGGGATTAATCAGGTTTAATTGTGATTAATCAGGATTAATTGTGTTTAATCGGCGATTAATTGGGATTAATTGTGTATAATCGGCGATTAATCGGGATTAATCGACGCCTACTCGGAATTTTAACAACCATGGGAGAGAGGGAGGTGAGAGAAAAGAAAGAGTGTTGTGTTTTTTGTAAATCCTAAGGGTGTCCGGGGCGTATTCGGGGAGGTGATTCGGTGAGGGGTTTCCCCGATCGGGAACACCGCCGCCATCACCGCGGGGTCCCGATTCGGGGTGGGTTTTGGGTGTGGGTTCACCGATTGAAGAAGGAGAGATGGTGGGGCCAATCAACTTTCCAACCAATCAATTGTTTTGTTTTTTTTTTTTTTTTTTTTGAATAAAAAAACAAGGGTAGTTAAGAGGGGAGTGGCGCCATCAAATTGGGGTGTTAGGGGAGTTTAAGAGGGGAGTTGACGTGGCACACGGGGATTGGTTTGGCGTAAGAGAGGGGACTCACCTATTAGGTGAGCACCCCCTTCACCCTAATAGGAGTGGACCAACAATGTGAGTAGAGGGAGGATAGAAAGAGAAAGGGAAGAGTAGACAACAAAAGGGGGAATGGTGCTAAGATGGCGATGTCCAAAAAGTTTCTCTCTCTGATTATAAGTTGCATGGGTGTATTCTTTATATATTAATATTTGAACATAAATACATATCTAATGTCTTAAAAGAAATTCTTAGCTAGTCTAACATGATTTTAGCTAAACTAAGGTGTAAAACGGTCATGTTTTCAAATAATTATAATTTAGATATTAAAAACATGGATGTGATTTGTAGACTAGACTCAAATGCCAGCTAGTAGTGTTTTAATACAAAAAGTAATCCATCTATCTATAAAAATAATAAAATCATTCTCTTTAGTTGATTATTATAGACTACGCAAGCAGGCAGGTATATATGAATGTCGTCCTCTGACATGGACATAATCAACCACAAAATTGTGTTTTTTTTTAATGAAATATTCGCATGCGTGTCTATATATGTGATGGCTTTTAAATATTTATAGACCGACATATATGTATGAATATGAATATGAACAAGAATTAAAAAAATATTTTAAATGTTACTGGATGATGTGCTAATAGATTCTTTTATCCTAGGAGAAGAAAATGTCAAGACTATGATGAACTAAGCCCAGAATGTGAAAAAAATTTATTTTTATTTTTAGTGAGTAATTCTTATTTGAGTTCTTGTGTTTTGATTGTTTTAAGGGGGAGGGGTGGTAATTACTCATCACTTACTCATCACTCACAATATCCAATCAAGTTCCGCCATATCATCAACCATTATTCCATCACTAACAACCTTTTTTTAGTGGCAATGTCCATCACTCACAACACCCAATAATAAACCCTCACACCCCTCACATCCATCCATTTATCACACGTGAAAAATTCAAGGAAATATATCATCACCCGTTGAGTTGAATTATGATGGTGGCGGTGGTATATTTGTTTGTTCCACGCGTTATAAGAAACCAGTCACTTAAACTGCCCTAGTGAATTTCCTATGGTTTAGGGCCATAGGAAAACAAACCATAAAAATAAACAAAAATTCTAACAAAATAAACAATAAATCCCTAACAAATCAATAAAAATAAACAAAATTTCAACTTTAACCCAAACAATTGAGCAAAACCTAAATAAACACATTCATATAAACTGCTAACCAACCATGAACCCCTAAACAAAACAAACCATAAATCCCCAAGAGCTCATCTCTACGTACCTTGTAATCACTTGTCTTTTGTTGTTGAACACTTCTCTGTCTTTATCTTGAATTCATTCTTCATTAAAGTCACAATAAACATTATATTATAGTTGTAAGAAAACTTCAAGTTAACCACTATCACCCACTAATGTAAAATGATGAACTTTAAATATTAAATTCCTTAAAAATTTCTATTTCTTCAATATCATATATCATATATTAAATGTAGGTCCCTAAATCGGAGGATCGATTTTCACTACCGAATCCTTGTTTATAACAAACAAAGTTAAGTGTGCGGAATCCACTTAACTTAGCCAACCAAACATAGAACAAGATAAACACAAGGTTAACCAAAGAAACACAATCGTTTGATTAACTGGATGAGATATGCAAACTGATACAAACACAGTTCTTACAAGCACAAAGGGTAAACTCTCATCTCTGGCAGGTGGGCTGTTAAGCTTGACGAATCAGGACATGGGCCGACGAAACACAAGTAAGCCCAGTAACAAGCCCAACAGTCAACGAATCACATTTGATTCGTTGACTGCCTTTGACGAAACACAATCAAAGTCAAACACTCTGTTTCGTCAACATTCATTTGACGAAACTGATGTGTTTCGCCAAAGCCTGCAAATGCTAATCTGTTTGCTGTAAACAGACAGCAAACAGACAAGGCACAAACATCATAAATATAAATGCCAGAAATACCCTTAGATGCAACATGCATTGTTTTACGATAATTACATACAACGAGAGACAAAACACGTCGGACACAAGCGGATAGGAGGATATCCGACTTGGTCGACTGCGAATACAGACTCGATAAATAAATAAAGACCGTACAAAATACGACATTACATACAAGACTAGTGACAGACACAAAAAGTGCATCAACAAACTCCCCCTTGTCTGTTACTCGTCTTCGGTCTTCATCTTGTTCTTCAAAGGTGACGCTCGGACCAGGAACTACCCGAATGTATTCCCCGGTAGTAGCAGTAGCATGCAATACGTTGAAACTTCAACGCCTGGCGAGCATCATTGTCTTCATAAAAGATGTCGTGCCTGTACAACCTCGCGATGTCGGACGCAGACATATTCACCAGCCACATCGGATCCAATATTCTGAAGTTCCTGTCATCGTTGAAAACAATCACTGCCTCATGCGTATCTGAATCGTAGCACCATAATCGCATGTCTCCAAGAAAATCCTGCTGCATCGGCATTAACGGAATCTTTTCAACCACTTTTTCCGGCTCGTACACTAGCCTGTACCTGCCGGTATTGGTTTCCGGATCAAGTGTGAACCTGATCTGCTGATGTTGTACATTCATGATGATTTGCAGAAAACGAGGGTACATCCAGTACTTGCTTCCGATGGTCCGGTTCTTTCCCGTTCTTGTCAGATTCTCCTTCATGTTCTCAAATATGAACCTTGAAATACTAAACGGTTTGTTTAGTACTAAGGCCACAAAGAGACCCATGAGTTCGTTGCTAGCCATGTCGTAACCGGCCCGTTTGTTGCTCAAGCATTGGATAAGAACATGCAAAAGAAACTTGTATCTTAGCGGCGGATCACCCTTGTTAATTTGCATACTGAAGATATCACCGGTACACTTCATCCGTAACAAACAGCCTCTGATGCACATGATCGGGACAGAAATGGGTGCGTCCGGACTATCCTGTAACTGAAGAACTTCATTGAGAATATCCGGTGACACAATCACATCCACATTCTCTACCCGGCCACTGATAACTTCCTTGCCATCCACTTCACCAACATTCGCCGAATTCCAGAATGCTTTGATCAGAGACTTATATACAGGCGTTGAGAATGTAACAGCGTAGTTGATACGTGATTCCCGGATCCATCTTGTAATATCTTTCAGCTCAGTAAGTTTCTCCTCTGGATCCAAATATGCAACCTGGTTGTGGCGTTTTTCAGACATGATTTCCTCATCCGTCTTATTTTCTTTCTTTGTTGCCGGCTTTCGTTTACCTTCTTTAGGTGCCATCTGCAAGTTTAAAACGTCCACAATAAGTAATAATCACTTACATATACATATGGACATGTATGGATACAAGTTCATGTATCCATTTGACAGAAAGGCTGTCAAACCATGTCCACTGTGAACAGACTGCAAACTGTAAAGTTACTAAGGCATGGTTGGCGAAACAGACATCGTTTGACGAAACAGAGAATGGTTTGACGAAACAGAGTCTGACTGTTGACCAGATCTGTTTTGTTGACCCATTCTGATTCGTCAAAAGATCCTTTGACGAAACAGAATTGCTCTTGACGAAACAGAATTGGTTGTTGACCAGTTCTGATTCGTTGACCAATTTGATTCGCCAAACAAGCCTTTGACGAAACAGAAGACTATTGTGATTCGTCAACGAATCTGATTCGTTGACTATCTGATTCGTCAACAATGTGATTCGCCGACTGTCTGTTTCCCCAAATCTGATTCGCCGACATTCAGATTCGCCGGAGTTAGGTTTGAAATTTAGGTGTTTCGCCGACAGGGGTTTAATCAAAGTGCAGTTTACTAAAACCTACTAAGGGTTAACTGTTTATCCCAAACCGAGTACATATCGTGCCCAAAAACAGATAGGGGTTTGATTTGCGGTTAAAAACCCATTCAAGATGATAAACCCACTACAAACCTTAATCCCCTGTTTTGCTATACAAACCCACACTCGAATCAGAAGCAAAAACAAACATTCACGCACTTAGATTTAACAGTTACAAGTTACACATATAAATTATAACAAGATAAATGTCAAAACATCTAAAAGCACAAGAAAATCCGGTCACAGAGGGTCTCCGAAGGTTTTCCGATGAAATCCGACGGTGCCAAACACTAAAAACATGAAAATAAACAACATTGCACCTTTGATTTTTGCAAGATTCTCATGAAAAATCGGATGATTTGTGAGAAAAATGGGGTAACCGAAAGTATGGGTTTTGTGTGTTTGGAGAGAAGGTGAACAGTTGCACTTGAGAGGTTTGAAAAAAATAACCAACTTCTCTGACATAAAGGACTTTGTACACCGACCCACCTTTTTGGCGAAACTGAGATTTGACGAATCAGGTAACGGGCTTTGACGAAACAGAAGATGGGCCTGAACTTGGGCCTGTGAAGATAGCCCATGGCGAAACAGGCTTGGGCTCCCTGTTTCGTCAAAGTCTTCGACGAGACAGATCTGTTTCGTTAACATGAAACATATTGACCTAAGGCTGACTTTGACCAGTTCTGTTTCGTCAACAGCAGTGTGATTCGTCAACCTACAATTTGATTCGTCAACTTTTGTTCCAAAATCACCAAGGCATGAAACTTTTTGCATACTGCACACAGGGTTTTAGTAATTTTCCATTTTGACATTGTTTGAGTTTTCAAAAACAAGAACGATTTATGAAGTCGGTTTCAGGCTTCCGGTCATAAACACCAAGCAACACTTTGGCATAATCAAAAACAAACTTAACCACTACATTACATATAATTCCTAAAATGCTGAAAACTAAACTAAATGCAATTGAAATGACAAGATAAACAACTGTACAGATGCAACTTTTGCGAGTTTCAAGGATAAGGAATCATACCAGCTTACGGTCTTAGTCAACATGATTTGATTTCTGTTTAAAGTTCTTGATAAGTATACTACCTCGATTATCGATATTGTTGTCCACATAAACTCATGCTTATCAAACGTAATCACACTTAGGAGATACGTTTTACGGTAAGAATTATACTTACAAGTCGATGTGAATCCACCTCACGACACATTCCCGTATCAAGGTATGCACGAGAATTCATCTTACCGGTGAGTATACCGATTATCATCTGTTTGACCGTATAAGATGTGAGATACTCACTTATTTTGATTTGAAAACAAGCCCTATGTGATAGAATCACTTATTGATGAGGAACTTGATTTTCGATGCATGAGGGCACAGGAGCAAGTCCGTGAACAGGTCAGTACTTTCGTACAGCAGAGAGACGAACTTAACTCTCGGATGGATGTGATATTTTATCACTTATTTGTTTGGACATGTGATTGTTTATCACTTATTGAGGTCGGATGCAATATGTACACGTATGTATGGTATCATGGAAGATCTAGACTTGCGTCCCCGTTATTTTTCGGTAAAAGATACAACCATGATACCTAGATGATAAGCAGCATAAAGACCGAATATCTCCGAACCTCGGCAATCTATCAAAAGAAATTTCGGTACCAAGACCATATGCCAATGAATGGTTCCCACCTGACTTGAAGTCTGTTAGGTTTGTATCATCCTGCACATTTTAGTTTGATTGTGAGCCTACCGATACATCGTTAGAAGAGATACTTATCATTTGTTTAACGATTTTAACCATGTTGACCGACCACACCAGTGAATATCATCACCTTCCATTTTCCAAGAAACTCATTTTTGGGTTTTCTATTTTTTTTTTGATTTTTGAATTTTTCTAAATTAAAAGACAGAAACATAAAAACATCTTTTTTTGGATTTTGAGATTTTCTAATGTTTTTGTATTTTCTTGAAATTTTCTCCCCCTAAAATGCTAAAAGATTACAAAAGGAAAATCTTTTTGTATTTTTCGAGTTTTGAAAGAAAATATTTACAAAAACGATTAGCCAAAGTAGTTTGCTCTGATACCACTTGTAGGTCCCTAAATCAGAGGATCGATTTTCACTACCGAATCCTTGTTTATAACAAACAAACAAAGTTAAGTGTGCGGAATCCACTTAACTTAGCCAACCAAACATAGAACAAGATAAACACAAGGTTAACCAAAGAAACACAATCGTTTGATTAACTGGATGAGATATGCAAACTGATACAAACACAGTTCTTACAAGCACAAAGGGTAAACTCTCATCTCTGAGGAAACTGTGAACATTCTGTGCCTTATATAGCAGGTGGGCTGTTAAGCTTGACGAATCAGGACATGGGCTGACGAAACACAAGTAAGCCCAGTAACAAGCCCAACAGTCAACGAATCACATTTGATTCGTTGACTGCCTTTGACGAAACACAATCAAAGTCAAACACTCTGTTTCGTCAACATTCATTTGACGAAACTGATGTGTTTCGCCAAAGCCTGCAAATGCTAATTTGTTTGCTGTAAACAGACAGCAAACAGACAAGGCACAAACATCATAAATATAAATGCCAGAAATACCCTTAGATGCAACATGCATTGTTTTACGATAATTACATACAACGAGAGACAAAACACGTCGGACACAAGCGGATAGGAGGATATCCGACTTGGTCGACTACGAATACAGACTCGATAAATAAATAAAGACCGTACAAAATACGACATTACATACAAGACTAGTGACAGACACAAAAAGTGCATCAACATTAAATTTATAAGTGTCACGCTGGTTATGTAAAATGGTGCTTGGGTTTAGTATGATTGTAGCCATGGAAAACCACGTTTGGCTCTGTTGTTGACTTCAACCCAATATTCAATACATCAAAAATCAAATTTATACCTTAAAACAAAAACAAAGTTTAACCAACCAACAATCTCTCTCTCTCTCTCTCTCTCTCTCTCTCTCTCTCTTTCTGAGATTTTTCGGAACTTCAAAAGACAAATTGAATATCAATTCATCAGGATTCATGTGTCGATACTGATATGAAGAAGACGCACCTATTTTCTTCCTTGGTTGATTGTAGAACAAACTACTTTCGAATTCATGTACGAAACAAATCTGTTCATCATAACAAAACATGGGTTTAATGTATATACATATTTATGTATATACCAATTTTGGTGCAGATGGGTAACCAAATGGCCGGTGGTTATTGTGGTGGTGGTGGTAAGGGTTATATAGGGCGTGAAACGGTGGCAGGCGGTAGGGTAAACGGTGGTCAGAGGAGACGCGTCGGTTTGATTATCAAGAATTGTGATTAAGTCACGAGGGTGGTTGAATTTTTGTGTCGGTTCCATAATGGTTTGTATACCAATGGTGTGCCTAAAGAGTGTGTTTTTGTTGTAGAGCTGCGATTTGTGACGGGGTGTGAGTTTCTTTTCTGGTTTTTAACCAAGGACAATACCGGTGTGTAGTTGTTCCAATACGTCAATCGTCACTTCTGTCACTTCTGTCTATTTCGTATGTAATATTTTCGTTTTTTACTTTTAGCAAAGGGAACATATATGTTAAAAGGGAATGTCGATTAGGTTGTACTTAAGGGTATGACGATTAGGTTGTACTTAAGGTGGGGCTTTGCACTGTAATTTATTTAATAGGGTATTTTAACAATATTGAATGTTAGTTTTTGTGTAGATGTATAATTATATTATGTGTACAGTGGGCAGTTGTTTAAAAAGGAAGGGATGTGCCTTATTTAAATATTACATGAAAGGGTGTGAGAATGGGGAGCCATTTATATATATATATATATATATATATATATATATATATATATATATATATAGTGGAGGGTTCAAATGAGAAGAATTTTTTTGTAAGAAGAAAAAAGAAGAAGTTTCAACCAATAAGAATGCTTCATTTTACTTCATTTAATATTTGTAGTTAATTTTAATATAAGGGTATATTGGTAAACTTACATAAATCATTAATTTGTATTCTTCCCCTTTAATAACTAGCTAAATTAAATTTGTAACTCATTTTCAAAATATATACTTTTTTCAAATTATAAAAAACAACTTAATTTAAAGTGTATAATAAATTACTAGTTGTGTAGGGTAAATTACGAGTTGTGTAGGATATATTTCGAGGTGTGTAGGGATAATTTCGACTCTGTAAGATAAAATTCTATAATGTGTAGGGTATATGTAGGAAAATTTTGATATGTGTAGGTTTTGTAGATTATAAATATGTTAATTAATGATTAGTTGACTAATTAATTAAAGAGAGAAAAATTAATGATATGAGTTATAAATGAAATAGCATTTTACTAATATGCCCTTTCTTCTTTTTCTTCTCACACTAAATTTGTTCTCAAATGAACCTTCCCATATATATATATATATATATATATATATATATATATATATATATATATATATATATATATATATATATACGAATGGATGTGTTGTATTATGTGTGATTGAGTGAAAGGATGTGTGTTGCTTTTTTATATATAGGTAATGAAGAGACACATCACAAGTTGTTTTTTATGTATAAAATGGGGTGTGAATAAAATGAATTAAAGGGTGGGACTTTTAAATAAATGGGACATAACCCAAATTGCTAATTGTATAAGAGTATAATACATCAATTGTAAGGTGTGGTGTGATGATGAGATTCTTTGGGGTAGATAAGGTGATGTTTTAAGGTACACTCATGTAAGTGATTGCATGAGGCTAATGTCCATGTGTTTAGGGTTCACTTGGGATGTTATCCCTAACTAACCAATGCTGTAGATCCTTTAAAATATGAATTTTGTGTTTAGTTTGTGTATTTATACATCATATATACATAGTTTATACATAAAAATGGTATCTTGTGGTATTTTTATTATGTATAAACACTAATTTATCAATTCTTTATTTTTAACATCAATATACTAATTTTTTTCCATGCCATATCATATTGTTTATAAAAACACATATTTTTATCGTTCATAAAAATTTTATATTCCATAGATAATAGTTGGATTTGCTAAATTCGACGCGTTCTTCAATTTAGGGTTTTGTAATTTTGTAATTTACACGTTATCGTTGTTAGTTTTTCAGACCGTTTGTTGATAGTTTTAACTTGAGTTAGCATTAATGTGTTCACTGGTGATAGTATTCTCTACGTGACATACTGTAATCATGCCTAGTCATGCATATGTAATGCATTGTAAGACCTAGTTAACGCTAAATTAAGGTTCTATTTGTTTTTCAGAGGTAAAACGCCTGCAGTCTGCAGACATCTGTAGCAGAAGAGAAGAGGTGGACAAACCTCTGCAGTCTGTATAAAGAAGACCGTTTGTTATTTTAACTTCTGCAGACTGCTGAATAACAATGAACATCTAGACTAATAAGCATTTCATAAAAATGAACATCTAGAAATCAAACCTATGAAGGCTGAGTGTGAAGGAAGGATGCCGGCTGTGAAGGGTGGCAGTAGCGGGAGGAAGACGGTGGAAGGGGTGGCGACAGTAGGTGGTTGGCAGAGGTGAAGGGGTGCGCTGGTAGGAGGGTTGGCGGAGGTGAAGGGTTGGTGGCTGTGAAGTGGTGACAGAGGTGAAGGGGTGGCGGTTGTGAAAGGTTGTCAGCGGTAGGAGGGGTGGCGGTAGTAGGGGTGGCGGTAGTAGGGGTGGCAATGGTGGAGGGGTTGACAATGGGGAGGGGAGGCGGAAGTAGGAGGAGAGGGGTGGAGGAGATGAGACTAGGGTTTCTTGTTATGTTTGGATTTGAGGGCAAGAAGAGGTTAGAAGAGGTCATCCCACATCTGCACCAAAAAGAGGAAGCGCATAGCTTTTTTAATGAAATTTCTTCGAGAAAACAAACAATCTGCAGACCCAAACGTCTGCGCGTGGTTTGTGCAGCGCGGACATAAGAGGACAAGGAGAGCTTTTCAGAAAAAACAAACACCCCTAAGTTTATGTGAACCACTTATATTGATACATGTAATTAAAGCTGTACGTATGCTAACATGGCCAAAAGAGGGTTGTCACATACTCTCCATATGAAAGAAATTTCGTCCTCGAAACTTAGACAATGATATGCTTAGAATTCAAGTTAGAAGTTCATCTACAACGGAAGTGTTAAAGCACATAACTTTATATCTTTACTTATGCAATGCATGACTTTCAAATCATAAACAAAAGAAAGTTACGATTATTTACAAATGCCGAGACCTATATACACTTTTGTATCTTTAACTTTACCTATAAAAATTAAAAGGTTTTTCTCTTTTTGATTAACCTACCATAGGTTTCCCCGTTAAGAAAAAAAGAAAGACATGTGCTTCTTCTTCAATTGGGTAGTTTCCTAGGGTAACCAATTTCATCCGAAGGATCTAAACATGTTCGATTTCAATCATTTCAGTAAATTTTTATCTTATTATACTTGTTTAATAAAGAACACATAAATTTTTATCTTATTATATAATCTTTTGAACTAAGGCATTTTTCAAATTCGAATACGCTGATAACATGCGTTCTGGGTGGTGTGGATTTTCTTTTTATATTTTTTAATTATTAATTAATATATAAACCTATGATTAAGCTTTATTTCACAATTTCTTTTTTTCAATTTTTTTAATTACTCACCCACATATTTCACAATTCATATTTAGACAACACGCCTTCGTGAAGGTGAAACCACTCTGCACACATATGGCTCCCGATGCACTTCTTTTTTTTTTCTTTCTACATTTCACATTCACCGTAACACATACTCCAACTTAGATGATACTTCAAAAGGAACAATCAAGGAGATAGATTTAATCACAAGAAGCTATAAAAAAGATTTAACACCTCCATCGACAACGACACTGCGTATTATTGTTTATGCATTCTCCAAGAGCCATATTCCCCCTCAACTCCGTACAACCACCATCGCAAACGGCGGCATAACAATCAACCGCTGGAAAAATGTATTCGCATACCTTGAATGGTGGTGCGTCCACGTCATCACCTAACACATAACACTTATCAATTTATGTGATACTAAACATATATAAAAAGAAAAAGAATCAATTAGAATATAGTAAATCACATGTAATAGTAGTCGTAGTTGCAACGATTAGTAACAGAAAGATGCAGACAAACTTCATTCTAGTATTGCTTTGTGGTTTCAATAACTTTAATCAGAACACAGATTCATTCATAACATTGTGCATTTATAAGTGTGTTGACAATCTTATGAATTAAGTGCCTATATCGGTTACCATATATCAATAATAAATAGTTAATTAATATATGTATTTAAGTATATTATTTTTAATTGTTCTTTTAGTTTCATACAGCACAAAGTATTTAAAATCTATTGTATTAAAATATAGTATTTTTAAAACTTTTTATACCAATTAATATATTTATTATCCATACCGACACTCAATTATACGTGCATGCACCGACATGGCCAAATTGAACTTTCTAAGTAAATAACTACGGAATGCCTTGATAGAGTGGAATTTAGGACATTGCACTAAGTTTTGTCCATCATATGTTTTAAGATGTATAAACACTAGACTTTGACATGCTTAAATTCTAGTTACAAGTTCATATACAACGGAAATGTTAAAGCACATTACTTTATATCTTTACCGACAATCAGTTATATAATGCATGACTTTTAAATCATAAATAAAAGAGTTACGATTATTTACAAATGACCAAACCTATATACACGTTTGTATCTTTAACTTTAATAATAAACTAAGTTCATTTATCTCATTTGAATAGTTAATCATAACCTAAGTTCGTTTTATGTCATTTGAATGGTTAATCATAACCTGCATTCGTTTTATGTCATTTGAATCGTTAATCATAAACTGAGTTCATTTCAAGTCATTTGAATATTTAATGAAAAACTAAGTTCGTTTCAGGTCATTTGAATAGTTAATAACAAACTAAGCATGTTTCTCCCCCGAAGTATAAAAACAAGTAAAAAAGGGACCATGAACTCATAGTATTCATCTTCCTGCTTCTACCCGAAGACGTCGGCTAAGGGTGCGTGCACTACCCGTTTTCTACAAAGCGAGAGGCAGTAATAAGACCTCATACCTAATTAGAATGACAAATGACTAGGAATTCTACCATAAACTAAGGGGTTGTTTGGTAGCCTCTTAATGATCATTCAGATGCTATATTTGATGGTTTAAAACCCCTGAATGAATAAGAGGTAACCCCAAGCTATATTTTGATGGTTTAAAACCCCTGGATGAATAAGAGGTAACCCCAAGTCTGAATGGTTAAGATGTAACCTCTGAATGGTAATTCATCACATGTCACATTCTTCTATCTTCTCATTGGTAAAATTCTTAATGGTTCCATTAAGAGGTAGTCTCTTAATGACCATTCAGAGGCTACCAAACAGCCCCTAAGTGTATATAGTGTTGATGAGGTTAATAGTTGGTTCGTTTGTAAAAACAAAATTTACAAAACAAAACTGTTAAACATTTATTCTCAAAGCTTGGGTTTTGATTATGTTTTATACTTTCAAATTTCTTAGTATTCATGTCATCAAAACTTTACGACAATTCAGTCTTGGGATGTGGATAAATGTTGTGTAAAGTGTGACAAGTTTTAGGGCTTGTCGTTACTGTTTATTAAACTTTTCACTGTTTTTGGGCAAAATGACTCCAAACTTTTGGATTCTTTTCAAAACTGTTTTGGAACATAAAAATACACCATTTCGAACTTAAAAATTGTAGGGGTGTATTTCTATAATTTATAGATGTTGGTTTGGAAATAAATGTTGTGTTAAATACACGTAAAAACCCTAAAATTACTAGAAGTACTTCAAATGCCCAATAATTCAAAACCAATTTCCCAAAAATAACGTTGACTCTATATATTTCGAGAAAAATATTAGGATTAATATTTTTCATGTTTTTGTTGAGAAAATATAAATAAAAGTCTTTAAAATGTAGTTAAAAACCATTATTTAAAACATAGCTCCCCTACTTTGTTTCACTTAATTTCGTATTATGAGCTTATTATAAATAATAAAATTACTGTAAACATTTGGTATTTTTTTGGGTAGTCTTAGTATTTTATTTTGCTTTACTGGTTATTTATGCTCTGAAATTATTAAAAATACATAGACACCTCAGAAAAAATCTGCATTTTGGTCAACAACCTTCTTGTGATGTCACAAGTCTAATGTAGAATGTTTAGGATTCTTTGAAAACTCGTAGATAGGGTTTCCACCCTTATGGCTTTCTTTTCGGTATTGATTTTTGTTTCTTTATTTCCAAGAGGTGTTTAACCAATTTTCCTCATAAAACCACTATATCAAACTTGTTTAAGTACAAGTTAAGTGGATTCATTAAAAAAAGATGAATCTAGGCTTTTTGAACACATCTTGTAGCCTGTTTTGTACACTTTTTGTTCATTCAGTTTGTTCAACCACTTTCTAAAGTTTATTTTCAGAAAATTTTACATGTTTATAACCCTAACAACTTAATGGCGATGTTGGTTTAAGAATCTTTCAAAAATAATTGATATTTTACCAGATGTGATGTAGAATACTTGTTTGTTTTAGTGTGTTGAATGTTTTTCCATGTTTGTGGGTGAATAATTGAGAAACATCCTCACATATGTGCATGTATTATAGATAATTCTTCTATGACAACATCTTCGTGGCAACCAAAACAACAAGTTCATCAAATAAAACAATAACATTGGTTTCTTTACATAAAAGTGTTCGCCAAGTATATTTTCTTGAAAGTTTTGAAGCATACCTAAGTTCTTTCATGACTTGGAAGTTTGTGGATGTTTTAAAACTAGAAGTTTTACCTTATAAAGATGAAGATTGCTTAGAGTTTCTTTAAAGAACTTTAAGTGAAGTTTGGGAGTGTGGTGTGTGTTTTGCTTCTTGTTTTTGGTTTTAAGGGGAACAAAGAGAGAGAGAGAGAGAGAGAGAGAGAGAGAGCAAACAATACAAAAAGTGTCTTATTCATTGAACAACAAATTTCTCTTTAACACGATGCAAACAATACAAAAAGTGTAATGGACTATTGAAGGTCTTTTTCTTTACAGTTGAAAATTAAAAAAGAAAATAAAGGAATCAAGATATGATTACAAACAGTGTAATTTCCAAGTAATCGAAAAAAGATTTAGATGACATTCAAAATAACTAGGGAAGAGCACCACAAATTCTTCGTATGACTCCTTCTTGACCTGTTAAAGTCCTGATTTCACTCATCTTCACCATTGCAGCTGCAAAATCCGACTTGAACTTTGAAGGATTATTGCTATATTCTCTAACAATGCTGTCTGTTGATCCTCCGCTAAACAACACTTGATCAGACTCAAGAAGACCCTTCTTTTGTATCAAGTTCTTGAAGTAAGTATAATCAAACGAATTAGGTGTCACTAAATCGAGTGGTGCAAGATTTCCGTTGCCGTCGTTGACAGGGCATCCACGTCTACGCGTGCTAGCAAATCCTGCATCAATATCTGATCCGTTGTTGTATATCCTATCACGGAATAAGAAGCATTGCGCTTGTCCAATAGTATGAGCTCCTGCATTAACCACATCTTCAATATTAGCTCACACTTTGTTATAATTTATACAATAAAATATATATTAATCGATGAATTAATTAAGCTACATATACGGCAAATAAGCACCTGATAATGCAACCATGTCCCGGGCACTAAGCCCGTTATCATCAAAGGTGGAAATAAGTGAGTCTAGCGATGCTTTGAAACTAGGAAGAGCACCGGATTCTGCTAGAAGAAGGCTAGCCGAGGTTGAGTCTCTTCTTCCGAGCTTCACAGACCATGATGGACCACCAACCATTTCTGAGGCATCACGGGCAGCCACGGTTAGTACATCCGCACATGATACAACTCCAGGACAGAGTTTTTCAACCTCAGATTTTGCTGCCTCTATCACTTCATAACCTCTTACCGAACCCTTATTAGGCAACGCATTCTTTTCACTTATGATTGAAGGACTGTCGTCTAGCAAGATAGACGCGTCACAACCCTGCATTAAATGATACATAACTCGTTACAAATTATCCTTTTACATCTGGAAGCTACGGTGGTCATATATATATGGTTAAAATAGTACCTGAACAAAGCAGTCATGGAAGTGGAGACGAAGGATCGAAGCTGCCATGCGACGCTCACGAGATATGGCTGTTCGGATGGATGTCCTGATTGTACGTAGTGCATTGGGACATGAAGCGTCATAGAATGTAGAAGATAACTGTGCGTCACATGGTGTATTGTTTGTAACACAAAGAATTAGTAAGAAGAAGATAGCTGTAATAATATTTGGGGAAGCCATTTGGAAAAAAATGTTAATGATGAGAAGTTGAAAGATGGAATGCAAATAAAAGGGCATGAAGGAGGCTTATATAGTGTTTAATCGAGGTAAACCGCGCGGTGAAGATGTCTTTGTTTGATCAACAGTTGTCTGATGGGCTGACTTTGTCCTCTTGCTCGTTCATGCATCGAAGCTCAGCAAAAAGGCTATTTGACATTCTCACCAAGTCAATAAAGTTACTCCTATATTGAAATATTAAACTAACACATGCATCCACTACAGCACTACTTTTCTTTTGTCCCAAGCTGACTACATATATAAAAGAGTTTACTAGCTTATAAATAACATTATAAATGTTATTACTAGTTATAAGTTATATTATGACATGTTTATAAATATAGCGATCTAATATATTTATTTCACATGCTTGCTAGCTTTAATATGATTTTATCGCAACTCATGATAATATCAAACACCAAAAAATGAATTTAAAGACATCTGAAATGATATTTTTTCATATAGGGCATGGTTGGTTGAATTCTTAATATTGAATTGTTAGATTTAGTTTGATAATGAGTGAATCTTCTTCTTTAGGTCATATGAAATAGACAAACTCGAATAATTATAATAGACGATTTGTTTTCTAATCATATGAGTGACTTGGTTTATGATACTTAATGGTCCTAATTATAATCATGTAGTTGGTGTGTCCTGTAGAAGTAAAATTAGGAATATTATTCATTATAATCAATCCTAATGGAGGTTTTTTTTTTCCTGAATCATGTGTTGTGTATTTGTAAATCTTAATGCCAGCGGACGAACTATGTGAGAGGAGGAAGAAAAAAGAGAAAGGAAAGAACAGACGACAAAAGGGCGAGAAGTCTTGTTGTGACGGTTTCCAAGCAGTTTCTCGGAAGTAGATACTTTAATTGTAACTTCTCTAACAAAAATACATATATGATGACTAAAAGAAATTATTAGCTTCTCTAACATCCTTTTAGCTCCTATAATGTAAAACAATTTTATATAATTATAATCTAGATATTAAAAACACCGATGTGATAGTCAATGTTTAAAATGACTATATTAATCAAATGCCAGCTAGTAGTGTTTTAAAACAAAAAGCAATCCATATATATATATATATATATATATATATATATATATATATATATATATATATATATATAATAAGATCATTCTCTTTACTTGTGTTTTATAGACGACGTGGCAAATATATATTAGTGTCGACCGAGTCAGCCACAAAATTGTGTTTTATTATGAAGATGTTCGCATGTGTGTCTATATATGTGGAGCCTTTTAAAATTTATAGGTCGATACATGTATGGATATGAATTTGACTAATATATATTTTTTTATAATAAATAGTATGTATTGGATGTGTTAATAACTTTTGTTTATCCTCGGAGAAGAAAATGTCAAGACATGACATGAAATGTAAATACAAGGCTACTAACCCTGTAAATATATGAGGCTACTAAGCCTGAAATTGTGAAAAGCAAATTGATACAATTTAAAAAAAAAACAATACATACTTGTAGTATTTATACTTATGGTATTGTACCCTTCGCATATTGGCTTTCTTTGACAATTTGTTGTTTACATTTTGTTTTAGTGACTATACAAGTTTTTATATGTTGCATGTGCTTTCAGGTGTGAAGTTGTCTCCCTTTTAGTATTTTTTGTTTACTTCACTTTCTGCATGCTAGAATTCTCTCTTCGTAGGTATATTCGATTCCGTTTTTGTTTGCTGATGTAAATTTCTCGGAAATTGTCGTCGCCATTTTACTTTCTTTCACTTTCTTTCTTGTTGTCATACTTTGAGGAAATTTCTCGGAAATTTTGTTTTTGGTTTGTTTGGTTTATTGTTTTATGAATATATTTTGATTAAAGTCTTTGTTGACTTTAATCGTATTGTTACCGGTGTTCAGTTATAAACATTTTCTTTTGATTTTTTTTATAGATGTGTCACTTTTGTTGTTGCATGTGAAATGGGTAATTCAATTTGTTTTGAAATTCTACAAATAATTTTGTGTGTTTGATTTGTGTAAAGGTTTATTGCTATGTATGCAAGTTACAAGGTATCTGTTATATCTGATTTTTTATCGTGTTCTATTTTTTTTTAAATTTAATGTTCTTTTTTGTGATAGTGTATTCTTTGGCATTAATAGTTTAGACTCGGATATGCTTAAAATTCTAGTTACAAGTTCGTCTACAATGGAAGTGTTAAATCACACAGCTTTATATCTTTACCCACAATCAGTTATATAATGCATGACTTTGAAATCATAAAAAACGAAGGTTACGATTATTTACAAATGACGAGATCTATATACACATTTGTATCTATAACTTTACGTATAAAATTTAAAAGATTTTTCTCTTTCATTAACCACCATAGGTTTCCCCGTTAAGAAAAAAGAAAGACATGTGCTTCTTTTCTAACGGGATGGTTTCCTAGGGAAACCCAATTTAATCCGAAGGATCTAAACATGTTCAATTTCAATCCTTTCAGTAAAATTTTATTTTATTATGCTTGTTGAATAAGGAACGCAAATTAAATAGGTTCAACGGCATCACAAAAAGAAATTTAATCTTTCGAACTAAGGCATTTTTATATCGGTGTTGGGGTGGTGTGGATAATTTTTTAAAATTTTTTATTGTTACTAATATATAAACCTATGATCTAGCTTTATTTCACCATTTTTATTCTTTCTGTTTTTTATTAGTCACCCGCCACATTTCACAATTCACATTTCTATAGCACACCTTAGTGAACGGTGAAACAACTCTTCACATATGGTCTTTTTTTACATTTCAAATTTATCATAACACATACTCTTGATTTAATCACAAGAAGCTATACAAAAATTTAACACCTCCACCGACAACGACATTGCGTATTGTTGTTTATGCATTCCCCAAGAGCCATATTCCCCCTCAACTCCGTACAACCACCATCGCAAACAGCGGCATAACAATCAACCGCTGGAAAAATATATTCGCATACCTTGAATGGTGGTGCGTCCACGTCATCACCTAACACATAACAATTATCAGTTTCTGTGATATTAAACATATATAAAAAGAAATAGAAAAAATAGAATATAGTAGATCACATGTAACTGTAGTCGTAGTTGCAACAATTACTAACAAAAGGATGTAGATAAGCTTCATTCTAGTATTGTTTTATGGTTTCAGTATCTTTAATCACAACAAAGACTCATTCAGAGCATTGTGCATTTATAAGTGTATTGATAATCTTATGAATTAACTGCTGATATCTGTTACCATATATCAATATTAAGTAGCCAATAAATATATGTATTTAAGTATAACGTTTTTATTTTTTCCTTTAGTTTCATACAACTCAAACTATTTAAAAGCTACTGTATTATAATATAGTATTTTTTTAACTTTTTATATCAATTAATTAATTTATTACTTTTATCGACACTCAATTATACGTGCATGCACCGACATGTCCAAATTTTACTTTCTAACTAAAGAATTACCAAATGCATTGTTAGACTTGTATTAAGGGCTTTGCCAGCCATTCCAGTTTTGATTTGATGGGGGTGGTAGAGGCTTTTGCTTTTTGACAAGAAGATCACATTTCATGGCATGTGATATATTTAAGATTAAATTGGTGTAATTTAGAAGTAGGAGTAGAGTAACTTTCTTCGTTAAAAAGGGCTTTGCTTATCTATTGGAAGAGAGTTAGGCGGCCTCTTACATATTATAATTAAAACAAACGAAACACATGTTTTTCTAGTTCTCCATTTTTTTTTGTTTCCGCACTGATTGTCCTTCGTTAATCAAATATATATATATATGTGTGTGTGTGTGTGTGTTAAATTACTCTAATAAAATAATATTTTTCTACATTTCCATCTATATATGATAAAAAGCAAACTGAATGAATAGTGATTTATTATTAAATTAAAATTAGATTAGAATTATTTAAAATTAGAATGTAATAAATAGTAACATCATTAAGAGATGAGCAAATGGTATCGGGTATAGGTACCGATCTCAAATTTACGAAACCGGTGTATTTTCGGTCCCGGTTCTACACAGGTACCGGTTTTTACCCTCAAATACCGGTGACGTACCAGTACCGACTGGTACCGAACCGTACCATACTAGGTATATTCGGTACCGGTACCCACTTTTGGGGATTTCGGTAACGGTATTTTCGGTATCGGTTGGTACCGAGCTCATCAAATCCTGTAGCAACGCAGCAATGCAAGTCATTGCACCGTTTAGATTACTTTTCATACACACAGTAAATAAACTGTATTTCATTTGAATGAGGTTTTATATACACAACGACTTATATTGCTTTCGTTTTTGTCTTTTTCTGTAACGAATGAATTGTAGCATGTCAAATTAACTTGGATATTTAGAATATTGATGAGCAAATCATTTCAAATCCTGTAAACGAACCGGTATCGTATCGGTACCAAATTTACTATCCCAAATCATTTTCGGTACCAATTTGGTACCCACCTTTTGGCGTTTTCAGAATCGTTACTTTTGGTTCGACACCGGTCTAGCACCATACCTATATTTATTGATTTTTACCTTCAAATACCATACCGTATTGTACCGAGCATTTTCGATTGGTACTTTCACTGTCGTTACCGGTACCGAGCTCATCCATATTTTAGCGTGTTAGCACCGTAATAACTGAACTGAAAACAACCGAATTTCCAACATGTAGGACGTGTGCGTCCTATTATTATTATATATTAGGTTATTTAAAATCGTTTTTTTTATGACGGAGTGACAATCCTTACCACGTCATTTTATTTATGTTTTGATATTCGGTATCTATTTGCCGTTGCTGACACGCCTTTTGTAGTCATTGGGTCCCACCGCAATGCGCGGGCGGAAAATATCTAGTTAATTTAAAAGGATAGTTTTAAGTTGTTTAAGAAGAGATAGTGTATGATATGATAGAGAGAGAATGATGTTTATTAGAAGGATATGGTCAAATGAAGAATGGAGAATGGCGTATGGCGTATAAGAGAGATAGGGAGTATGTATTTTATGAAGAGAATATGTATCTGAGAAGGGAAATTTGGATGTTTCGACATAAGAGAGGAATTTAGGAAGATGCCATGTGTTCTTTTTTAATATAGAATTCCCAATCTGTTAATTAGCAAATTTTTTTGTGCTTCGTAATGTTGTACCCAATGCATTGGGGTTTTTAAAAGAAAATTGATCTTTCACTTCTAGCCAAAAGTTTTTACCCGAGTTAATTACACATATGGACCCTATGGTTTATAGCTTGTTTCACCTTTGGGTGCTAGTTTTTTTTATTATTATTTTTTTAACAAGTTTAGGTTTTATGGTTTCAATTTTGTAACACCTTTGGGTACTAACACCAAATTTATCAATATAATGACTAAAATATCCTTCCATTCATTTTAATTTTATCAATGTACCATCTTTGGGTACTAACACGTAATTTTATTTAATTTTAAATCAATTTTACAAAATCTGTTTTTTTTTTATTTTCAACTTTTTATTATATCACTTAATTAACATAAAATCTATTTAATTTTTTATTTTTTTTATAAATGTAAATTAAAAAAGTCAGAAAACGTCCGCACCATTTTTTGTTTATTAATAATATTACTAAATAATACTAGATAAATATCTGACTAATATTATGAATATATAAAAACTCTTTAAAGTATAAATTAAATAATGAAACAAATGATATAATAAGTATCTATTAAAATCGAGTAAATTACAAGTTTTGTCCTTTATGTTTACATCAAATTTTAGGCGTTGTCCTTTTTGCCAAAATCTTGCAGGCGCTGTCCTTTAACTTTCAAAATCTTGCACGTTTTGTCCTTTAGGCCAAACCTGGTTAGAAATCTCAGTTAAAAAATGTCATGGGCAGTGCACATGGGGTAAAATGGTCATTTTCCTCTCAACTCATTTAATTCCCATTTATATCCATAACAACCCCACTAACCGAAGATCATCTCTTCAATTTGTCTCTTCAACCATCATTCATAAACAAAACCCCCAAATCACCACCACGACTTATATAAAAAATCCCAATTCTAATTGCAAACAATAGTTGACTACCGAGAATTACAGAATTCATATAGGAGAGGAAATGGTGGGCTGACTTCACGTGGTGGAGGTTCTTTCCAAATAGATATATTTGGGGATTTAGGGATTTTATTATAAATGCAGATGATAAATGGGGAAATTGAAAGTGGTGAGAGGATAAATTGTAAGTGGTGAGAGGATCATAAATGGGGAAATTGAAAGTGGTGAGAGGGTAAATGGGGAAATTGAAAGTGGTGAGAGGATCATAATGCATTCTATCATAAATGCAGATGATAAATTGTAAATTACGGGTAAAATCGTGGCGGGGGCCGTGATATCTGGTAGCGAACCTCTGCCAGTTTGGTTTCGTGGAGTTATAACATCAAATATTCAATAGTAACCAGTTTAATTAGGAAATTCTTGTGTTTGTCGTCATGTTACATGGATTCCGCACATTGTAATGTGATTATCTGATCAGCCGGAGCATTTCGAAGAACCGAAACGGTCCTTACAACCGCAAATGGCGTCGACACCCCCTTCTTTGGTTCTCTCTCTCTCTCTCTCTCTCTCTCTCTCTCTATCTCTCTCTCATCCCCCACTGTCTATTTCCCTCTTTGTTTATCTGTTCAGAAAGTGAGACCTTCATAGCTCGTCCACTACATAGATGACCGGATCTGATGGAACCACAATTAGTCGCTAGAAAAGGTGTGTAGAGCTGACGGAGAACCTGTGATGTTTTAGATAGAGAATGAAGAGAGTGTAACCGAAAAGATGAGGAGAGAAGACATAGAGCCTCTGATGTTTTAGAGAGAGGAACCCACCGTCGCCACCATAGATGGTTAGAAAGCCGCTGACAACGGCATGGCAACACCCCCTCTATTTGTTTCTCTCTTTAGAACCCCTCTCTCTATTCTTATCTGCCGCCACGCACACGCTCGTTGGAAATAAAAAGGTTCTGTTGTTTTAGAGAGTGAAATAAGAGATCCAGTGCAACCGAAAAACATGAGAGAAGATAAAGAGCTAGGAATGAAAGAAAGCGTGGGGTTCTATAGTAAATGCATAAGTGCAGCCGAAAAACATGGGAGAAGACAAAGAGTTTGCTTTAGAGAAAGAAAGGAAAGATAGCATGAAATTGTGTAGTAAATTTATAAGGTAGAAACATATATAAGGGGGGATGGGGCGCCACGTGATGGACAGGCCACCACGCGTGGAACCCCCGTTAAACACCGCCGCCACTCCATTTTTTCACGCGATGATTTGGTAACGCGTGGCCATTATCACGCGTGAAGAAGTTGGAGAATGTGTAAGGGAAATTGTTGGGTTGTGAGGGAAATTGTTGGGTGTGGTGAGTGATGGCCATTTCCACTAAAATCCATCACTAGTGATGGAATAATGCTTGATAACATGGCGGAACTTGATTGGATGTTGTGATTGATGAGTCAGTGGTGAGTGATGAGCACCCCTACCACCTGTAGGTCCGGCTAGGAGGATCTAGTCTCCTAATCCTTGTATACTAACCAACCCGGTTGTGCGGAATCCAACCGGAAAGGCAAACCGAGATAGAACACGCACAAACACAACACGCAATATTCACCGATTAACACCACTGTATTAATACGTATGAAAGGTTCGGTTACAAGCTCAATGTTTACAAATGTATTTTGCAAACTCTCTCTAACTCTCGTGTGTGTATGCTCTCTACAATGTGTTCTCTTAATGTTCTAAGACTAGTGACAGCCTATTTATACACACAGACACAACAAAACAGAACAAGCTTGGCGAAACAAGATTTGGCGAATCAGGAAATTGATGAAACACAACATATGCTTGACGAAATGCAATCTTGGTCGACGAAACAACTTGTTTCATCGACTTCTTCTTGTGATTCGCCGCCAAATGGGCTTGGGCCCAATGTTGATTCGTCAAAGCTGCTTAGCCCATGTTGCTTGTTTCTCCAACTTAATATAAGCCCATGTCTAGATCACTTGAATCGCCGATCTGTCTAGTCCAAATATCATGTTCACAGCCTTTGTTCTTTTAGGCCCATGTGAAGGCTTCTTGCACACGACGGAGGAATATCGTGTCTCGGGTCGCGTCCACAATCATGCATCAACAAACTCCCTCTTGGACGCTACTCGCGAGATTCGCCTTTGATGTATTCTAAGTCGGAGGATCTTCAAAGTCTTCACGTCTTGAAAGCGGAAAGTGTATCAACAAACTACCCGTATCATGTAGGAAGTGTGTTGATAAACTCCCCCTTCACTTAAGCTCCCCCTTGAGTTATGCTCGTGAAAGACTTGATCTTCAGTGCTTGAGATCCTTGTGGTGTTGATGATGGTCAGCGGCAACTCGATCATCTTCATCTTTTGAGTGCCTTCACGTCATGTCTTCATTCCGAAGCTTGTCATCGACCATGTTCTACTTGCCTTTAGAATCTGCACATGCAAGAAATCTAAACGCGTAATGAGAACAACTGCTTGGAATATAGTTAATATAAACAAATGACACACGAATGACCATGTTTCAATCAAACACCGTCCGACAGTTTGAAAGTTTAATAAAATTTATCAATTTCAGTTTCTAACTTTCAAAACTTGCAAATTTCGACCGTTTATGAAGATTTAGTCAATTCGGTTTTCGTTCAGGTTTCAGGTAACGAAGACTCGAGCTCCAACATCGTACGATCGAAAAATAAAATAGAATAAAATCTTTTTGGCTTTTATAATGTTTATATTAAAACACACCTAAAATCTTTTTGGTATTTTTTTGAATATTTGAAATGTAAAGACTGAAAGCAGTAAATAAATATATACAGACATTCTTTTTGTGAGTTTCGAGGGTAAGAGAATCATATCAGTGTACGGTCATGCCAAAACGCTCTTGTTGTTCAATTAATTAACATTAAGATAAGCATCCTATAACAATTATCGGTATTGTTGTCCACTTAAGCTCATCTTATCAGATGTAATCATGGCGAGGGGATACGTTAAGGTATGATTTATACTTACTGACCAGTGTTCATCCACATCACGACACATTCCCGTATCAAGGGATGCACGAGTGTTCATCTTACCGGTGAGTATACCGATTATCATCTGTTTGACCGTATATGATGTGAGATTCTCACTTATTTTGATTTGAAAACAAGCCCTTTGTGATATAATCACTTATTGATGAAGAACTTGATTTTCGATGCATGAGGGCACAGGAGCAAGTCCGTGAACAGGTCAGTACTTTCGTACATCAGAGAGACGAACTTGGCACCCGGATAAATGTGATATTTTATCACTTATTTGATTTGGACATGTGATTGTTGATCACTTATTGGGGTCGAATGCAATATGTACACGTATGTATAGTATCATGGAAGATCTAGACTTGCATCCCCGTTATTTTTCGGTAAAAGATACAATCATGATACCCAGATGATAAATAGCATAAAGACCGAATATCTTAGAACCTCGGCAATCTATCAAACAAAATTTCGGTACTAAGACCATATGCCAATAAATGGTTCCCACCTGGTCTTCAGTCGATTTAAGATTTATATCACCCTGCACACTTTAAAATGATTGTGAGCCTACCGATACATCTTATATAGAGCTGCTTATCGTTTTTCATTTAAGTTTAAAGAGGTTAGGACAGACCACCGATGTACTATCATTTTCTCTTTTTCTCGCCAGGAAACTCATTTTTGTTTTTCTATTGTTTTTGTGTTTTTAAATTTTTCGATGTTTTTGGATTTTCAAATTTTTGGATTTACTCCCCCTAAAATCAATAAACTAAGATAAATTTAAAAGACACAAAGATATTTACAAAAATGATTTTCCAATGTTGGTTTTACTCTTGCTTGACCTTAATGTCGTTTACCAATAATAAAAAGTCAAATCTTGATTTGTCAAACGCTTTGGTAAAAAGGTCGGCACGTTGGTCATCAGTGTGGACCTTAACAACATCGATTAGCCTTTTCTCAAAGCAATCACGTATGAAGTGATACTTGATTTCGATGTGTTTGGTCTTTGAGTGCTGCACAAGATTTCTAGTGATCTGTAAAGCAGCAGAATTATCAACGTAAATAGGAGTAGTTAGGAATTCAAAACCGTAGTCGCCTAATTGTTGTTGGATCCAAAGAACTTGGGAGCAACAACTTGAGGCAGCAATGTATTCAGCTTCACATGTTGTGACTAGGCGATTTCCCAAAAACTGATATCCAGCCGTTGTGGATTTGCCGTCGATTTTGCATCCACCAAAATCAGAATCACTGAAAGCGATCAAGTCAAAGTTATTATCCCTAGGGTACCATAGACTGGTGTCAGGGCAACCCTTCAAATAACGAAAAATCCTTTTTACAACTGCAAGATGTGAGGCCTTCGGATTGACTTGATATCTGGCCAGCAGGCACGTTGGGTACATTATGTCTGGCCTTGATGCTGTGAGGTACATAAGAGATCCGATCATCGCGCGATAGTATGAAGGGCTAACAGCTTCACCCTTCAAGTCTGGAGTAATTCCGTGATTTAGTGGCAATGGGGTACCAATGGGCGTTGCATCAGACATCTAGAACCGGCTCAAGATGTCACCAACATATTTAGTCTGATGGATGAAAATCCCAGACTCAGTTTGTTGCACTTGTAGGCCCAAGAAGAAGGTCATTTCCCCCATAGCACTCATCTCGAATTTATCCTGCATAATGCGCTCGAAATTCCTACACAAGACATCATTAGTAGAACCAAAAATAATATCATCAACGTATACCTGTACCAGAAGAAGATCTTCATCTTGTTCTTTGATGAAAAGAGTACAGTCGATAAGACCTCTGCGAAAACCATTCTCCAGCAGATAATTAGATAAGGTTGCGTACCAAGCTCGCGGTGCTTGATGAAGACCATAGAGAGCTTTGTTGAGCAACCAAACCCGATCGGGATGGATAGGATCTTCAAAACTTGGAGGCCGTTCGACGTACACCTCTTCTTCGACCACACCATATAAGAATGCACTTTTCACGTCCATCTGGTAAACCTTGAATCCTTTGAAGGACGCATAGACTAGAAAGATTCTAATTGCTTCCAGACGTGCAACAGGTGCATACACTTCGTTGTAGTCGATCCCTTCTATCTGACGAAAATCTTGAACGACTAAACGAGCTTTGTTCCGGATAACAACTCCACGGTCATCCTTTTTGCATTTAAACACCCAACGGGTACCAATCTTCTTGTAACCAGCAGGTTTCTCTACGAGTTTCCAGACACCAAGCTTCTGGAATTGTTGCAATTCTTCCTGCATTTCTTCCACCCAAGAGTTATCTTTCATGGCTTCCTTCCAAGTTCTTGGCTCTTCCTGTGAGACATAACACGCGAAAAACCAATCATTTTGTTGCCCGGATTCTCGAATTGCTGCATACAGGCCTGCATTGTTGTTGTTCCGCAACATGTTTCTCGTTTGAATGCAACTTTGCACATTTACGATGATGTTTTGTTGAGGATGGGTATTATGAATCCTTGTTTCAGGATTTTCTCGAACTGGAATACTTATACCCAGGTTGTTAAGATTGAGATCAAGAACTAAATCAATGCCCGGAATTGATGAAGAGGATGATGCAGTAGCTTCAGCTGTTCTGGGGGCATCCACTGGAGGAGTACCCTCTGAAGTACCATAAACTGCTGTTGTAGGGACTTCTTGATCTGCATCTAGAAATTCATCATCCTCTGAAGATTCGTTCAATTCGGAAGCATCGTGAAAATCCTCATTGTCGAGAGCATTGTTGTTCACCGAAGATGGTTCTTGATTAACAAGAATTGGACGAACCACCGGTGAAACTGTTGCATTGTCACTCTCGAAAAACATCCTTGCCGCAGCATTTTCTTCAACGGCTTCAACATTGATCGAATTGAAAAAGTCATCGTATTCAAACATCCAAGGCTGACTAGGACATTTGACTGGCAAAGTGTGCCTTTGTACTCTGACCTCAGACCATTCTTCGACCCTTTTTGTCTCTAGATTCCAGACTCGTAAGTTCGGGGTGGCATACCCAAGAAAGTATCCGTCAATTGCTTTTGCCCCAAACTTTCCATTAGGATCGATGATTGTACATGGAGCTCCAAACGGTTCAAGGTAAGACAAATCTGGTTTCCGTTTGTGAAGAAGCTCAAAGCAGGTCTTGTTGTGCCTTTTGACTGTAAGGACTCAGTTCAATGTATAACATGCAGAGGCCACAGCTTCACTCCAGAATGGAATGGGCAACTGCGACTCTACCAACATAGTCCTAGCAGTCTCGATCAATGTGCGGTTCTTACGTTCAGCGATGCCATTCTGTTGAGGAGTATAAGCTGCACTAAATTCGTGAAGAATACCCTTTGAAGTGCAAAACTCCGCCATGGCATGATTTTTAAATTCAGTACCATTGTCGTTACGTATCCGCCTAACCTTCAACTTATACAAATTCTCAATCTGAATGATTAAGTTTTTGATAATACCAAAGGTTTCACTCTTGTGTGCCATGAACACCACCCAAGAAAATCTTGAATAATCATCAGTAATCACGAGGCAGTATTGATCATTCTGAATACTTTTGTGCTTGACAGGACCGAACAAATCCATGTGCAAACGTTCAAGAGGAACTGCCATCGTGTTGATCTTCTTTGTAGGGTGTTTCTTGTTTGTTTGTTTTCCTTTTTGGCACGAAACACAAACGTCTTGAAGATGGAAATTTTTAAGAGGAACACCATTCACCAATTCATTTGAAACCAAATGATTCATTTTGCGTAAGTGAATGTGACCCATCCGTCTGTGCCAAGAGATTGAGTCTTTTTCTGTGGCTTTGGAAACGAAACATGTTGCTTGTGCAGACGTAGTGGTAGCTTGGCTCATATCAAGGACATACAAATCATTTATCCTTGGAGCAGACAAGAGAATCCATTCTTTTGGAATTTTGAAGCCAGGCTTCAGCACATAACATCCATTAGCATCAAAGTGTACTGAGAACTGCTTATCACAGATTTGAGAAACACTAAGAAGATTGTGATCAAGTTGTTGCACAAAGTTGAACTTATCAAAGCTGACAATCCCGTTGGATATCATTCCTTCACCCGTAATATAACCACCCTTATCTCCAGCAAAAGCAACATAACCTCCTCTAATAGATTTGACGTCGTAGAGAAGCTTCATGTCGCCTGTCATGTGCCTGGATGCCCCACTATCAACAATCCAATGACTACTGATAGTTCCTCCTGGAACACCCTGCACATGAACTCAATTGATTAGTTGGAGATGGGGACCCAAGCCATTGTGGTCTTGGGTCTTCCATTTTCATCAACAACAATTACTTCTTTTCTTTGATGATTTGTAAATTGTGATGGTCCCCCTGATTCAGTAACCATTTTTGGTTTCCAGGTCTATTTTGTTTTACCAGTGTTATTCTTTAAAATTTTAACCTCATGGTTGTCTGAAGTTTTTGAATTGTCTGGTTTTACAGAAACAGATGTTTTGTTAACCACATCGGTTTTAATCGCCTTTTCAATTTTCTTGACCTTTTGGCGTTTCTGTTTCTTTTCCCTTTCTTTTATAAGTCGGGGATCTTGTTTTACAGAAACAGATTGCTTACGGTCAGTTTGGTAACGGGGAACATCAACCTTTGCTTTCAATTTATGAAGATATGGACAATTTCGAATTATGTGTCCAATTGTACCGCATTCAAAACATGATCTTCGTTCAACAAACCCCGAAGTATCATGTGACCGTCTTGTCGATGATGATGAACTTTGTGATCCCGAGGTACTAGGTTTCGAACTGTTTGGTTCATTTCTTTTTAACACAGTTGCTTTCTTAACAAAATCCAAGTTAGATTTGTTCTCAAAAGTCTCGATTTTGTCCGTTCCCTTAGATTTCACAAAGTTTACATTTTTGTTCTTCTTTTGATTCGGCTTCTTTTGAGCTTGAGCCGGTAATTTTCCTTTTGGCTTGGTGTGATTTTGCTGTTTTTGCACTGTTGGTAATTTGTTATTGCCAAACGGTTTTCGAACTTCGGCCTTTGGAATAGGAGGACATTGTGTTACTGTAACACTTGATCCTATCTTTCCCAAAAACTTACTTGTCGAATTTTCAAAGACTTTACTGACTAATGATTGATTAACATTCTTAATCGGAAAATCTTTGTCTGAATAAATTTTATCGTCACCAACCAGAGTGTACAGGAAATTCACACTCTCTAACTCTTGTTCAGACGAGGACTCGATTGCAACAGTCTTAGCGGGTTTTGGAGGAGGATCACATAGAATGTAATTCTCGAGAGGTATGTCCTCATCTTTGATTACCGCATCAGACTTTGCTAGGATAGCATCATCAGATTCATCATCAGAAGAATCAACATCCTCAATAATGACTGGAGGATCCTGATTCAGTTCAGCAGAAGACACACATGTATCTGCTGATGCATCTGAATCTGATGATACTTCTTTCTTGTATCTGAGTCCTGTTGCAAATTCCTTCACATCTAGAGGAACAGATGGTTCAAAGAAAGTTCTGTCTTCCTCGTCAGGCATCGCATCATAATTGTGTCTCACTGGTGGTGGACATTTCTTGTAGCCTATGCATGTGACATCCCGTTTTTCTTTCTGAATGTCAATGATGTGATCCAACACATAGCTAGAGCTCAAATAACTGTCTAGCTTAAGTTGGATCGCCTCACTTTCTGTTTTGACACAAGCCATCTCCTTTTGCATTATCTCAAGGCGAGATATATACAAATTGATGTCAGTTTGTTTTCTGGAAAACATTTTAGTTAATTCGGTTTTATCTTTCTTTAGCTTTTCAATTACCGATTTAAACTCCTTTTCATGGTTTTCATAAAACATGTTGGCTTCAGTGCATTTGGAAAGATCCACGGTTAACTTCGGGTTGTGGATAAATGTCACATCATATTTCTCTTGCAAAGCTTCGTGTTTGCTTTGCAATTCACACCACTTGGCATTTAATGAAACATGTTTGTCTTGCAAGTCAAACAAACTAGCTTGTAAAGCATCATGTTTGCCTTGCAACTCAGACATGTTTGCCTCTACATCAGCACATTTAACACTCAAACTATTACAATTATCACAATTAATAGCAGTGGGTTCATCGACACATACCTGACTTGATGAACTGTCGACATTAGCCATAAAGGCTGAATGGAGAGAAGACGAAGAATAAGCAGCTTGATCCACCAAAATAGATCTTCTTTGAGTTCCTGCTGAAGCTTCCTCCAAAAGTTCATCAATATCTGCATCAGCTGACGCACTAGATGTCTCACCCATATTATCATCGCCTGAACTTGAGGATTCTTCATCAGAACTTCTGCTGTAACCAGAAGAGTCTTCATCCTCAGAAAATTCACCACCATTAGCGGAAGATTCTCCACCACTGGTGTGAATTAAATCCTTAACCACTTCAGCAAAACATGTTGTTCCATCCGGAGCATCACCACTCAGCTGGATTGACCAGTTACAACCTTCATCTACTTGAACCACAAGTGCCTGGTTGGCATTTGATGGTCCTGCTTGACTCTGGTTGTTGACAGGTATCAATGTACGCTCATTGTTCCTGTTCTGGTTCTGCTGCTTGCCTTGATTTCTGAAGGGATTCTGGTTCCCATGTTGTGCTGGCCTTGTACATTCCCTTTTGAAGTGACCCCGTTCACCACAGTTGAAGCACTTCACTGCTTGTTTATCAAACCCATACTTGGTGTCTTTCTTGCTTTCCAAGCTGGTTTTGCCCGTTCTCTCCATGAAATCCTCTGCCCTCCTCACAACACTAGCAAAGGCCCACTTGATGTCCATCAAGTCCATCTCTTCCTTGTCAATCTGCTGATAGTCTTCCTGTGTCAGATTAATGTTCCCAATCTGACCTTCCACTAACCCACAGTACGCGCTCACTAAGGTGTTAAGCAGCTCCATGTGTTCCTTTGCTACTTCCACACTGACCTTTGAAAAGCTTGAAGTGTCGAGCCGTACTGTATTTGGCTTAGATTGCTGACCAGCAGATGATGTACTTCCATAACATGCCTGTTGTTGAGCAGGAAGTGGATTCCCATACAAGTCTGTGGTGGGAGCTGGCTTAACAGGAACTTGTATCTGATTGCCATACAAATCGGTGCTTGTGACAAACGCCGTTTGAAGTGGAGCATGTGAACCGGGTCTTACAGACGAAGAACTGGAAGTTCCATAATACATCTCAGGATTGCATGGCACAATGGATTTTGCAGAAGAAGTACTCGAAGTTCCATAATACATTTCAGGATTTTGTGGCACTGGAACTCTTTTTTCTTTTAAGGTTTCCTCCTGATCCTTGTTCTATAAAAGCTGCACGAAGTCGTTGATGTTTGTAGTAGCCAAAACCCCGTTATACTTCAAAATCTCCAAGAAACTATTCCATTGGGGAGGCAACGCATCAGCAAACTTCTTCACCACCTCTGCTGGAGTTGTTACTACCCCAAAATTACCCAACTCAGTAAGCAAATGATTAAACCGACTTGTCATGTCTCCCAACGATTCCTTATCCATACATGTGAAGCCATCGAATTCTTTCTTGAGTAGATCATGTCGCAGTTGACGTGTTGCTTCATTTCCTACCCCTCTGGTCTTCAACGCGTCCCACAATTTCTTTGTCGTCTTGAAACTGACAAATTGATGGTAGATATCTTTGCTTAATGCCTGAGTAAGAATGGCGTATGCTTTCTTTTCCAGATCATACGTCTTTTTCTGATCTTCAGGAAGATCGGCAAACGTAGCAGTAGATGAAGCGGCAACCTCTATTGCTTGATCGAAATCTGTGGTGAAACGTATCCACAATTCTGTATTTTGACCAAGAACGTATGTACGAAATCTATCAGCCCATCCTGGATATTCATTCAAGTGCATCAACTTTGGAGGTCGATTCAAACTTCCGGTTTCATTCTCGCTCAATAAGATACTTTGAATGCTAGGAGTTTGATTTGATACGAATGCCCATTGACCGGTTGATATGGCATTGACTTGTGAAGATGTCGATACGGGAGATTTGGCCCATGAGGGAGATAAACTTGTATTTGTATACTTTCCCCCATCCGGAGCCGGAGTACCCCACCATGAGGGAGATGAACTTGTATTTCTATACTTTCCCCCATTCGGAGCCGGAGTACCCCACCAACTTGGATTCATCGTTGATATTTGTAAATGATAACCTGAGAAACACACTCAAATGAAACCGTTAAATCCCTTTGGAAAACCTTCTGTTTAAAAAAAAAATCCAAGTTGACGAAACAGGTTTTAAAAATTATGTGATAATTGACGAAATGCCTTTTTGGGCCTTTTGAGCTTTTGATCTCGATGAAACAAGATAAGTCCCTTTGGGCTTATATTTCGGCGAAACCAAAGGTCTTAATTCAACTTGTAGTTGATGAAAATTATGGCCTGCTTATGATATTGACGAAAATGAATTCAACTTCGGGCTTATGAAAGTCAACGAAAATGATTTTGGTATTTGGGCCCCTTAAAACTGATTTCCTTTTAAGTTTTCAAACTTGGCCTTATATTTGACGAAAAGAGAATGTCTTCTAAGGCTCACAACAGTTGACGAAATGGAAAGCCCACAACAGTTAACGAAATGAATTCTTAAAATGGGCTTTGACGAAACTGATTATTCCGTTTGTTTTTGGGCTTGACGAAATGGGATTATATTTTGGCCCATTAAAGTGTTTCGTCAATTTGAAAAGAATTTTGTGTTTCGTCGTTTTACTCTTTGGCGAATCAGACTTGTTTCGTCAAATATCTGATTCTCGAAAAAGATGTCAGGGGTTGGTGAACTGTTTGAGCTTTATCTTTTTCTGACACACAACAGGCCTACTTTCGGCTCAAGACATACCCATTTCACCAAACAAGTAAG
Organism: Helianthus annuus; assembly: GCF_002127325.2. NCBI lineage: Eukaryota > Viridiplantae > Streptophyta > Magnoliopsida > Asterales > Asteraceae > Helianthus > Helianthus annuus. The sequence goes on from NC_035448.2 coordinate 188,648,322, forward strand.
GTTTGGATTATTTTAATCCTTTTTCAACTTCCAACACACAAACACTTTCACAAGTGATATTTCAAGGATCTAAAACTTGTTTTAACCAAGAACACTTTGAGTGTCACAAGAACACAATGAACTTTCCGGTAAAACTATGAGTTTTCCGGTGACCCGAAACTATCCGAAAACGTGATTTTGCTTGCAATGTTTAATAAAAACCAATATTTAGCATGTGGACATGAGTTTAACAAGGTTTTTAACAAAAGACAAAGCAAAACAACAAGATTAACCCGATTTTAAGATGTTTTTCCAAAAAATGTAACTTTTCAAAAACCCGAAAACACTCGGTTTTAACAAGGAGAAGAGCCAAGGCTCTGATACCACTTGTAGGTCCGGCTAGGAGGATCTAGTCGCCTAATCCTTGTATACTAACCAATCCGGTTGTGCGGAATCCAACCGGAAAGGCAAACCGAGATAGAACACGCACAAACACAACACGCAATATTCACCGATTAACAGCACTGTATTAATACGTATGAAAGGTTCGGTTACAAGCTCAATGTTTACAAATGTATTTTGCAAACTCTCTCTAACTCTCGTGTGTGTATGCTCTCTATAATGTGTTCTCTTAATGTTCTAAGACTAGTGACAGACTATTTATACACACAGACACAACAAAACAGAACAAGCTTGGCGAAACAAGATTTGGCGAATCAGGAAATTGATGAAACAGAACATATGCTTGACGAAATGCAATCTCGGTCGACGAAACAACTTGTTTCGTCGACTTCTTGTGATTCGCCGCCAAATGGGCTTGGGCCCAATGTTGATTCGTCAAAGCTGCTTAGCCCATGTTGCTTGTTTCTCCAACTTGATATAAGCCCATGTCTAGATCACTTGAATCGCCGATCTGTCTAGTCCAAATATCATGTTCACAGCCTTTGTTCTTTTAGGCCCATGTGAAGGCTTCTTGCACACGACGGAGGAATATCGGGTCTCGAGTCGCGTCCACAATCATGCATCAAATATATTTATTTCACAGCCTTTGTTATTGATAATTATCTTATGACATGTTTATAAATATAGTGATTAAATATACTTATTTCACAGGCTTTATTATGTTTTTCTCGCAACTCTATATACAAAATAATTGGGCCGACAATATCCTGAAGAATGAACAAGTTCTTATGAAAAATATACGTGTAGAGAAAACATGTTCAATTATGAGATTATGAAACACGGATAAAATACAAAACAATATAAAAAAGAGGAATGTTATGATCTAAAAACACCAAAAATGAATTTATAGACATCTAGAATGATCTTTCTTCATAGAGGGTATGATTGTATAAATTCTTAATATTGAATTGTTAGATTTAGTTCGATAACGAGCTAATCTTCTTCTACCGGTAATATGAAATAGACAAAGAAACCTGAATCATATGAGTGATTGGGTTTTTGATATGTAATGATACTAATTAATCATGTAGTTGGTTTGTTGTGTAGAAGTAAAATTAGGATTATTGTTGCATGTAGAGAACATTAACATCATTGTTGAATAAGAACATTAACACGGGTTTTTTACTTGTTCGAATCTTAGGTGGGTTCTTAGTTGTTGAGAGAGCAATGTTGTAGTAATCGTTAGTCGCTAGTCGAGTGGTGGGGTGGTGACTAGCGATTAATCAGAATTAGTCGGGGATTAATCAGGATTAATTGTGATTAATCGGGATTAATTGTGTTTAATCGGCCATTAATCGGGATTAATCGACGCCCACTCGGGATTTTAACAAACCATGGGAGAGAGGGAGGTGAGAGAAAAGAAAGAGTGTTGTGTCTTTTGTAAATCCTAATAGGAGTGGACAAACAATGTGAGTAGAGGGAGGATAGAAATAGAAAGGGAAGAGTAGACAACAAAAGGGGGAGTGGTGCTAAGATGGCGATGTCCAAATAGTTTCTTAGGTGTAGATTCTCTTATTATAAGTTGCATGGGTGTATTCTTTATCTATTAATATTTAAACATAAATACATATCTAATGTCTTAAAAGAAATTCTTAGCTAGTCTAACATACTTTTAGCTCAACTAAGGTGTAAAACGGTCATGTTTTCAAATAATTATAATCTAGATATAAAAAACACGGATGTGACGTAAAAGTTTAAGATTTTACAATTGTTTGTAGACTAGACTCAAATGCCAGCTAGTAGTGTTTTAATACAAAAAGTAATCCATCTATACAAATAATAAAATCATTCTCTTTAGTTGAGTATTATAGACTACGCAAGCAGGCAGGTATATATGAATGTCGTCCACTGACATGGACATAATCAACCACAAAATTGTGTTTTTTTGTGAAATATTCGTATCCGTGTCTATATATGTGATGGCTTTTTAAATATTTATAGGCCCACATATATGTATGAATATGAATATGAACAAGAATTAATAAAATATTTTAAATGTTACTGGATGGATGTGCTAATAGATTTTTTTTTATCCAGGAGAAGAAAATGTCAAGACATGATCAAGACATGATGAACTAAGCCCAGAATGTGAAAAACATTTATTTTTATTTTTTGTGAGTAATTCTTATTTGAGTTATTGTGTTTTGATTGTTTAAGGGGGAGGGGGTGGTGATCACTCATCACTCGTAACATCCAATCAAGTTTCGCCATATCATCAACCGTTATTCAATCACTAACAATCTTTTTTACTGGCAATGCCCATCACTCACAACACTCAACAATAAAACCTCACACCTCCTCACATCCATCCATTTATCACGCGTGAAAAAAATCAAGGAAATATATCATCACTCGTTCAATTATGATGGTGGCGGTGGTATATTTGTTTGTTCCACGCGTTATAAGAAACCATCACGGACAAAATTTTGTCCAACCCCGTCCCCTAACTATTTGATTGTTTTAATTATCTGAGTTTTGTGTTGATTCTTTTAACCCTGTTAGAATTTCTTAGTTAAATTTTTATTAAATAACCAAAATACACTTACCATTATTAATATATAACTGAAATATAATAGTTTTTTAAATATATATATACATATAATATATACATTAACAAACATATATACACATCTGCACACACCTCCCTTTATCTCTTTCTCTCTCACCTACCCCCAACCCCAACCTAATCACACCACCATCACATCACCACCGCACCATTACTACCCTCACCCTCATTACACCACGACCACATCACCGATTAGAACCCTAGCTGTCACTGAATCTGACCACTCTCATCCTTATCTACTGTCAATGAGAACCACGACATTCACTACATAACCCTAATACCACCGAAAACCACCACTGCCACATGCAATCACCATCCCACCACCTCAGTGGATAGAGCCATAGTTAGATAAACAAAAAAACTCAAATAGTTGTATAAGAAATAAGCATGAACGTCTTCTCGACCGCTTCACCGCGACTGTCGGACACCTTATAAACCGAGATGCACTCATTCTTCGTCTCTTTCCGGTCACCAGAGTTTGATTTTATTCTCCGAACACCAAATTTCTCCCTAAATTAGAAACCCTAGTGTTTTTTTCTCACATGAGATGTACGCTGGAACACGAATCAGATCCAGATGCATAGGGGGATGGTGTGGTGGTGGGAGATGGGTGGGTGGCTGTTGTGGTGGGAGGTGCGTGCATGGTTACGATGGTGGGAAGTGGGTGGTGGTGGTGCGATGGTTGGGAGGTGGGTGGTGGGGGGTTGTGGTGTAACGCCCAACGTACCTAAACTTTAGAATCTTGTCAAGATTAGTCCCTGAAGTTTAGTCTTTTGCCATCTTTGGTCCTTGTGGTTATGTGATGTTGATATTTTGGCAATTTTGATGTGAATCTTATTGATACTTGATGCTTAACGCTATGATACTTGATCCTTTATTCTAGACGCTTGATTCTTGATACTTAATCTAGATACTTGACTTTTGATGCTTGACTCTTGATGCTTGACTCCTGATGCTTGACTCTTGATGCTTGACTCTTGATGCTTAATCTAGATGCTTGATTCTTATGATCAAACTAGATACTTGATTCTTTATACCATGAAAGCTAGAATCTTATTGTTGATTCTTGATACTTGATACTTGGACTCTTGATTCTTGAAACTTGAGAAAACTATGATTCTTGACTCTTGAAACTTATTTGGGCTTGCCTCCTCAGACTCGTAAAACTTGATTCTTGGTTGAACGAGAGATTGGAGTCCTGTCACTGGCGGAATCTATGAAACTTTGAAACTTTTGGCTTCTGATGTAATCTAGATACTTTACCTAAACTATACGCAATGCGACGCTTAATCTAACTCGATAATCGAATCAAAGACGGGAACGCGGAAAGATTGGATTGGCCAGAATGGCAATCCTATCGGACAGCCATCCGATCGGATTGTCATCCGATCGGATTGTCACCCTATCGGATGACCACCTGATCGGACTGCCATCTACCCATACGCACCTATCTCCTTCACACACTCTTCCCCTATAAATAGACATGTCACATCACCATTTTCAATGATGTGACAACTCTGCTTGACTAGACACGCTATTCTCATTCTTTCTCCATTTTCTTGCTGATTTCTGCTTTAGATCTTTGTACTTTCCCGCTCTACACATCATCCTCTACGTGATTCTCACTTGAAATCACACTTTTCACCGTGAAATCTCTCGGATCTGAGTTCTTGAGGGTGATGTCATCATGGGGGTTTGTACAAACTGCCATTTGATGTCATTCTGAGCAAGATTTAGCTCAGATCTAAGGTATTTCATACGTTTTCACTCTAAATCTAAGCTAAATCTAGACTTTTCATAAGAAACTTGAATTATCTTATCTTTTCCTTCAAACTTTTACTTTATTCGGTGGAAACCGGGTTTAAACTAACTGTAGATCTAATGAATAGTCTAGAGTTAGTGTTAATCTGAGTTCTTACTGGAAAAGACGAGCAAAGCATGGACTCCGACATAAACCTGTCAGAAGCATGCGACTGCTTGGACAAGGGTGGTTCCCACCCGATCAGAACAGTTGTGTGCTGATAGGTTTACAGTTGTCTTAATACGTGTCGTACCGTCACCGTTAAACTAGAAACTTGGGGAATTTTACAAAATGTTAACAAGAACAAGGGTCGCCTGATCGAGCGGCAACCCGATCGGACAGCCGTCCGATCGGACAGGCACCCTATCGAGTGACACTTACCCTTTGGCCTTGAAACTTGAAGCTTTCAACACTTAGAAACTTATTCAGAAACTTGGAAAACATTGGGAAACTTGATCAAGTGGCAACCCGATCGGACAGCCGCCCGATCGAGGTGCCACCCGATTGAGATGACCAGATCACTTATCACTCGGATCGAGTGGCAACCCAATTGGACAGCCGCTCGATTGGGCAGCCACCCTATCCCCCTCACTTGGATCTCAGGACAAGTGGCAACCTGATCGGATGGCCATCCGATCGGGCAGCCATCTGTCTTCTCACACACCCATGTCACCCGACCAAGTGTCAATCCGATCGGATCGCCATCCGATCGGACAGCCATTCGATCCAGTGACTGGATTAACACCTTGTGCAGTCTCTTTATTCAACCTCGACTCTTATCCTCTTGTAATCTAATCAGGCTAATTCTAAAAAGAGCTCCCTTTGATCCAATAACAGTTGCAACTGTTAAGCAATCACTGTGAGTATACTCGATCCCCTTTTACTTTAAACCTTTGGGGTGTAACATGTATTCTATGAAACGTAAACTTGATTCTTTGGAAATTTATACTCTATCCTATGTGTATGTGAAACTTGTGATTCTTGACTCTTTATGCTATGTGACGTTTAATCCAGAGTGTGTAGTTCCGCCTTAACAATAGTAGCGCTATAGGAGTTGCACCTCTCCCATTATTCTCGGGGGGTATTTTTAGGAGGATTCTAGCTTACCTCATTGATTCTTTGGTAAACAACTAAAGAATCGGGACACTTGGGCTATCACTGTGTGGACTACGACACTAGCACGACTGAAAATATTTTATTGCTTACACTGTGGATATGAGTTGTTTTTTTAAACTATTATTCTATTATCAAACTTGTATACTCGCCAATACTTTCTTATTGATATCTTAATACATGTTGCATGTTGATAGGATGCTTTGGAATGCGTGGAATTCAGCTAGGGGATGCTTAGAAACGTCACCTAGTTAACTTAGAACCTTTTGAATAATTTGAACAATATTCGTTATGGGTTGTATTTGATACTTGTGATGGTTGTGTACGTTGTTAGACAATGTTATGATGAATTTGACCTAATTTCTATTGAAACCGATAGTGTTACGGAATCTCATGAGCAATTTGAACGCTTAGTGTTCGCACCCCAATGTTTCCGCCATCGGTTGGGGTGTGACATGTGGTGCCCGTAGGGGGTTGAGTATAGTTGTGGTGAGGCGGGGGTGGTGCGGTGGTGGAAATGAATGAGAGTAGAGAGAAAGAGATGTGCGTGTGTGTGAATATGTGTGTACATATATTAATAAAAAATGGGTAAAAGTAATTTGTAAGTACCTTATGTATGAACAAATTGCACCGGGTGTAAAATGACTGAAATGCCCTTGTACTTAACTAACTTACTGTATAACGTTACAAACATGGACTCGATTAGGTACAAATTGAAAACCCAGAAACTCTCAGATAGTTAAAATTTTGATTTTGGACTCAAGTATTTAAAACCACAAAACTCAGGGACTTAGAAAGGAATTTACTCTTTTATATATAATATAATCTAATCTAGTGTTTGTTTATTAATTTGTAGTATTTATATATTATCAATATAAGTAGGCTATTGTTGCTTGTATGTCGTGCTTATTTGATGGTTTGTGTTTCTATTTGTTGTACAGTGTGCTTAATGGGTTGTAAATTGTTTGGGTATTTAGTGTTGCTTTATTTGTTGTTTGGCTTCAGTTTGAAACCACTCCCATTTCTCTCTCTAAGACCGCCCCTTTGCCTCTACCCCCACTTCCAACCTCCTCACTTTCGCCTCTGCCCCTACACTACCGCAAATCTCCCTCTGAAATATCACTGATCGTCTTCACCGACGCCGCTCACTTCCGATCTCTTTTAACTTTCAGCAACGAACATCCTTTGTTCTGTGTGTAGGTATATCTAAACTTCGTTTAGCCCTAAATTTCTAGGATTTTGGAGGTTTATTTTTCGTTGTTTTTCCCATCGTTTTTTGCCTTTATTTGTTTTCCTTGTACATTGAAGGCAGTGTGTTGACCATTTTTAAGGTTTGGTTGTTTGTGTCGTACTTTAAAGTTACCTACAGGTTCTGTCCTTGAACCTTTATCTTATTGTGAACGGTTTGTTTGCTTTGTAATTTGATGTCAGTGATGATGAAACATTTGATCTCGATGATGATGACACTTATGGTTGTGTGGAGACATGCAACATCATGTATATATTATGAGTTTGCAACCTTTGGTAGGTTTTGATGCTCATATGAGAGTAATGCTATGATGGTGCTTCAGATTTGGCATGTCAGTGTCTAATGTATCCATCCAAGGCCTCTGAGCTTGGTTTTAGCGTGTTGTATGGTTTCTTAAGGTTGTGAGGACATGCAGCTTCATTCATATATTACGAGTTTGCAACCTTTGGTTGCTTTAGACTGTTATGAACTTGTGCATGTACTTTGGCATTTATATATTATTAATAAGCAACATAAGTAGACTATTCTTTCTTGGGCCACACGGTTAATTTGATGGTTTGTTTTTATGTTTGTTGTACAATATTTCATTGATCATAATCTGTGTCATGGTGGATTGGATCGACGTGGGAACTCCTTTGGTGAGCTATAGTCTTATTTTATGAGCCACACTAATTTTGCATTTTATTTAGGTTTCATTAGATTAGTATGGAAGTCTTGTTTAGTTTTTTGTTATAATTTTTATAGTGGCTAAATGCCGATACCAACGTTTGGCTTGGGGGATATTGTGAAAATGGTAACTGATGATTCTCATTAAACAAGAGTGGTAAATATATACATGTAAATCTCCAACAATCAAGGAGAAATCAACTACTTTCTACATTACAACATTGACTATAATATATTACAAATATAAGATATTATAATTTGCTAGTAACCCCTTCAAGCGGATATGTGGTGGAACAACACGAAGAAGAACACGAAATCTTTCAAAAAGAGGTCTTGGAAGGCTCTTAGTGAAGAGGTCCGCTACTTGCATCTTGCTAGGAACAAATTGTGTATGACGACCGGAGGCAACAACTTCCTGAACAAAGTGGTAGTCAATTTCTATATGTTTTGATCGTTTATGGAGTGGGATGTTGGCTAAGAAACAATGCACTTCGGTTCTCACATAAAAGAGTCGGGCGATTGACTGGAAGAGCATGTAGTTCGCGTAACAAGTGTGTTAGCCATATAATTCCCGCCCCTGGGTTTGCCATAGCCCGATACTCGGATTCACAGCTTGAGCAAGAAACCACTGGTTGTTTCTTTGCGCTCTATGACACAAGATTTCCACCTAAGTAAATGGAATAACCATAGATGTGGATCGGCGAGTCTCAACACACCGTGCCCAATCCACATCCGAATATCCAACCAACTGTGTTTTGGAGGGTTTATCAAAGGTAAGAACAAAAGCAAGAGTCCCTTTAACATAACGAAGGATGCGTTTAATGGATTGAAAATGAGATGTGGTAGGTGAATGAAGAAATTGACTCGCCTGCTTTATGACATATGAGATGTTCGGCCTTGTGATTGTAAAATATTGCAAGGCCCCTACAAGAGACCGGTATAAGGTCGGTTATGAAACGGTGTACCATGGGACTGTAAAACATGGGTAGTAGCTAGAGGTGTACCAACAGGTTTAGTGTCAAGTAGACCGGCTTTTGCAAGAATATCATACGCATACTTTTCTTGGCTTAAGAATAACCTGGTGTGCGTATGGGTAACTTCAAGACCCAAAAAATAGTTTAAAAGTCCCATATCCTTGAGAGAAAATTCATGATGTAGAAGAGTAACAAACTTTTGAATAATGGAGTCGTTATTACCAGTTAAGATGATATCATCTACGTAGACAAGCAAGTAGATGATAACAGAATGTTGTTTGTACACAAAAAGTGATGTATCAGCTCGACTACAATGAAAACCAAGATGGACAAGAAACGTACTTAATTGTTTGAACCAAGCCCTCGGTGCTTGCTTAAGACCGTAAAGCACTTTTTTTTAACCGACACACATGATTTGGGGCTTGAAAGTTTACGAAACCTAGTGGTTGCTCCATGTGCACCGTTTCGGTTACAATGTCGTTTAAAAATGCATTCTTTACATGAAGTTGGCACAAATCCCAATGGTGGATTGTGGTGAGAGCAAGAACGACCCACACACTCGAGGCTTTGACAACGGGGCTAAATGTGAGCGAGTAGTCTAACTCGGGAACTTGTGTAAACCCTTGTGTTACAAGACGCGCTTTGTAGCGATCAACCAAACTGTCAGATTTGTATTTCGTTCGATATATACCCATTTCGACCCGACCGCATTGGAATCTTTGGGGCGTGGTACAAGTTCCCAAGTTTGACTTTGTTTTAAAGCATGGATTTCATCTTCCATAGCAGTAACCCAATGAGATGTTGGCTTGTAACCCCTTGGATCTTTAGTAGCAAGTAATGCTTGGTTTAACTTGCTAGAGCTAAAAATAGCTATATCAACCTGATTTCTGGGTTTATAGATCCTATTTTTCGACCGAATGGTCATCGAGTGACCGCCCGTAGTGGGCGGATGAGATGTAGAGAGATGAGCCGTATGGGGTTGATGATTAGTAGAGGATTGTGGGTTGGGTGGAGATGATTGTAGTGGAGGTGACGGTGGGGTGGGGTAAGGTAGCGTTCCATGGAATGGAATTAGGAAGTTTTTCTTTGTAAAATTGATCTTGGTTGGGAGAGGGAGGAATTTGAAATCCCATGAATTTCTTTAATCAATGAAATTTGTGACTATTTCAACATTCCATTCCATTCCTTCATTACAAAGAAAAACTTTCTAATTCCATTCCATTCCATTCCATTCCATGAAACGAACGCTATGTTTTTGTTGGTTATTAATATGTTTCAACAGCTCAACATAAAAAAAAAAAAAGAACACGATAATAGATTGAACCGCAGGAGAAGAAAGGAATGTGTATACCAAAACGATGCCGTAACGAATTCCGATGTAAATTCCGGTAAAGTCCTCGACTTCCGGTGACTAGCAATGAATTCCGGTGAACTTCGGCGATGTTTGTTTCTCTCCGACGAAGCTCCGGTTGTCCCGACAAGAGTACGAAGTTATGCGAAAGGTGTTGCGGAGTTGTGAGGGTGTCGGGAATGGTTGGGTGTGTGGTGGTATCTAAAACCGTGATGGAAGTCTCGTTTATATAGCCTCATACGTCTCGTAAGTTATGGCAATGGCTCGTGATTGAAAGTTTCCGAAAACCGAAGATGGTAAGAACGTTGCTCGTCAATGAATGAGGACGTGAGTGTGGATTTGTTCAAGATTGGCATGAAAAGGAAACCGTGTAGTCAGTATTCGATTCCGACAAATCAGCGGAGAAGAAAGGAAGGTAGGCGGCTGTCTTGGCGGCAAAGTTGTTTAAGAAAGAATCATCGAAAAATCAGCAAAGATATGTTTGGAAAGGGAGCTGTACGCATTTGGTTTTTTTTGGGTCAAAAGAGTTTCCATGTGATGATGGCTTGATTCATGCCATACAAATAATTGCACTGTCCATCCTCGAATTTTTTTTTTAAATAAACGAAATAGAAAAGGAATAAATTTGTATAGTGCCACCATCTTTTCTTCTTGCACTCTGTTTCGTTTGTTTGCTAAAACCAAAAAAAAAAAAAAACCTTTTAAAATTATATTTAAACAACAAATGCATATTTAACTTTCTTTAAAAAAATTCAATAATGGTCCCTTTGATAAATTTTATGAAAACTTATAAGGATATGTGTATATATATATATATATATTTTGATATGGATATATTATACGTGAATATGATTTCATAAATTTTATTATTTCCAATTCAAGTTTCAATAAAAGTCATAACCAATCCCTCAACTTGATTAATTAACTTGGTTAGTTTATGTTATTTTAAATTACTAACTAGGTTACTTTTATAAAAGTAAAAGCTTTTTAATGGTAAAATTAATCAGTTTAATTATTTAAATAAATAACCATATTAATAAAAATATTTCAACGGTTATATAATTCGCGAAAGATATTCGAGTTTCAAGGATTAGGATCCAAAATTTAAAACGGGTCAGATCTTGAAAGTCCATTTTTTTGACGGATGTTACATAGGAGGTTTGCATGGGAAACAAATCATGTTGCATGGGAAGGTGATTGTTTTGTGTGTTAGTTGCATGGGGAACAGTAGGACATAAGGTGCACATGGGCAGGGCCGGCCCAAGGGTACGCCAAATGAGGCTTGGGTCTTGGGCCACATCAACCATAGGGCCTCCATTTAAAAAAAAATTATATTATATGTATTTTCTCACAAACACGTACTGGTAGTCGTATAGGTTATTTAGGGCGGCCCAAGGGAAAACAATTATGGCAGCGAGTCACACGGAGTCAAGGGAAGAGAAACAGCCGGCCGGCGTCACGGAGCAATTATGGCAGCGTCTCATCATCTTCTTGAGTTCTTTCAACGGTAATTTTTATCTTCTAGCCACAGATTCATCTTCTTAAGCTTAAATAGTTAAATTGCTACCTAATTTACAAACTCAATTCTTACAGAATCATCTGCGAATCATCACTGTTACTCACTGTTAAATCATCTTCTTTCAGAATCATCTGCGAATCATCATTCATCACTGTTACTCACTGTTGTTCGCTGGGATCGCTCAGTGGCTGCATCAATCCTTGTTGAAGGTAAAGCCCTAATTTCCTAATTGCCTAATTTTCTAGTTAAAGTCTGTTGCCTAATTTTCTAGTTAAAATCTGTTGCCTAATTTCCTAGTTGCCCAATTGAAGTTTGTGATATTAGCCCTAATTTCCTAGTTGCCTAATTTTCTGTTTGTTAGCGAGTTCTGTGAATTTGTGATAAATTTATAATGTCTAATAGATATCGTAAACATGAATCCGGCCATTCTAAAAGACTAAAGAAACAAAAACGAGAAGCTGAAATAGAATCGCTAAAGGGTTCTTTACTCAAATTCGTAAAACCTGTAAATGTTGAAGAGTCTATACATGTTGATGTTGATGAAACTATAAATGTTGATGAAACTGTAAATGTTGATGAACCTTTAAATGTTAATGTTGATGAAACTGTAAATGTTGATGAACCTTTAAATGTTGATGTTGATGAACCTTTAAATGTTGATGATTTTGTACATGTATATGGACCTTCAAATATATTTGATCCTAGTCAGTGGACCACTATTAACACTAACTTAAGAGATTTCCTTGTAGAAAAAGGTCCAGTTAAGATTGATAGTTATGATTTTCCTAAAGATGAGCATTCTAGGAGCTTTAGTCCTTCGCTCTATATGCAAAATGGCAAATGAAGAGAAATATGAAAGAAAATGGTTGATTTACTCTATAGAGTTAGATAAAGTATTCTGTTTTTTGTTGCAAATTGTTTGATGCGAATTTATCTAGAAGTAACTTAGCTAAAAAAGGTATTAATGATTGGAAAAATATTAGTGCTAAATTAAAACGACATGAAGCAAGTAAGGAACATATAGTCAATATGAGAACATGGATTGACTTAGAAACGAGATTAGCAAAAAATATTACAATTGATAAAGAAACTCAAATTCTTATCAATAAAGATAAGGAACATTGGAAAGATGTACTTAAAAGAATTATTGGCGTTGTAAAAACTTTTAGCATGAACAATATACCATTTCGTGGAGATAACGAAAAACTTTATGAAAAAAACAATGGTAATTTTTTAGCTATTGTTCAAATGATTGCAGAATTTGATCTCGTAATGAAAGAACATATTAGACGAATAAAGAACAAAGAAATCTACAATCATTATCTTGGTCATAATATGCAAAACGAACTAATTAGTTTATTAGCATGTGAAGTTAAAAATAAAATTGTTAACAAAGTTAAGGAAGCTAAATACTTTTCAGTTATACTTGATTGCACACCCGATACTAGTCATAAAGAACAAATGTCAATTATTTTACGATGCTTAGATATCTCATCAACACCTATTGATGTTAAAGAATATTTTTTAGAATTTTATTGTGACAACCCTCACTAAACCAGGTATCCGTACGACCTAATTAATAATTAATTACTGCTTAATTACTGTGCTTACTTGAACTTATGGATAAACTGCTACTTGAATTCTGATACGTACACTTACTTGCATCATACTTTATTTGCTGTCACTCCATGATTTACATACTGAACTCTAGTGACACCCGTGATGCACAAAAGCACAGTAGCACAATGAACGGATAACCCATCCAAACATGCTGATATAGCCAGCATCAGGCAGACACTGCCTCTAAGGCCTGTATGAGCCAGAGATAGTTTGTTACACTAGTAGAGAGTGTAGGGATATAAGGGTTGTAGAACTGCGTCACTAGGTGATAATTACAGTGACCGGATGTGCCTAAAACGTACTTTGAGTACAAAATTATGCACTTTAATATAAAAATTCAGCATTTATCTAAACTAGTAAAGTGCAAAAAGTTGAAAAAAAAATATTACTAGACACTTTCCATAGTATCGGGAATAAATTGTGTCACTAGAAAAAAATATTAACGACACTTTAATTATTTATTAAACACTTTAACGGAGTAGTATCCAACCAAACAACCGGACTTAACCCGGGACATAAAAATATTAACATGACATTGTTTTCTTTTTTTCTGAGCCAGTTAGGGTCCCCGAATACCCTAACACCCGCTATAATTCCTACACACATAATACCATATTTGAATTATTTAACTAACTAACTTAGTCCCCTAACAAATATAACCTATCTCTTATCACCTTGTCCAAATCGAACCAAATACCCCCTTCCCCTCAACGAGTTCGGTCACCATGTGGGTGACACCATTGTCCTTGAATGATTTTTTTAATTCTTAGTGTTTCATATCTAGATAACATCTTAGCTATTGGATAATAGAATTTCATGGTTTATATATATGTAAACAAGGGTCCTTAATGACCATGCACATCACCACAACAAAACCTCACATTTCTCTCCTCTTCTAATCATTCTCGGCCGAAGATATAGGTCACACCACCACCACCTTTTGACTTCATTCAAGCTATTCTACTATTATACAAGTGTGAGGGATCGCGTACGAGGAAGCCCGGTGCTCACGGATTGCAAGGGACCTCACCCCATTGCTTTTATCCACGCGTTTTTCGACTAGTTTCTTCCCTAGCCTCGAGCTAGTAGTAAGTGACTCTAAATGCCTTTTTGTTCATATCTAAAGTGGTTAATAAGAATTTTGACGGTTGAAATTTATGAGCATGTAAGAACAAAATTTAAAGTCTACTAAAATAATATAAACAAAGTGGTTAATAGATGAATATTGGTGTAAAACTAATAAAACTATGTTTTGTTATGATTATCTAGTGTTGTTTTATGCTAGTGTTAGTTCGGATCGTCATCTAACCCGACTAAGTCATGTTCATGGAACATGACCTAGTGTATGTTATAGTGTGAAAAGTGGTTAGATGAAGACCACTACTACTTATAACCATGAACTTGTGTAAAAACAATTTCTCTTACAAAATGGAGTTCTAAACTAGTAGATCTACGGATCTACAAGTGGTATTTTCAAAGGACCAAGTGTCAAAAGAAATCATATTTTTTTTAAAAGCTGGATCTTTTTTCTTAAACAAAGGTGATTTTTGTAAACACACAAGTGTGTAGACACTTGTGTGACAAAAAGTTTTAACAAAAGAATTACTTTTGAAATTTTGACTAGAGGATGTGCAAATGCATTTTCTGTAAAAATGAGATTTTCGAGAAACCGATTTCCATTTATAAAAGTAGAAAGATCTATTAAAAAAAATAATGGGCAGTTACTACACACTTTTACACAACCCACAAGTTCATACGTTTGTGATATTTTTGAACTAGTATGATGTTGGAATATTGTTTGTTATTGATGTTGGGAACATTGTTGATTTGAATTATAAAAGAAAATGATACGCTTGAAAGCGTGGCCACCTCCGGTTACAGAGGAAACTCTGGCGAAATTTTTTCCAAAAATCTAACACTTGCAAATATTTTTATCACAAGTGTTATGGAGATATTTTTAACTTATTTTTCCAAATAAAATTCGTTACGATTTTTATTAAAAATTAAGCAAGTGTCGGAGGTGGGATTTTCACAAAAATAAACTTGCTAAAATATATATTTTCATAACAACACTTGTGTAAATTTTTGTGATTATTTTATGAACTACGTAAATATTATTTTTAGGGTAAAAATAATATTACTAAATATTAACGACTCCAAAATAATGCGAACACCTTCACAATAAATATTTAAGTTACGCCGGTATTATTAATACCACCCGGACTTCACAAAGTAACTTACGTATTTTTAGAAAATACTCATAAGTGTGTTTTTCGTTAGAAGTATTATTTTGGAAACTTATATGGAATAAAATATAATATTTTTGGGAAAAATATTTATATTTTGGGAATAATATATTTCGAAGTTATACGTACGCACATGAATCAAAACCCCCATCCTTGGGAAGGAATATAGTTACTAAATAATTACTAAGTGTAATTACGAAATAGTTGTCTAACTATTTCCCAAAGACATTAAACCTTAAACTAGGGCACGGCCGTCCGTCTAATAGAGTTAGTACGTGTAGGTCGTCGCACAGCTGCTTGATCAGGAGATATACTTGGTAGAGACGCACCACAGTGAGTTCATGTCCCCCTTTTTCTCTTAACTGTTTTCAGTTTTCTAAACTGCGGGGGTGAAATACATGTTACTATGATTATGAGTACTTTTTACATGGTATGGTTAGCGTAAGGAGGGTTACTACTTAGATCATGTGAGTGGGTAGGCGGAAACTTGAGGCCATTAATCCTCTTGGTAGGACCGAGGGACAGGAGCGGTAGATCTATCTGGGTGTAGCGAGCCCAGCCCCAGGTCCAGCATAACGGACCTCGGGGTGACTTAGTGCCCGACGCATAAATCCGCTAGGTTTGAGTCTTCCTACTTGCACTTCACACATATCAATGGCCTTGCAAACCATTGGTGATCTCTTTTTCCTTATTTGCTACATACCAGGGTTTTTGATAAATATAAAGGTTTATTTACTCACTTTCGCATGAACTCGCTCAACATTATTGTTGATTTTTCAACTTACATGTATTTCAGAGAATTAAAAGATCTGGCACGGTATGGCATGTTTTCCGCTGCATTAGTCACCGAGGTCATCCAGGGTTTGGGGAATGTGACTCTTTCCTGGACAAGTCACAGTCCTTGAATCATGTCTATGTTATGTTTACGTTTGTAATGTTTGTGGAACAAGTTTGTGGTTGTTAGGGTATGTTACTCCGTTAAGACAATGTTATGGTATTTTGGTTTTTAACTAATGGATGATCTTGCATATTTTTAATTCATATAGCTTTGTTATGATTAAGCTATGGTATTAAGAAGTCACACCAAATTAACCACGCTTCCGCAAAGCCAGGGTGTGACAGCTTGGTATCAGAGCTCTGATCATAGCGAACTAGGATTCCTTCTCGAGTCTAGACTATGATCACTAGGGCTCTCACGAAAACACTTTTACTGCATACCACTTAAGTCCAGATCCAACACGTTTTTACAAACAAATGTTGAGCACATTTTATATATTATTTTTAGGCTCAGTCTTGGAGGCTGAGGCTCGGTCTTGGAGACCGAGGCTCGATCTAAGAGATCGAGGTAGATGGCTAGACTAGGAAGAGTAGGCTCAGTCTTGGAGGCTGAGGCTCGGTCTTGGAGACCGAGGCTCGATCTAAGAGATCGAGGTAGATGGCTAGTGAGGCTAGGAAGAGCAGGCTCAGTCTTGGAGGCTGAGGCTCGGTCTTGGAGGCCGAGGCTCGATCTAAGAGATCGAGGTAGATGATAGAGCAGTCTTAGAGGCTGGGAGAATTTGGCTAGTGGGACTAGGAATATCAGTCTAGGAGACTGGAAGGCTAGTGGGACTAGGAGAATTATTTGCTTGCTTATTGACTAACATGTTTATATGATTATATGATTGATTATTATACGTATATGTGTTTGTGTTACAAACGTCATGCTTTCATCATGTACTAGAAAGATGGACACTACGAATCCCATGGCCATAGTATCAGACGACATAGTTTCATCGGAGCACGAGGTGTACATTTCCGATACTACCGGCACAGACGATGACGACTTTCAGCCCTTTGCGCTGCCTGATGTCGTAGCAGAGCCTGCTGATGGCCATCTTGTTGAGAATTTGCCACTCGCGGTGATCCCTGCTCCTGTGCCCCTTGCCACTTATCCCATTGTTGATATGCCCCCCGACGTGGTCCCTGACGATGATAGCGATCTATTAGAGGAGGACCCATTTAAGGGCGAGGCCCTATTGCTGCTGGTGATGGCCTACTGCTTGCGGACGCTCCTGCAGGGGAAAACTCATGCCCATTCCCCTGTCCCAGACTCATTTGAGTTTCTGACATCCGCATTTTCGCATATATAGGGAGTGCAGCACCATTCACACGACGCTGACCCTGATACGGCATCATCAGCTGCACCGGTTCTCGCACACAGCTTTGAGTTTGATCACAGTATTGAGGGTGATCTTGTTCTTCCACCTGGTTTTGATCCAGACCATGACCTTGAGTTCATACACTTAGACCAGCCCTTGGAGGATCCTGTAACCCCCTGTGATGGTTGATCCAGCTGATTTTGAGATGGAGTTTGTTGATCCGGAGCCAGCCGTGGCCTTGAGCCAGGCGTTGCTCTTGACCCCGCATTGGAGCATGACCCTGTTCATGCCGATGCACCTCCTGTTGCTCCTTGGTTGATCATCTGCTTGGACGAGAGAAAATTTGGGGTAACTGTGCAAGATAATTTATTATTACGGGGGGCCCACGTAATAACGACTTGTAGTGCACAGAAATCCCGGTGGACTCTGCGAGTCAAGCTAATGAAAACCAATGTAGCAGGAAATAACTAATGACCAAGGCGATGTAGCCTCGAGTTCATTCTATTACAAGTATCAAGCCAAATTGGCAAGCCTATGTGAAGGCTCAGAAATTTATTTCCCCACCCATACATTGAGTATATTTACGTGTAAAATTGGGTGATTACATGATGGCTTATGGTGCTATGTAGCTCATAGACAATTGGAATGTTGTCTAACCCGCTTCATGCCATTTCAGCAGAAGAGAATGCCACCCAGGCGTGTCACAAACACCAGTAAGTTACCAGGGATAGAAGCCGAGCTGCGAAAACGCAACTCACAGGCAATTACACGACATGAAGCTCTCCGCTTTAAGCACAGCGATGGCACTACTGGAAATACCCCCCCCCCAACTGACCGCACCTATAAGCAGTTCCTGAACTGCAAGCCTTTGAACTTCGACGAAACAGAAAGCGCCATTGCATTTGTTCGTTGGTCCGAAAAGATCGACTCCATTCTAAGAATGACTAACTGATCGCCCCAACAGAGTGTTACCTTTACCTCGGGGTCATTTCTAGATGGCACACTCTCATGATAGGATCTTCGGATTCAGACCCTTGGTACAGATGCTGCTTATGCACTGAGCTGGGACGAGTTCAAGGAAATGATTGAGGAGAAATGTGGTTCTAAGACTGGAATAACAGAAGCTTGAGATGGAGTCCTGGAATTTGAAAATGGACGAACTAGAGATTCCTGAACATGTCCAGCGATCGCACGACTTGCCTAGGGTCGTCCCCTACTAAGTCATTGATGTTGTATGATACAGTTGGGTACCTGTAAACCTTACATTCTGGTCTCGATTT
Source organism: Helianthus annuus (assembly GCF_002127325.2). Taxonomy (NCBI): domain Eukaryota; kingdom Viridiplantae; phylum Streptophyta; class Magnoliopsida; order Asterales; family Asteraceae; genus Helianthus; species Helianthus annuus. The sequence continues at coordinate 188,667,286 of NC_035448.2, forward strand.
GTGGCAATGCAATCGCAGTGATCTATTATTTATGTTCTATGACATGGGATGTTATGTGGCTGATTTATTTATAACATGAGATGTTATGTGCTGATATTGTTGAATAGATACGTACGTTTCACCTGCTATGACCTAACCTACGTGAAACATCTTTTAGAAGATGCCACCAAGACGCGAAATGCACATGCCCACCTCAGAAGCGGAACTTCAGAAGATAATTGCTGCAGCTATAGCACAGCACGAGGCCCTACGCTCCGAACCTCACAGAGGCACCTCAGAAAATAACGGTTGTCCCTACTGGCACTTCCTCAACTACAAGCCTCCGAAGTTCGACGGCACTGGAGGTGCCATAGCTTTTGTGAAATGGATTGAAAGTATGGATTCCATCTTTTGAATGAGTGGTTGTACGCCAGAACAACAAGTCCTATACGTTTCTGAGTTGTTTCAAGATGGAGCTCGACTATGGTGGAACCTTCAGGTTCAAATAAAGAGCGAAACCGCAGCATATGCATTATCATGGGATGAACTGAAGGAAATGATGCATAAGAAGTATTGCTCCCAAGCAGAAACCCAGAAGTTGGAAGGGGAATTCCAGAGCCTGATGATGGAAGGTCCAAAAATGTTGGAATACATGCAAAGACTTCATGATTTGGCACGAGTAGTTCCGTACTTGGTGGAACCAGAATTGAGGAGACTAGGACATTTCATTTGGGAATTGGCACCTCAAGTCCTGAGCTTAATGACAGCATCTACGCCACCAACAACTATGGCTGCAAGTAAGATGGGCTTGGCACTCGTTACGGAAGCCATTAGACTAGAAAAACTTGCAAACCCTGATAGGGAGACTCAGGTAGAGTCGTCTGGAAAGAACAAAAGGAAGCTTACCGAAGATACCCGAAAGAATAATGATGAACAAAGATCTATTCGAGGTTGTTTTGACTGCGGAGACAAAGGGCATTTCAAGAAAGATTGCCCTAACAACAGACAGGCCAATGATAAGATTTACTTAGAAACTAAATCAAGACGTGCTGGGTGCAAGTATCACCATGAGTGTGGATGTTGGAAGCCTAGGTGCGGAAGAAAAGGGCACAACAAGGATGGTTGTGGGATGAAGAGTCCCAGACAAGGAGAAAACCGTAACAACGCTCAAGGTGGAAGCAGGAAAGGAAATGGCCGAGTGCTAGGGTGCTTCCATTGTGGGGACATTGGACATCTTAATAGAGAATGCCCGAAGTTGAAACAAGACCGTGAAAGAACACCCAGCATCGGAGTTTGTGAAGCATGCCAGGATCCAGGCGTGATTACTGGTACGTTCTTTAACAACCAAAACTTTTGCATCTATTTTGTTTGATACTGGTGCCGATCATAGCTTCGTGTCGTTAGAATTTAAGAATATGCTTGGTTTAGCCGCTAGTAAGTTAGATATTCCGTACTCAATCGAATTGGCTAATGGAAAGTTAGTAGAAGCCAATGAAGTTATCAGAGGTTGTATGATCGAATTGGGAGAGCGTGAGTTTGCTCTGGATCTACTACCCGTCCAGTTGGAAAGCTTCGACGTGGTAGTACGAATGGATTGGTTATCAGGCAACAAGGCTGAGATAGTTTGTCATGAAAAGGTCGTTCGTATCCCAACCGAAGATGGTGAAACAATTGTGGTTCACGGAGAGAAGCGTGATACGCCGTTAAGGATTATCAGCTGCCTCAAAGCACGAAAGTGTTTACAGAAGGGATGTGCTGCCTTTCTGGCACACATTATAAACAAGAAAGCTGCAGAACCAAGGATCGAAGACATCCCTGTCGTGAGGGAATATCCAGAAGTCTTCCCAGAAGACTTGCCTGGACTGCCGCCTCAGAGGCAAGTAGAGTTTCGCATCGACTTAGTTCCAGGCGCCGCGCCTATGGCTAAGGCACCCTATAGACTTGCTCCGTCTGAGATGCAAGAGCTGTCGACACAACTTCAAGAGTTGTTAGACAAGGGATTTATCCGACCAAGCTTCTCGCCTTGGGGAGCTCCAGTTTTGTTTGTCAAGAAGGACGGTAGTTTCCGTATGTGTATTGACTACCGGGAGTTGAACAAGCTGACGATCAAAAATAGGTATCCCCTGCCAAGAATCGATGATCTGTTTGACCAACTTCAAGGTTCAAGCTTTTATTCAAAGATCGATCTTCGATCTGGATACCATCAGCTACGGATACAGGAAGAGAGTATCCCAAAGACAGCCTTCAGAACCCGATATGGACACTACGAGTTTCTCGTTATGCCGTTTGGTCTGACAAACGCACCTGCAGTGTTCATGGATTTGATGAATCGAGTTTGTAAGCCGTACTTGGATAAGTTCGTGATTGTATTCATCGATGATATTTTGATTTATTCAAAGACGAAGGCTGAGCACGAGCAGCATTTAAGAGCTATTCTGGAGCTGCTAAAGAAGGAACAGTTGTACGCCAAGTTCTCTAAGTGCGAGTTTTGGCTACGAGAAGTGCAATTCCTTGGGCACGTGGTAAACGGAGATGGAATCCACGTGGATCCAACCAAGATCGAGGCGATCAAGGATTGGGAAACGCCAAAGACGCCAACCGAGATTCGGCAATTCTTGGGTTTGGCTGGCTATTATCGAAGGTTCATCGAGAACTTTTCAAAGATCGCTCAACCATTGACGCTCCTCACTCAGAAGGACAAGAAGTTTGATTGGGGAATCAAACAGGAGGAAGCATTTCAGATATTGAAAGATAAGCTTTGCAACGCGCCAATCTTAGCCCTACCGGAAGGTACAGATGATTTTGTGGTATACTGCGACGCATCGCGTCAAGGATTGGGTTGCGTGTTGATGCAACGCCAGAAGGTTATTGCTTACGCGTCACGCCAGCTGAAAGTTCATGAAAAGAACTATACCACACATGACTTGGAACTCGGCGCAGTAGTTTTTGCTTTAAAGATCTGGAGACACTACCTTTATGGTACGAAGTGCACAATCTTCACAGATCACAAGAGCCTCCAACATATATTCAACCAGAAGGAGTTGAACATGAGGCAAAGACGATGGGTTGAGTTGTTGAATGACTACGACTGCGAGATAAAGTATCATCCAGGGAAGGCGAGTGTGGTCGCCGATGCCCTAAGTCGAAAAGAAAGAATCAAGCCCATAAGGGTTAGGGCTTTAGAGATGATTATCCAAACAGATCTTTCCTTGCGCATTCGTGCCGCGCAGAAGGAAGCTCTTAAGGAAAGAAACCTGGAAGAGGAATATCTCCGTGGGATGGAGAAGCTATTGGTGCCAAACGAGGAAGGAACGTTATGTTTCGAGAAAAGGATTTGGGTTCCTCTGTTTGGTGGTTTAAGGAAGGTTATTTTCGATGAAGCTCACAAATCGCGGTACTCTATCCACCCAGGAGCGGATAAGATGTACCAAGATCTTAAGGATTATTACTGGTGGCCTAGGATGAAAGGCGATGTGGCTGTTTATGTGAGCAAATGTTTAACTTGCGCCAAAGTTAAGGCGGAATACCAGAAGCCTTCGGGACTTCTGCAGCAACCAGAGATTCCCAAGTGGAAGTGGGAACAAATCTCTATGGATTTTATTACGAAGTTGCCAAGAACGCCAAGAGGCCATGACACTATTTGGGTAATAGTGGACCGCTTAACGAAGTCAGCACACTTCCTACCTATCCGAGAGAAGGATAATACGAGCAAACTGGCCGAAATTTACATGAGAGAGATTGTTACACGTCATGGAGTACCTCTCTCGATTATCTCTGATAGAGACGGAAGGTTCGTATCAAGGATATGGCAATCCTTCCAGGAAGCTTTTGGCTCAAAGTTGAATCTGAGCACTACTTTTCACCCGCAGACCGACGGCCAAAGCGAGCGGACGATACATACACTAGAAGATATGCTGAGAGCATGTGTGATGGATTTGGGCGGTAGCTGGGATAAGCATTTGCCTTTGGTTGAGTTCTCATACAACAACAGCTACCACACCAGTATTGGTGCCGCGCCATTCGAAGCTTTATATGGACGCAAGTGCAGATCACCGCTTTGTTGGGCTGACGCAGGTGATAGACAGTTGGTTGGTCCTGATATGGTCTAGGAAACCATGGATAAGATCGCACAGATCCGAGATCGCATCATGGAGGCTCGTGATCGTCAGAAAGCCTACACGGATTGAAAAAGGAGGCCTCTGGAATTTGAGGTAGGAGATATGGTTTTGTTAAAGGTATCACCCTGGAAGGGTGTGGCACGCTTCGGGAAACGTGGAAAGTTGAATCCGCGGTATATTGGTCCATTCAGAATTTTGGAGAGAATTGGACTAGTAGCATACAAGCTGGACTTGAATGCTGAACTGAATGGTGTTCACGATACATTTCATGTATCAAATTTGAAGAAAAGTCCAACTCAAGATACCGTTATCATTCCCACCGACGAAATTCATGTTGACGACACGCTCCACTTCGTTGAAGAACCTGTTGAGGTCACGGATTGGAAAGTGAACAAAACCCGCCGGAGCAGTGTCAAGCTTGTCAAGGTTCGTTGGAATGCTAGGCATGGTCCTGAATTCACCTGGGAGCGTGAGGACCGGATGAAAGAGAAGTACCCCCCACTTATTTCCCAAGAACCCTGCACCTAGAAGCAGAACTTAAAATTTCGGGACGAAATTTTTCTAACGGGGGGAGAATGTGACAACCCTCACTAAACCAGGTATCCGTACGACCTAATTAATAATTAATTACTGCTTAATTACTGTGCTTACTTGAACTTGTGGATAAACTGCTACTTGAATTCTGATACGTACACTTACTTGCATCATACTTTATTTGCTGTCACTCCATGATTTACATACTGAACTCTAGTGACACCCGTGATGCACAAAAGCACAGTAGCACAATGAACGGATAACCCATCCAAACATGCTGATATAGCCAGCATCAGGCAGACACTGCCTCTAAGGCCTGTATGAGCCAGAGATAGTTTGCTACACTAGTAGAGAGTGTAGGGATATAAGGGTTGTAGAACTGCGTCACTAGGTGATAATTACAGTGACCGGATGTGCCTAAAACGTACTTTGAGTACAAAATTATGCACTTTAATATAAAAATTCAGCATTTATCTAAACTAGTAAAGTGCAAAAAGTTGAAAAAAAAATATTACTAGACACTTTCCATAGTATCGGGAATAAATTGTGTCACTAGAAAAAAATATTAACGACACTTTAATTATTTATTAAACACTTTAACGGAGTAGTATCCAACCAAACAACCGGACTTAACCCGGGACATAAAAATATTAACATGACATTGTTTTCTTTTTTTCTGAGGCAGTTAGGGTCCCCGAATACCCTAACACCCGCTATAATTCCTACACACATAATACCATATTTGAATTATTTAACTAACTAACTTAGTCACCTAACAAATATAACCTATCTCTTATCACCTTGTCCAAATCGAACCAAATACCCCCTTCCCCTCAACGAGTTCGGTCACCATGTGGGTGACACCATTGTCCTTGAATGATTTTTTTAATTCTTAGTGTTTCATATCTAGATAACATCTTAGCTATTGGATAATAGAATTTCATGGTTTATATATATGTAAACAAGGGTCCTTAATGACCATGCACATCACCACAACAAAACCTCACATTTCTCTCCTCTTCTAATCATTCTCGGCCGAAGATATAGGTCACACCACACCACCTTTTGACTTCATTCAAGCTATTCTACTATTATACAAGTGTGAGGGATCGCGTACGAGGAAGCCCGGTGCTCACGGATTGCAAGGGACCTCACCCCATTGCTTTTATCCACGCGTTTTTCGACTAGTTTCTTCCCTAGCCTCGAGCTAGTAGTAAGTGACTCTAAACGCCTTTTTGTTCATATCTAAAGTGGTTAATAAGAATTTTGACGGTTGAAATTTATGAGCATGTAAGAACAAAATTTAAAGTCTACTAAAATAATATAAACAAAGTGGTTAATAGATGAATATTGGTGTAAAACTAATAAAACTATGTTTTGTTATGATTATCTAGTGTTGTTTTATGCTAGTGTTAGTTCGGATCGTCATCTAACCCGACTAAGTCATGTTCATGGAACATGACCTAGTGTATGTTATAGTGTGAAAAGTGGTTAGATGAAGACCACTACTACTTATAACCATGAACTTGTGTAAAAACAATTTCTCTTACAAAATGAAGTTCTAAACTAGTAGATCTACGGATCTACAAGTGGTATTTTCAAAGGACCAAGTGTCAAAAGAAATCATATTTTTTTTTAAAAGCTGGATCTTTTTTCTTAAACAAAGGTGATTTTTGTAAACACACAAGTGTGTAGACACTTGTGTGACAAAAAGTTTTAACAAAAGAATTACTTTTGAAATTTTGACTAGAGGATGTGCAAATGCATTTTCTGTAAAAATGAGATTTTCGAGAAACCGATTTCCATTTATAAAAGTAGAAAGATCTATTAAAAAAAAATAATGGGCAGTTACTAAACACTTTTACACAACCCACAAGTTCATACGTTTGTGATATTTTTGAACTAGTATGATGTTGGAATATTGTTTGTTATTGATGTTGGGAACATTGTTGATTTGAATTATAAAAGAAAATGATACGCTTGAAAGCGTGGCCACCTCCGGTTACAGAGGAAACTCTGGCGAAATTTTTTCAAAAAATCTAACACTTGCAAATATTTTTATCACAAGTGTTATGGAGATATTTTTAACTTATTTTTCCAAATAAATTTCGTCACGATTTTTATTAAAAATTAAGCAAGTGTCGGAGGTGGGATTTTCACAAAAATAAACTTGCTAAAATATATATTTAGAATATATATTTTCATAACAACACTTGTGTAAATTTTTGTGATTATTTTGTGAACTACGTAAATATTATTTTTAGGGTAAAAATAATATTACTAAATATTAACGACTCCAAAATAATGCGAACACCTTCACAATAAATATTTAAGTTACGCCAGTATTATTAATACCACCAGGACTTCACAAAGTAACTTACGTATTTTCAGAAAATACTCATAAGTGTATTTTTCGTTAGAAGTATTATTTTGGAAACTTATATGGAATAACATATAATATTTTTGGGAAAAATATTTATATTTTGGGAATAATATATTTCGAAGTTATACGTACGCACATGAATCAAAACCCCCATCCTTGGGAAGGAATATAGTTACTAAATAATTACTAAGTGTAATTACGAAATAGTTGTCTAACTATTTCCCAAAGACATTAAACCTTAAACTAGGGCACGGCCGTCCGTCTAATAGAGTTAGTACGTGTAGGTCGTCGCACAGCTGCTTGATCAGGAGATATACTTGGTAGAGACGCACCACAGTGAGTTCATGTCCCCCTTTTTCTCTTAACTGTTTTCAGTTTTCTAAACTGCGGGGATGAAATACATGTTACTATGATTATGAGTACTTTTTACATGGTATGGTTAGCGTAAGGAGGGTTACTACTTAGATCATGTGAGTGGGTAGGCGGAAACTTGAGGCCATTAATCCTCTTGGTAGGACCGAGGGACAGGAGCGGTAGATCTATCTGGGTGTAGCGAGCCCAGCCCCAGGTCCAGCATAACGGACCTCGGGGTGACTTAGTGCCCGACGCATAAATCCGCTAGGTTTGAGTCTTCCTACTTGCACTTCACACATATCAATGGCCTTGCAAACCATTGGTGATCTCTTTTTCCTTATTTGCTACATACCAGGGTTTTTGATAAATATAAAGGTTTATTTACTCACTTTCGCATGAACTCGCTCAACATTATTGTTGATTTTTCAACTTACATGTATTTCAGGGAATTAAAAGATCTGGCACGGTATGGCATGTTTTCCGCTGCATTAGTCACCGAGGTCATCCAGGGTTTGGGGAATGTGACTCTTTCCTGGACAAGTCACAGTCCTTGAATCATGTCTATGTTATGTTTACGTTTGTAATGTTTGTGGAACAAGTTTGTGGTTGTTAGGGTATGTTACTCCGTTAAGACAATGTTATGGTATTTTGGTTTTTAACTAATGGATGATCTTGCATATTTTTAATTCATATAGCTTTGTTATGATTAAGCTATGGTATTAAGAAGTCACACCAAATTAACCACGCTTCCGCAAAGCCAGGGTGTGACATTTATAATAGTAGATGATACAACCGGTAAAGATCTATTTGATGCTATAGTTGAAGAAATTAGCAATATAGGACTTGACATAAATAATATTAGAGGACAAGGCTATGACAATGGTTCAAATATGAAAGGAAAGCATCAAGGTGTTCAAAAAAGATTGTTAAATATTAATCCTAGACTTTTTTATACACCATGTGGTTGTCATAGTTTAAATTTAGTTCTTTGTGATATGGCTAATTCGTGTACAAAAGCTCGTGAGTTTTTTGGAATTATACAACGTACTTATACAATTTTTGCTTCATCAACCAAAAGGTGGAAAATACTACAAGACTGTTTACCAAAATTAACTCTAAAACCTTTATCACAAACACGTTGGGAAAGTAGGGTAGAAAGTGTTAAGGCAATTAGATATCAAGCACCACAAATAAAAAAGGCACTTATGAAACTATATAATGATGATGATGCAAAATTTCTAAGTGAGGCTAAGTCCTTGGCAGATTTTGAATTCAATAAGTTTGAATTTTTATTACGAATAGTTATTTGGTATGAAATTTTTGTATGCTATTAATCGTGTTAGCAAGAGCTTACAGGAAAAAGATATGTGTGTTGATAGTGCTATAAAAAAATTAGAAGGCCTTTTGTGTTATTTTGAAAATTATTGAGAAAATGGATTCGAAAATGCTATTATTGATGCAAAAGAAATTGCTTTAGAGATGGATGTAGAACCTATGTTTCGTGAAAAACGTATCATCCATAGAAATAGACGATTTGATGAAAATGTTGCTAATGAAACTACTAAAACTCCTATTGAATTATTTAAAACTGATTACTTTTTATATATAGTAGATCAAGCTATTTCTTCAATCAATACTAGATTTGATCAATTTAAAATGTTTGAAAGTATTTTTGGTTTTCTATTTAGTATAAAAAAGCTGAAATTATTAGATTATAATACTTTAAAACAACATTGTATTAATCTTGAAAGGTCTTTAAAACATGATACTAGTATAGATATTGATGGCTTAGATTTATTTGAAGAATTAAAAGTTCTAAGACATATGATAGATTTAGAATGTGACACCCCTATAAACATACTAAGCTATATTAAAGATTTTGAATCTTTTCGAAACGCTTATATTGCTTATAGAATTATGTTAACTATCCCGGTAACTGTTGCGTCGGCCGAAAGAAGATTTTCTAAATTAAAATTGTTAAAAAATTATTTAAGATCTACAATGTCACAAGAAAGATTGAATGGATTAGCTACTTTGTCAATTGAAAACGATTTGTTAGAAGAAACTGATTTTGAAGATTTTATTCAAAAGTTTGCATCTATTAAAGCTAGAAAAGTAAACTTAATCTAAAGATATCTTTACACATACAACAAATGTATAAGAATGCAAAAAAAAAAAAAAAAAAAAAAAAATTTAACTCCGCCAACAATAAACCTTATAGTTTATTTTTGCCGGTCCCAAGCCCGGGTAAAGGAGGAGGGTTTTTTCTCAAATTGTTTTCTTTTTTTTATGGGGGAAAGACCACAAATTTTTTACTTCGCCTTAGGCCATCAAAATGGTTGAGTCGGCCCTGCATATGGGTAGGGATCTTGGGATGGAATTTGAGGTGGGAATAGATGACGGTTGGGAATGTATTTGTGCGTGGGGTTTAATAGTGCACATGGGTGTGGATTTTGAGGTGAGAATAGATGACGATTGGGTGTGTTGGAAATTAATTTGTGCGTGGGATTTAATTGTGGTGTCACAAAATTCTGAGAAAATTAGTGTAGCTGCATTTGGTGGTGAAACATTACAGCTAAACGGAAAAACATCCTCATCAAATATCGTGTGACGTGTAGTGTAATTGGGTTTAGTTGAAGGATGTAAGCAACGATATCCTTTGTACTTTGAGCTATACTCAACGAAGATACAAGATGCACTTCGGGGCAAGAGTTTGTGTCGGGTATAATCTCTAAGATAAGGAAAAGCTCGGCACCCAAAAACCCGTAGAGTAGTATACGATGGGATTTGTGCATAGAGAAGCTCAAAGGGAGCTTTGTTGTGAAGCACGGGTGTCGGTAGACGGTTAATAATATATGTGGCCGAGGTGAATGTGTCTTACCCAAAAAGTTGCGGGTGCATGGGAGTTGAACATGATTGCAAGACCCGTCTACGTAATGTGCCTATGTTTACGTTCGGCACACCCATTTTGAGGAGACGTATAATGGCAAGAGAGACGTTGATGAATACCATGTTGTTAAAACAATTTTTGGACCCGATTATTTGTGAATTCGGTTCCCCCGTCACTTTGAAATATTTTTACTTTTAGTGTAAATTGAGTATATATGAATAAACAGTAAAAAGTCATAAAAACATTATAAAATTCTGATTTAGCTTTAAGGAGGTAAAACCACGTGAATCGGGATAAACCGTCAATAAAAACCACATAATACAAGTAAACATCGGTTGATGGTATGGGAGCCGGTCACCACAAATCACAGTAAATTAAATCTAAAAACATTTGAAGCACGTTTGTGATTTTTATTAAAAGGTAAACGATGGCTCTTAGATAATTGACACGAGGAACAAATGTCAGGTTTTGGTGAAAAGGAAGTAACACATAAACGACTAAGTTTATTTAACAAAGAAATGACATTAAAAGAAACATGATCTAGCCGACTATGCCATCGCTCGAATGAGGCTCGACTATGCCAATGCAATATACAAAAATATTTCTTTTTTCATGCATGCAATTAATATTAATATATGATAGTTAGTGAAGGGAATGAACAGTGATTCTGTGATGATGCATCATCACATTTGTTTTAATGATGACACGTTATTCATTTAAGTATTTTATTATTGTGGAGTATTGTGATAAACAACCTCTCCTCCACCGCCTGCTTCCCACCTCCCACCAGATCATCAGGTTTTCCTCTCTCTCATGAAATCCCTCTGGTTACAATTCAGGCGAATGGGAAGAGAGAGAGATAGTGTGGCTGACGGAGACTGTTTAAACGCCTCCGCCGCCTCCGCCGTGTTATACCGTCTGACCAGTCAGTCGTCGGTCGTTTAATAGGTGGATGATGGTGATGTTCGCCGATCTCTGTTGCGGCGGTCTCCATTTCTTCAAGCGGTTAAGGTTTCGACCCACTTCCGGTAACCCTATTTCTATTGCATGTTTAGTATTTTGTTAGATCAGGAATGCCGTGAACGAGGGAGATGAACGGAGGTGGGTTCCAATCGCAGGCCTGTTCAGGGCTGCCTTCTGGTTTTTGGGGGTTTTCACTGTGGCCACTCAATAATGGTTAGGGTTTCAAACATGAGACGTTGGTTCTTGACGGCGTCCGTTCATGGGCTCCTATGGTGGTGGCAATTGTTGACTGTGCCTATTTTTCGGTTTCCTTTGTTAGGGGTCGATGATGGCTAGGGTTTCCTATGCTGAGACTCTAACAGATTTTGATGTGTGGTGGTTGCTTTTATCTACGATGTACCGATCACGATGGGTTTCTTCATCTGAGATGTTCTTGGTTTGAATAATGAAACTCTAAGTCGCTGATGTATTATTTTTGCTGGTTAGGGTCAAATCAGATTTGTTGTTTGATATATCTATTATTAATAGCATAACTTAAATGAATAGAATTTTGAGTCGTGGTTCGATTTGAATGGGCAATTTGGGCAGTTCTTCACACGTCACCCGATTCTTTCCCATTTCGTGATACCGTATTCGTGTCACTAGGTTAATCACGGTTCCGTGAGTTGTGTTTGGCTCTGTTGGATTACTGTTCGAATTTGGGAAATGAAATTGGGATTGCGGTTCTGTACCGACAAATAGGTTGAAAACAATCAAGTCTATCCCTATTTAAATACATGATTCTAAACCCATTGAATGTGGTTCAGTTGGGACTTCAAGTCTATCCCTATTTAAATACATGATTCTAAACCCATTGAATGTGGTTCAGTTGGGACTGACTTCGATCCGGTAACCAGAATGGGGACTGTTTGTAAGTTAGTCGTTGTTTTTGCAACACCCGTTGCAGCCATTATCAACCCAGTTGTATTTACCGGACATGTTGGAATTAAGGGTATATGATACTGAAAGTTATATTCGGCCGTTATGTCCCGAGTGTGTTTGCCGGCTATGATGACTTTGGTAAAAAAAAAGGTATGATGTTGCATAGCAAGGATGGCGAGTGCACTGTTTGCTACTAGCAACCTGTTATGCAGCCATCAGAACCTCAGTACCGATTCTGAGCCCTCAACTACAAGTCATTAAGAAACCAAAACGAGTTCCGGTTCAGTAACCAACCTCATTAAAGTGAGTAAATCATCCGTATAAACTCATTGGTAGCAAACGGAAAAAAACGGTTTCATGTAACTTTAATGACTACAATTGGCAGTCGTTGGGGTGTTGTAATGTCAGCAAATGCGAGATTTCCTGAACCTAAACTCAATCAAATATGTTAAGAAAGAGTTTATTCAATAAAGTACTAAAATATTTTTTCATCCTCACAAACTGATCGAATTTAGAAGCAATTCATATCTGATGACTTGCTAATGTGTGATTATAATTTAGTTTTGACACTTGAAGTTATGAAGTTTTGGTTTAAATTATTAAGATTGATGGGATTGTTGTTGAAGTGTGGGGGTGGTGAGTGTGTATGGGTATTAGTATTTGTTTATCTATCTGTTTTCGAAAACAATGGATCACATAAGTTGGCCGCGGCCGAAGAAGTCATTGGAGAAAAGCCCCACTGATGAAAGCCCGGGCGAATCCATGTCTTCTTATTCTAATAGATTCTCTGGTGATCAGGTACATTCAGTTCATCAATCACGTTCTCATTTTCATTTTCGCAGTACAATTACCATAACTGGTAGCACAGTTAACATCATTATCCCAATGTCAATTTACCTATTTGAGAGTCAAAACAGATTTCTTTTGTATCTAAATATATAACAATGTTTACTCGACATGAAGACATTTGCATGGGCAATGTACGAACTAACGAAAGGCACGATATATTGATGAGTTGAGTTAGGATGTAAGGGGTTTATTATTTCATATGGGAATGGGAGTATGAATTTGAATATAACAAGTTCATTTTTGACTTTCAAAACTAAAAGTATTCAGTAATGGAACACTACTATGATAGTTCTTGATTTACTTTGCTCTTACAGAATGTGAACATGTTATTAATGCATTCGCATCAGGGAAGAACATTTTGAATTTTCACTGGTACAGTGGTATGTGTTCAACACTTAGTTTTGTTATGAAAACCTCTTTAGAGGCTTCAGGCATGAATTTATAACTAAACTACTCTGTTCGTGAAATCAAACTCCACTTTTGACATTTAAGATTTAAATGACATGTATTTTGACTCCAAACTTAAATGATGCATAATTATTTTATATTTTCATTATAATATCTGGGTTTTCTAATATTTTATTTGTTGGCTAAAATAAATATTGGAACTATTGTTACAGAGGATGGAGGCGGAATGTATTCGGGTGAACTTGAGATAATCAACAAGTAAAACAACACCATTGCCCGGAGTAATGTAAATCCTTTTCCAACACTTCTCATGTTATTGGGTGTTCCAGAGGTTAATCGGTTTGCCAATATATACAAGTGAAGGCATTAGCGTCATTAGCGCCACAAAGAAGACTAGGTACCAGATGCATGAAGAAAAAAAACTTTAGCGCGTCGCAACGCAAGCGTGGGTATGAACCTAGTTATATATATCACACAACCATTGATATAATAAACTTTTTTGTTTGGCTTGATGTCCAAACTCCTTATTCTGTAGGCATCATGTTCTTTCACGCATTATAGCAAGCTATATAGCTACGACGAATCATAAACAAAAAAATAATAATTTGAAGCTTGCACTGCTTATATATAACTAGATAATCCAACCTCAGTTTGTGATGATGCAGGACATAGGGGAGAAAATTCTGGAATAGTATATGGCCCCTGAAATAAACTCTTGAAAATTAGCTTGTATGCTATTTCGGTTAAGTGTATTCCATCCCAACTAAGATAAGTATCTGGTTCATCACACACGGTTTTACATAATTCTCCACATTGCATTGAAACGTTGAAATTAAACGGCCCTCCACATCCACAACACGCCTTTAAAATCTTGTCGTTTGTGAATCCTGCAATAAGACCCGTTTACAAAAGTAGAATTTACTTGCATCATAATCTTTTGAGCTTTATAACATGTTACATACCATATTCATAAGGAGAACGATAAATCTGCATGAGAGCGTTGTAGTAGTCCGCATAGATAAGGGTGACGTTAGGATTACGCTCTCGAATATGATCTAATTTTGTTTGCAACATTTTATTGTGATATTCAGCAAACTTATTAAACTTGGTCATACAACCGGTTATAGGATCATACTCTTCGTTATCAGACCCATATATTGTCAAAATCCTAGGTAAGCATCCAAGTGGAAAGTTTCCTGGAACAACCAGAGTTCGAGCCCCCATCACAATCAACTCCTATACATAAAATGGTTAAATTCAGGCCGATGCAAATTTAAGCATACACTACAAAAGATGATGACAAAATTAGAACTTTTCAAACTATGTTCGCAATATTAGTTATTCATACATTCACATCAACAATTTATTGCTAATAATTATGAGGTGTCAAAGTAAAAGAAATCAACAGTGTTGTACATCTTTGCTAAAAAAATTAAGTTGGATGGTCAACAAACTCCTTTAGTTCAGCTGATGTCTAGAGGAAATATCAATATTCATTGATGTATTGTTTAAGGGTAATTTATATTATATTGTTAATAATTGTTTAAAACATGGTTTATAAGATTTGAGTAGCGTCTTACATTGATCGTTGAGATGATGGCATCAATAACAAGAGGAACAATTGGTTCGATCTCATCAATGGGTTGTCCCACGGATAATGGATAATTGTAATCGTTACCGCCAATCTCACCCATTAGAATTAAAGAACGCCCAATGAAGTTTCTACAGTCTGCTAACAATAATAATCAATCGATAATTATTATGAGAAATTAATTAATAGTTAACTAGTCATAAAAAGCTAAATTAATACACAAGTGTCGTTCTTTAGGCTAAGGGGAGTGGGGGTGGTCACAAGTGATAGAATTCCATCACTCACAAACATTCAATCATGTTCCGCCTTGTCAGCAACCACTATTCTATCACCCACACGCGTTTTTTAGTGGCGGTGGTCATCACTAGTAATGGAATTACAACGTACAAGTATTAATACACAATGTACAAGTCATACACATACAATCAATAACCTACAACGCGAGAAGATTTTCACGCGTTATAGTTTCACGCGTGAAACTCATAGATGGCGGCGGTGTTCTAAGATTCATCACTCGTGATATATGGTCCATCAGAGACCATCTCCAGTGGCCTAAGAGCATTCACATCCAATCCACTAAAAATATACATACATTCCACTAAAAAACAACTCCTATATCAATATATTTCCACTAAAAACAAATACTTTTTCTCTCTCATTTTCAATATATATTACATTTTCTCTCTCCTCTACTCACAACCACTTTCAAAATATATTAAAAAATTATACAGGGTGAACAGTGTCCCCCAAATATACAGATGAACAGTAACATTTTCTCTCTCCTTCACTCACAACCACTTAAACCACTTTTTATAATTTAAAAACACATCTCTCAAGATTTGGTGGATAGAATGTGAATGCTCTAATGTGTCGGTAATAATTGATGTATACATCTTTTCCATAAATATACTAGTGGTTGTAATAGCTCCACATGTAATGTTCACCAACTTTTTTTTTATAAATATACTTGTGGTTGTAATAGCTCCACATGTAACATTCATCAACTTCTTTTTTTTATTTAATTGAACGTAGAGTAATGACGTGACAACCATCGTAACATCGAACGTTGTGGCAAAAGTTGATTATTCGACAGTCGTCAGCCCTTTGGCTCTCTCAGATGCGCGGAAACCCGACCTTCACAGTGGCAGATCCATGATTTTATTCCAATGGGGTCCATTTTTTTCGGGTTTTCAAAATTTTCATAACAAAACGTTAAATTTCCGGGTCGGTCCTCGTTCGGGTCGGGTCAGAGCGAGGTTTGCACTAGATTTAAAAAAAAAACATGCTTTACAATAATTGAATCCCTGACCTCTTGTTGGTAAAGAGAGGTTTACCGCTACACCAGCTTTCCTTTTTCTTTCTGTCATGTCCACCTAACTGTATTTATAGGGTCATTATAAAATTTAATATACCGAATCTACTAATTTTTTTAAAAACATTGAGGTACGGGGACCCCGACCACTCTAAGTGGGTCCGCCCCTGGACCTTCACCCGTCCAAAGGCACGACAATGAAATAATCAGTAAAACCTCGCCTCCCATCAAAGACGAACCGGCGCCACCCGTATTCGCCCTTTATCTGGATGCCGCAGAAAATAATAAAAAGAGTGGGAGTCGAACCTGGGTCACAAGAAACACTAACGTTTTCCCCAACCACTCCACCACTACCTCGTTTGACACTTTTTTTTTTCTTTGTGGTTTCAACTTTTTGTTTAGTTGTTCTAATTTAGCACTACTTGAACAAATAAAATGTTTCCTTATTAGATTATCAATACAAACCTGAAGCGTTGCCACAAATAGAAGACACTGATTCTTTAAACCATGCTAACTGAATTTTTATAGACGCGTTAATCACAGAACGTTCACTCCATTTGGCTTCCATAAACGATGCATCCAATGCTGTAGCACCCACCACCGCGTAGTTCACTCCTTGTCGTCCCACTCCGCTACTCCCCTTGCCATTGAAATACGGCGGTATCAACGGCAACCCAAGACTCTCAGCTAAGAAAAAGAAAACCATGAAAAAAACCAAAGCAATTTGGTTATTATTGTGTTTGCCGATAAACGGAAAAATTAGCATTGTTACCTAGAAAATCAATGATGAGCCGGCCGTTGGAGCAACGGCCGGTGGACTGGCCGATGAAATTTTGGCCATAAGGAGGACCACATATAAATATGACGTCGTCGGATATTAAGGCCAAATGTTTTTGGTTCCCAGTGTCAGCAATGGAGTCACCAAAGCTGATGATGGATAAATAGCATCCATTAGCATACAATCCACAACTAAACAACACTACCAAGAAACCTGCAAAAAGTCTGGAGCCAGAAGAAGACGCCA
Organism: Helianthus annuus; assembly: GCF_002127325.2. Taxonomy (NCBI): domain Eukaryota; kingdom Viridiplantae; phylum Streptophyta; class Magnoliopsida; order Asterales; family Asteraceae; genus Helianthus; species Helianthus annuus. Next base: position 188,684,612 of record NC_035448.2, read on the forward strand.
TTATTGGATATTCGGAGGCACTTTAATTATTGGGAAAACATTTAACATGTGGCTATAGATATATATATATATATAATATGATAATCTACTGTTTTCTTTATCAATATAAATATATTGTTTATTTTTTATATATGTATCTGTCGGGTAAACTTAACGTACAAATAATTTTAACATACTAAACGTACAAATAATATGAGAATGAGAAATGCAAAAAAAAAAAAAAAAAAAAAAACAAACACGGTGACATTTTCGTAATTATTTGCTCGTAGGGTAATTATCAAAATTACTCTACAAATGATTCTATAGAGTAATTTTGTAAAATGTTCTCTTAGAGTAATTTTGATCTTGTAGAGAAATTTTGTAAAATGGTCTTGTAGAGTAATTTTGATCAAAAAACTATACCTCACCAAAAAAAAAAACCTAAAGAAACCTAACCCCCATCCCCCCCCCCCAAAAAAAAAAAAAAAAAGAAAAAAAACCTAAAAATTACTCTACAAGATCAAAGTTACTATACGGGATCATTTGTAGAGTAATTTTGAATTGTATGTTGTTTGATAAACTTGCAGAGTAACTTTGATACACTTGTAGAGTAATTTTGATAATTACCCTACAAGATCAAAATTACTTTAAAAGAACATTTTACAAAATTACTCTACAAGTTCAAAATTACTCTACAGGATCATTTCTAAAGTAATTTTGATAATTATTAATAATTACAAAAATGGCATCACGTTTTTTCAGCAAAACCTTCAATTCATACATTTTGTACGTTAAAGTTATTTGTATTTGATCTTTACTCTATATCTATATCTGTATATTTATTCTTGAATCTAACTTATATCGACCATAAAGTACTTTTTGTTCCGAAATAAACTTTTTATATTGTTTAAAACTAGTTTTTTCAACCGAATATATATTTTATATATCTGACTTTTTTTAAACCAAATGTTATACGTGGATCTTTAGAAAAGAAGTTATTATAATCTATACGTGTTGATCTTCATACATAGATATGTGAGAGGAAACGAGGGGTGTAAGTAGTAAAATATAGTGTATTTAGTAGCTGTAAAAAACATTTGATGAATAGTACTATTTACTTTTTTTCTTCTTTTCAGTTTTCACTTTACTCTAGATAATATATGTAATATATGTTTTAACTCATTTAATGTTTTACAAACTTTATTTTCTTCAATGACCTGCATTGGTTAGCCTTTTTTAAAAAATAAAATAAATATGCAGCGATGTTTGATTTTATATTATCCACATTCTAGTATAACTTTTTTAAAAGAAGATGACTTCGAAATAGAGTTTTTTTAGCGTAGGCTATATCGAGTGTTCGTGTCATAACAAACACTGACTGAACAACATCGTTACCCGTATGTGGTATCTGTATTATTCGAACATGTGTCTTTATTCGTTTTTAGGGTTTCCAACCGATGTAGAATACAACATTATATTATTTGGCTACACGACTTTATCTATTTATTTTTGTTACATAAGTGTTTTTGGGTTACATCAAACAACTTTTATGTAATGAAATTGTTGTAAATTAGCTTTTTTTGGTATCGTACGAGTTGTGTTTAGAATAATGTATTTATTTGTATGGTAAACTATACATATTACTAGTATTGTAACGGTAACAAAACAAATCGGTCTGATCCCAACCGAACAAAATCAGTACCGATATCAATATTTATTTTTATTTTGTCAATAGATGTAAAACACGAGTTGATATCTTTTAGCATATATATATATATATATATATATATATATATATATATATATATATATATATATATATATATATATATATATATATATATATATAGGGAGCCGCTAGAATGAAAACCACCTCGAGTTGTAAGAACCGCGAGAACTACACCCCACGGAGCGCCGTTCGCCATGATTTTTTTTTACAAGTAGATGTGTATATTATAAACACAGCCGTAAAAAATCATGGCGAACGGCGCTCCGTGGGGTGTAGTTTTTTACACCACAAGTTTGGTGAAAAAAAAAAGAAAAAAGAAAAAAAATTAAAAAACACCAAACTTGTGGTGTAAAAAACTACACCCCACGGAGCGCCGTTCGCCGTGATTTCTTACGGCTGTGTTTATAATACACACATCTACTTGTAAAAAAATCATGGCGAACGGCGCTCCGTGGGGTGTAGTTCTCGCGGTTCTTACAACTCGGGGTGGTTTTCATTCTAGCAGCCCCCTATATATATAGTCATATAAGACAAAAGACAGTGGTGGTCTATGACTCCCTGTCAGAAAGGGTAAAAGGACTACGGTTCAAACCTTCATACCTTGATTCTCTGTAATCTCGGCTAATATTATAAAAACGTCCTCGTGACCAGGCTTTTATGCCACTAACAATATTATTTGTAATTAGGATAAGTATGTTCAAATCCTAAATAAAAGTGAGTAACAAATTAACCAGATATGGTCTCTGTTACCATGGTTAATGAATTGCCATAAAAGACAATTCCATAATAAACTCCTAAATAAAATTTTCGTTATCTTCTGTAACAGATTCAAGTTACCATGGCTGATCCTAGTGGAGAAAATAGCCACTCGAAGGAAGACGAATATGATAACGCCCAAGTTCATCTGACGGGTGCAGAGTTGAAAGCTCTTGTCGATAACGCTGTCAAGACAGCTCTGGATCGACAATATGAGGAATATACTGAATCTCGGAGCAGAACCATATCCAAACCACACTCCAAGCCGAAAACCCACACAAAATCTCACAGCAAACCGCTGTCCAAGCCTAAAAAGGACGAGGATAATCACTCGTCCAATGAAAACAGTGTCCGTAAAGAAAGGGTGTATACTGATGCATCTCGTGCTAGAGGCTGCACCTACAAGTACTTTGTATCATGCAAGCCCGGGGACTTCACTAGGGAGAAAAGGAGCGGTCGATTGTATGACGTGGCTTGACGAGATGGACACTGTGGTGGATATCAGCGGCTGTGCAGAGAAGGATGTGGTAAAGTATGTGTCACAATCATTCAAGGGCGAGGCCCTGGCTTGGTGGAGGGCGTTGGTTCAGGCCTCGGGAAAAGCTGTTCTATACAGCATGACATGGGAGGAATTCATTTCTCTCATCAAGGAAAATTACTGCCCTCAACATGAGGTGGAAAAGATAGAATCCGATTTTCTATCATTGATCATGACAAACCTTGACTGCCAAGCTTACCTAACGAGCTTCAACACGATGTCCCGGTTGGTTCCATATCTGGTAACCCCGGAGCCAAAAAGAATTGCTCGTTTCATCAGTGGGTTAGCCCCCGAAATAAAGGCAAGCGTGAAGGCCTCTCGGCCAACGACCTTTCGATCTGTAGCTGATATATCTTTGTCCCTTACTCTGGATGCGGTCCGACAAAGATCGCTAAGGAACAAAGAAGCTGAAAAGAGAAAGCGTGAAGATGAAACTTCACGGAGGTCGAGCAAGAAACACCGTGGAAACGGTGATAACAGGAGGGGGTCGGAGTCAAGGAAGGATGGGCAACAGTCTGGTGAGAAGCCCAAGTGCAAGACTTGCAAAAGACATCACTTTGGAAAGTGTAGGCTTGAATCGAACTCGCAGACTCAGTCGAAGTCGTATGCTTGCGGGTTGTGCAAGTCCAAGGACCACAAGACTGTGGACTGCAAGAAGATAAAGGATGCAACCTGCTACAACTGCAGCGAGAAAGGGCACATTAAAAGCAACTGCCCTAAATATGCCAAGAAGCCTGAAGAGGCCAAGAAGAACAATGCTAGAGTCTTCAGGATGGAGGCGAAAGAAGCAGTGCTGGATGATAACGTGATCACAGGTACTTTTCTCGTAAATGATATCTTTGCAAGAGTACTTTTTGATTCGGGCGCTGATAAGTCTTTCGTAGATCATAAATTTTGTAAATTGCTGAATATGCCTGTCAAAACCTTAAACGTGAACTACGAGGTAGAGCTAGCAGATGGAACCATAGAAACCGTCTCCACTGTGTTAGATGGATGTGTGATATCCATTAAGAACCACTCTTTTCCTCTATCTCTACTTCCCTTTAAATTGGCCGGTTTTGACCTAGTATTGGGTATGGACTGGTTATCTCACAACCAGGCTCAAATCGTCTGCAACAGAAAGCAAGTGGTGATAAAGACTCCGTCTGGTGAATCGCTCACCATTCGGGGAGATACCCAATACGGATTGCCTGAGCAAGTGACTATGCTCAAGGCTTCAAAATGTCTAAAGAAGGGTTGTGTCATCTACATGGCACAGGTGATTATTGAAGAGCCTAAACCAAAGATAGAAGACATTCCCGTCATTTCGGAATATCCAGAAGTTTTTCCCGAAGATCTACCTGGGTTGCCACCAGATAGACAAGTGGAATTCAAGATCGATATCATCCCTGGAGCAGCACCTATTGCTAGAGCGTCTTACAGGCTAGCGCCAACCGAAATGAAGGAGTTGAGGACCCAGCTGGATGAACTGTTAGCTAAAGGTTTCATCAAACCTAGTTCGTCTCCCTGGGGAGCGCCTGTCCTGTTTGTTAAGAAAAAGGACGGATCGATGCGTCTGTGCATCGATTATCGCGAACTTAATAAGGTCACAATAAAGAATAGATATCCCTTGCCGAGGATTGACGATTTGTTCGATCAGTTACAAGGGGCAAGTTATTTTTCGAAGATTGATTTGAGGTCAGGCTACCATCAACTGAAAGTCAGAGATGAAGACGTACATAAAACCGCATTTAGGACTCATTACGATCACTACGAGTTCTTAGTGATGCCTTTTGGGCTCACAAATGCATCGGCTGCGTTCATGGATCTCATGAATCGCGTCTCCAAGCCGTACTTAGACAAATTCGTCATCGTTTTCATCGACGCCATTCTTATCTACTCGAAGAACCGAGCTAACCATGAGAAACACCTTCGCTGTATTCTCAAGCTGCTACATCATGAGAAACTCTATGCCAAATTCTCTAAGTGTGAATTCTGGCCACGAGCAGTCCAATTTCTAGGACACGTTGTCAGCGAGCGTGGTATCCAGGTGGATCCCGCTAAAGTAGAGGCTGTCATGAATTGGCAAGAGCCAAAGACGCCTACAGAGATTCGTAGTTTCCTGGGATTAGCAGGATACTACCGGCGATTCATTGAGAATTTTTCAAGGATTGCTGCGCCCTTAACTTCCCTGACCAAGAAGAAGATAAAATTTGTTTGGGGCCCTAAGCAGCAAGAGTCCTATATTCTGAAGCAAAAGCTGAGCAACGCTCCTGATCTGACACTACCGGAAGGTACCGAGGAGTTCGTAGTTTACTGCGACGCATCACACACTGGCATGGGATGTGTGCTCATGCAGAAAGGCAAGGTTATTGCCTATGCTTCGAGACAGTTAAAGGTGCACGAAAAGAATTACACCACCCATGACTTGGAGCTGGGTGTCGTTGTGTTCGCACTAAAACTGTGGAGGCATTACCTGTACGGTATCAAGTTTGTGATCTATTCAGATCATAAAAGCCTTCAACATCTGTTTAATCAAAAGGAATTAAATATGAGGCAACGCCGCTGGATGGAGACCTTAAATGATTATGATTGTGAAATCAGGTATCATCCCGGCAAAGCGAATGTGGTCGCTGATGCCTTAAGTCGGAAGGAAAGGGTGAAACCCATCCGAATCAATGCTAAGAGCATTGAAGTGAAGAATAATTTGATTGAAAGGGTGCACAGAGAGAAGCTGTGTTGGAAGCTAACTATCCTAAAGAGAAGCTGGGAGTAACTGAGGAGCAGTTAACTCTTAGCAAAGACGGAATATTACGATTGAATGGGCGAATATGGGTTCCTATTTATGGAGGACTACGAGATGTTATCCTCCAGGAGGCCCATAGTTCCAAATATTCTGTCCATCCTGGAGCAGATAAAATGTATCAGGATCTAAAGGCAAATTATTGGTGGATAGGCTTGAAAAAGTCTGTAGCCACTTATGTAGCCAAATGCTTAACTTGTGCGCAAGTCAAAGCTGAGCATCAAAAGCCGTCTGGCTTGCTACAACAGCCTGAACTTCCCGAATGGAAGTGGGAATGTGTAACTATGGATTTTATTACCAAGTTACCCAAGACGAGGAAAGGAAATGACACAATATGGGTTATAGTAGATAGACTGACTAAGTCAGCTCATTTCTTACCCATTAAGGAGACTTATAGCTCCGATATGTTAGCCCAGATATACGTTGATAAGATTGTAGACTTGCATGGCATACCTGTGTCTATTATCTCCGACAGGGATACTAGATACATGTCGCATTTCTGGAAGAGTTTCCAGCAATCTTTGGGCACACGTTTGAATTTTAGTACGGCTTACCATCCTCAGATAGACGGTCAGAGTGAGCGTACTATTCAAACGTTGGAAGACATGCTACGTGCATGTGCTATCGATTTGGGTGGTAGTTGGGATAAGAACCTACCACTAATCGAATTCTCCTACAACAATAGCTACCATACCAGCATTAAGGCTGCGCCTTTCGAGGCATTATACGGTAGAAAGTGTAGATCGCCTGTTTGTTGGGCGGAAGTTGGAGATGTCCAATTGTCTGGACCAGAGATAGTTTTCGAAACGACGGACAAGATTGTCCAGATTCGAGACCGTCTCAAAGCTGCCCGAGATAGGCAGAAGAGTTACGCGGATCCAAAGCGTAAAGATTTTCACTTCGAAGTAGGTGAAAAAGTGTTACTTAAAGTATCACCCTGGAAGGGGGTGATGCGTTTCGGTAAGAAAGGCAAACTAAGCCCGAGATACATAGGACCTTTCGAGGTTATCGAACGGGTCGGGTCAGTTGCCTATAAGCTAAACTTACCGGAGGAGCTCAATGGAATTCACAATGTGTTCCACATCTGCAATCTAAAGAAGTGTTTCGCTGATGAATCATTGGTGATCCCACACACAGATGTGCATATAGATGAGAGCTTGAAATTTGTGGAAAAACCTTTATCGATTGAAGATCGACAGGTAAAGAAGCTTCGAAGGAAGCATGTACCTATAGTAAAGGTCAAGTGGGATGCCCGTAGAGGTCCCGAATTCACGTGGGAGGTTGAAGCCACGATGAAAGAAAAATACCCTTATTTGTTTGAGTAAATCTCGGGTCGAGATTTATTTTAAGGGGGTGAGGATGTAACACCTCGAAATTTTGTGTCCAATAAAGTGTTGACACGTGTCATGAGTTTACACGTGGCATTTTATAATAAATAAAGGACTAAAGTTGACAAACCTTGAAAGTATGTTAATTCGAGGGTTATAAATGTCAACGGAGGGTAAATATACTGTATAGTAACCCTAAATGATGCTCGTACCTTCAAACGAATAAATCATGGATCGTACGGAGCGAAACGCGGGAGAAAGTGAGAGATTACAAGCTACAGGGGTTAATTGTGTCAACATGTTTAATTTATACCTCTGAGTGACCCTTTGATGAACCCGAGGCTTTGTAACAGTAAAATACGCTCACTAGAATATACTATATAAGTTTCGCGAAGTTCCGTTTTAAAACGAGAAAGTTATGATCAAATTCGTACGAGAGGGGTTAAAAGCGTCAACAATAAAAGTTAAGGCTTTTCGGATAGTAATTAAACTAACTGGGGACTTAACAGTGCGGGTAAAAGGCACGAGGCCCTTAATTGTAATTAACCGAGGGCCAAATCGCAAAGTTACCCCTTCGAACCCGAAAGGTCAGGTTATTAATTACCAAAGATTTGGTTAATGATTGCAAAAGATTTAAAAATCTTGAAAATCCAGTCTAATGCGGGTCGCGTTAAGTTTAAGGGTTAGTTGATGCGGGCCGCGAGCCAACTGCAAACACGCGTTCTGACTTGAGGATTCAGGCGGCCCGCGTGCAAGTTGCCTGATCTCTCATGCGGGCCGCCTGAGAGTCCCAGATGCAGAATTCTTGGACAGACTTGCTGTTTGAAGTTGTGAACGATCAAAAGGGCAATAAATGAAGCATGGGCGCCCTCTACTTGCCCCCTAGCACCCAGGGCCTGCTGGACATCCATGATGCTTTGTAGGATGAGTTGTGATGATCCTAAGCCTCATTTTTCACTATAAAAGCCAATGCATTGTGCATAAGTGAAACACACCTCAAAACTTACCTTCTGATCATTCCTGGAGCTCTCAAGCTTTCTTCTAACATCCTAAGTCGTGCACCAAGCTTCTGTAAGTATGCTAACCCTTTTATGGCTTAGTTTTTGCTTAGTTTAGCCTAGAAGTCAATACGTCGTAATTAACGATTGACTTTGCGATAAATCACGAATGGTCCAGTGGTTTGTCGAATCAAAGATAGTTATATGATGGTAATCATGTGGGCATTAAACCCCTAAAAGGGCACCCTCTGATTCCCACTCTAACTAGTTCAAATATCGAGTCAAACGTGCTTAGAAAAAGTTAACAGAAATGTCATTTTGCGATTTCTTGCATAATCTGTAATGTAGATGATATGTAACCTGTTTGAACACTCATAAAACATGATAATAAGTTTATAAACTAGTCAAAGCTTGTTTGATCCGACCATTTTCTGTTTAGACCCGGTTCGGAGCCGAAAGTCGCAAAAGTTTGACTTTTGCATTGACTACAGTTCTGACCAGTTAAAGTTTGGTATAGATATGCCTTAGGACTCTCTTAGGACCAGGTTACATGATGGTATAAACCTCTGTGACCGGTTCGTTGTTTGTCCGAGTCTTTTACACATTTCCGTTAAATGCTTAAAAGTTGACCGTAACGCCCTTTTTAAATTAAAACGAGAATTTCGGACACGTGAACGGATCAAAACCTTGGTTACTGATTTCTAAGCATGTCCCTAAAATTTCACGTCAATCCGAGGTCCAGAATAGGAGTTATGCTAAATAGCGCAAATTGCGAAACTTTAGTAATTAAATAGCGCAATTAGCATAACGCCTATCTAAACCCGGATTTCGACACCAAACCTTTTACTCACTGATGTAAAATAATATTTTGGGATTTTTAAAGATTTTTAATTATTTTTAACCTGCTCATAACCTGCGGTATGGCAACGGTTCGGTAAATACCGAATATGCCCTTTTCGGCCATAACTTGAGTTCTACAAGGTCTTTTGACCCGATTCCAGTTGCTACTGATTTTAAATAATAAATAAAGTATTTTAGACTTTATAAACTGTTCTGGAAACTCAGATTTCCTGTTGAACTCTAAAACCTCTTTTATAATCTTTAAAAAGACCGAAATACCCCTACGGGGCATAATATTAACTTAAACTCGTTACGGGCATTATGGAAGGTATCCTACTGATACCACAACCTCTTTAAAGCATATTGACTTAGGAAAACAGTGTAGGACTCTTACGGTTACCCGTTGCGCCTTTCGCGCGCACGGTTCGGCTCATGTAACTAGTTTACATGAATTAGCCGATACGGGTCAAACCATATTGTTTTGACCCCAAAATACAGAGCGTGATTATACCCCTATAAAACAAGTCTTCAAACTTGTTGGGTCAAAAATCACATTCCATTCCCGGTTTTCGCCTTTCACGCGATTAAACCGTATCTATCCTTTGAAACTGACCGGTCTAGGCTACGGCCAATATAAAGACCCGTTAGGATTCTAATAGGTTATTTTAAAACCTTCGTTCCAGAATAGGAGACCAGTAAAAGCTATCTGTGATTTATTCAATTAAGGATTATACTTGCAAAGGTAAATACTTTTAACTTATTTTCCGTTATACGGGCTTGGGTTACGGTATCTAAAATACCGCTTGGTCGGGCAATTGACCCCAACTCATTTGTAGTTGGGTATTATCAATGTGACCCGTTTAAAACTTGTTTTGTTGGCTTAACGCATTTGGGGGCTTAATGACCATGTCCCGGATATCCTTGGCAGCATTTATGAATGGCCACGACCTTGACATCCCGGTGTAGGCGTACACCCGGCATTATGTCTAATACTATAAAAGTGTAGCCGTTGGTTACCCGCCACGGTTTTACACTATGTGGTGTGTTTATTAAACTTTAACCCGATACGACTCGGGCGACCGAACACATAGTAACATGTAATTCTTTACAAGATTTGATTATAAATTATGCCAAGTTATAAAGAGTTTGTGCCTTGAGCATTTAAACCAATTTTATTAAACATTTTTACAAAAAGTGTCAGTTGAATGTATTTACCAGTGTAAACTGATGTATTTTCCCCAAAAAGACTAAATGCAGGTACTAAGCATAATTGGCTGGGATTTCTCCTTAGCATCACTAGAAGTCTCGCAAGCTTAAGATGCCTGAAGTCTGTTGAACAATACTTTTGTTATTATATTTGATCCCCTGTGGATTATTATTTCAACAATGGTGATACATTGATATACACTTAAAGTTGAAATATAATTATCTTTATTGCTTCCGCTGTGCATTCATATATATTGTGTGGTTTGACTATAATGTTGCCAACTACGTCACGGTAATCCCCCACCGGGCCCACCGGTGAGACATGTGGAAATCGGGGTGTGACACAAGTCTAGTGTTGCTCTAATGCAAATAAGTGGAGCACTAGACTATATGAGGAAAATGCTTGTGCTTGTAGTGTTCTTGGACGCAAAGGTTAAGAAATCCTCTATGAGAAGATACACTTTGCTTATTTGGTTTTTTCGAAAATTTTTGACTTTGGGTATGACAGGTACAGTAATGACTGTGTGACAGGCTGTCACTTGTCAGGTTTATATTACTGACCGTGCTGCATACGCGCGCGTGAGGTCGCGTTTGTGTTGTTCCCCACTCGCAATGTCGCTTTGGTAACTGTGCTTTTCCGAAAAAGGAGTTGTTGCAGTTATCTAGGCTATTTATGACGGTGGGTATATAAGCTTGTTTGAGTTGCCCATTCTTGTTAATCATTACTTTGTTGAAAAACCTTTCCCCTTCTTTGTCCTCGTTATCTGTTAGAAGGAATTTGCAATTTCTTATGTCAACCGGAGATTATCACGAAGACGCTACTGAAGAAATGTCTGCTGAACTTCCACCGTTAATGTGGCCTAGGGCAACTTTTGATGGTTTGATTCAGAATCTTAGGTTTCCGGAGAACTGGGGTGCCCGATATCCTGAAGAGGGTCAGACGGCAGCGGATTCTCCGGCTGGGTATGTAACCCTATTTTGGGATTTCTTTTCTGCAGGCAACTTCCGTTTGCCTGTGACAAAAGTTTTCCTTGAAAATCCTGAGTATTATAAGTTTCACATCTCCCAAATGCACCAATTGGCATGGTTAGGGTTCGGCATCTCGAGTTTGTGTGTCGGATGATGCATATGAGGATGATTTTTTTTCATCAAGGCCGGAGTAATTCCTATGATTGGAACCTCCAAAATCCTTCCATGATTGGAAACAGAAATTCTTTTTCATCAAGGTCGGAGTAATTCCTATGAGGATGATTTTTAGAGGAAAAGAGGATGTTCCTACAGAGACCATTCAAACTCCTGTTGACAAAAACTGGTATCAGGACCTAAAAGGCGTTTCGTCTATTGCTTTACCAGAGAAAGCCCTTGTTGGTGCCGGTATGAGTCTGAACTGGAGGATGGAACGAGAAGAGAAGCCGGTGTACATGGAAGATGGCAAGAGTAAAATTTTTGCCCTGTTTCTTTGCTTCTTTCCTCCTTTTCGCTTTTTTTTTTTGAATTTGCCTCTGCTTTTTTTTCTTTTTGCAGTTGTTTCGTTGTATGTTGTTGCTTTCGAGAGGGAAGGTGGGAAAATGGCTACCCTTCCAAAGAAACCTGATGAAGAATTGTGGTATCACCGTATTGTGAAGAACTTTGTTCTTCCGCGGGATGTTGATCTGTCTGCGCAACCTGCTGCTGGTGCTGGTAAACTTTCATCATATTATTTATTGTTTGCTTTTTGCGCGTGTGAATGAGTTCTATTCTGCGCTTTGTTAGTATGTGAATTATCTAACTTGGGCATACACTACTAGAAAATTGCTATTATTCCTACCAAACTTTCCTACATATTTCCTACGAACGAAATTACTGACACTTTTCCCACGAAATTCCGACGAACAAGAAAGGGTCTTAGTTTTGTGACAAAAAAAGTGACGAAAAAGCCACAAATTGTTATGCGTAGGAAAAGTGTCAGAAATTTCCCACCCATTTCCGACGGAATTCGTTTTCATTTAAATTATTAGTCGGAAATTTGTAGGAATCGGTATGCGTAAGAAATGTGTCGGAAATTTTCAACGGAATTCCGACGGAATTCGTTTTCATTTTAATCATTAGTAGGAAATGCGTAGGAATCCAATTTATCCTAAAAAAATATTCATAATAATTAAAATTGATGATATTAAAATATAAAGTTTTATTATTTTTAAAAGTATATGTTATGTTTAAATTTATTTATTTCTATCCGTAGGAAGTGTGTCGGAAATTCTGACAAATTACTCACAGAATGGATAAAAAATTGTAATACATTTTATATATTATTTTCAAAACAAATTTATTAATATCCGTAGGAAATTTGTCAGAAATACCGACGCATTTCCTACGGAATGGTTTTAAATTAATACCCGTAAGAAATGTGTAGGAAAATACCGACGCAATTTCTACGAAAACGTTTCATTTTAACAATTCGTTAGAAATTCGTAGGAAGATATTGAATTTAATAGTTCCGTGGAAAAAGCGTAGGAATCTATAATGCATGTCTTAATACGGTCTATTAGAGCATATATGACTTGTATTCTTAGTTACGATATATTTGCACTTTATACGACGTGATGGAACCCTTCAACATCGAATTTTACACAATACAGATCTTAACTAGGGCTGTCCAAAAAGCTCGCAGCTCGGAGCTAGCTCGAAGCTCGCTCGGATTTAGCTCGAAAAAAGCTTGCTCGATATGGCTCGGTTTGAAAGTGAGCTGAGCCGAGCTTGGCTTAGTTCGGATTATTTTCTTCATAATATATTTATTTTTATATACATTATAATATATTACAAATAAACTTGTTATTATTTATATATATTTAGGCTTGTAATTTGATATCCATGGCATATTTAAATCTTAATTACCTTGCTAATGAACTAATATTGTATTTCATTGAAATTGTAAAACTTATTTTTCGTTGTTAAACATGATTTTAACTTGTAATTTATTAGGATAAACTTATTTTGAATATGTTTTTTTTGAAGTACTGAATAATATTTTAGGCTACTGAATTTTGAGAGTTATATATTATATTTTTCTTTATAAAATCGAGTCAAACCAAGCCGAGCCATAATGATATATCGAGGCTTAATACAGTCTACTAGGGCATGTGTGACTTGTAATTGTTGATTACGATATAATATCACTCAGTGCAACATGATGTAACTCTCCAATATCAAGGCCCAACACGGTCTATCAGGGCATATATGACTTGTAATTCTTTGTTAGAATATAATAGCACCCAATACAATGTGATGTAACCCTTCAACATCGAATTTTACATATAAAGGTCTTAACGGGCCTTTAAGATATATCAAGGCCCAACATGGTCTATTATGGCATGTGTGACTTGTAATGATTTGTTACGATATAATAGCACTCAATAAATGTGATGTAACCCTTTAACATTGAATGTTACATAATAAAGGCGTTAATGAGCCATTAAGATATATGAAGGCCCGCACATCGTTTAAGATACATCACTTAATACACGTGATAAATCTCCTCCCCTTTAACATTGAATGTTACATAATAAAGGCGTTAACCGCTCTACCTTCTCCACCCCTTCAATTAATCTTTCCCCGCCTATGGTGTAGATCTCCTCCACACAAGACAACGACGACGACAATGGTGTTTATATCCGGCCACCATCTCTCTCTCTCTCTCTCTCTCTCTCTCTCTCTCTCTGCGTGTGTGTGTCTCTCTAATGTCCAAGACCCATCTTTGGTCAGCGATGCCAGGTTGTTTGGGTTTACGATTATGTTAACTGTTGAGTGGTGTTTTTTGGTCACCGGAGGTAGGCAGTGTTGGTGGTCGAAGATATAATAGAGAAGTATTACAAATTTTTATATGTTTTTAAGTTATATACAAAATTGTTTTATATATATAAATGGTAAAATGTCTAATTTACCCTCAAATGGGGTCCACTTGATCAGATTTAACAATGAAAATAAGCCGGGTTTAGGGTAAAGGATGAACCGTGCAAGGGTTTACAAACATAAAGTAGGTTTACTGTAATTATTGAAGACAAATGACACACTTTGCAATCCGATACAAACAGAAAGGACGACTTTTGTAATTTACTCAAAAATCAAGAACTACATAACCACCAGACAAATTTGATTAAAATATTCAATGAAATTTAAAATAACTTCGTCTTTTACTTAAACCTCGTCTTATACTTAGACTATGGGGTATGGGGCGGGGGTTGGGGCGTGGGTTGACTGAAAACACCCAAGCCACCACCCAGGGTGGGCTTGGGTTTGGGCGTAGCCGCTTGGGCGGGAGTTTAAGACCGGGCGTTTGGGCATGCCTGGCAGTCCTACATGGCCGGCTCCTATTCGCTTGTTGGCTAGGTCATAACGGGCCATGTTTAAATTTTAAAATATAACCGTTTGGCCAACCCAAACGGTTCACCCACCCACCTCGCTATATAATCCCCAACCCCACCGATTGTCCACATCGCTATATAACCCCCAACCCCACCGGCTGTCCACATCGCTACCCCAACCCAAGTCACCTACCCGAACCGCTACCCACAAACACTTGATCGATGGCCTCTTGGACGCATGAGGAAGAGCTAGCCCTTGTCACGAGCGTCGTGGACACGATGAAGGGTCGCCAACCCGGTGAGACCCGTTACTGGCCGGAAACTTTTGCTAGCTACCGGCACAATTTAAATGTGTGCCAACACAAATGGCGCGAGCTACGACCGAAGCTCGATCGTTTCAAAGCCTACTATGACAGCGTCCCGGGCGGTGAGATAAGTCACGAAGACCGGGTGGCGGTGGCCAACATCGAGTTCTGGGGCAAGGAGCGGAAGCCGTTTGACAAGCTCGCCCTTTTCGAAATATACCTAACGCTTTAGGTTTTTTTATTTTGTAATCTTTGTTTTCCTGTAGAATTTTGTAATTTTTAGGAAATTTTAATAAAATTTTAGGCTTCTTTTTTTAAATGTTGTGTGTATTTTTATTTTTTTAAATAATGTTGGCCAAGCCATGCGGGCTATCCACGCCCCGCCATACTCCATGGACACGTCATTCACCAACGGGGGGCTCGAACTCCACATGTCAACCCATGCCCCAAACCCCCGCCCCACCATACCCCACGGTCTTATATGAATATAAACACCTTTTAGACGGGGTTGTCATTAAACCGCGTCTTATATATACTATATAATAAAATAATAATAATTTTCATTTAATTTTGCTATTCTTGTATAAACCATTTCCACTCAAATTTTTTGATTTCCCCCCCAAGGCCCATATTATCTTTTTTCCCTTTGAGACTTCCCCCAAATTTCATTTCCACTGATCCCCAATTCTTTTCATCTTCCTGCTCCTTCTCTAACCCTAAATCAATTACTCCCTAAGTATAGTTGAATGGCCGAAGAACAACAATTGCAGCACATGCCTTCTTTTTTCATGTTGTTGAGTTGGGTTCCATCTTTGTTCCACTTGGTCTTCTCTCTCAACCTCTATCAATCACACAGGTAAATAAGGATATTCCATTCTAATTCGTTATTGTCATTCGTAGGTTTCTTGAAACGGACTCAAGCATCCGGTTCGCAAGTTTGGTTTTGCATTCTCTAGCCGCGATGACTCAAAAGAAGGGCGAGACAGTGGTGAAATGATTCAATTAATGGTGAGTTACATGGTATGGTTCTCGATTTGTTACCCATTTTTTTCACTTATTATGAAGATATTTTCTTAAGATTTTGTTGCACACCAACTGTTTGTGAAAATGTCTACAACAACTTTTGAGTTGTCAAGACGAAAATGAACTGTTTGAACCCTCTGACGCTCAAGTCAGCATATGATCGTTGTAGATCTACAAGCATGTGCATATATGTATGGGTATATGAGGGAAATCGAGGAATGCTAGAGATTAGAGAGAGAGAGAGAGGGGATGGAAATGAGCTGGTTTGTAATACTCCGGTAATTAACAATTTTTACAATTACTCCCTTCCTATGATTATTAGAAATGATGGTTGAGGCATTCAGGTGAACTACTACATGTGCCATTGGTTTTCTTTGAAATGGATTACTTGTCATGTTCTAGGGGTATGCTATATTAGATTTCAAAAATGGATTGATCATGATGAATTTCTGTTATTACCACCTAAAGACACTTGCTATTATAGATAAAGAAAAATGGATAATCGCCTCGATCGATATGGATTTGCGAAGACGGTAATTTTGATTCAGAAGTGATAATTTCACCGCATATTTTTCCTTTTTTATGGCAGTTGTCTTTTACTATTTGTTGGATGAGATATGTTGTTTGTGCTAAAACTTAGAACATATACTACCTACATAACATGTTCATGTGGTTTGGGAATGGACTAAGAAAATGATGAACTGGTTATCTTTTAGAATTGAGGTTGGGTCACCCGAGATGATGTAAGGCTTGCATTGGGGATATTAGGAGCACTTTGTGAGCAGGTGGAATATGATAGCAAAAACACTTTATTGCATACATATTTGAGATCCTTTACACGTTCACCGTAATGATTATCTCTTAAATGTGTTTTATTTGAGGACTATTTGTGCATCTAATTGTCCGTTGGTAAAGGGTTAATTGGCCTTGTTACTTCCAGAGACGAGATTCCCGAATTGCTCAAGGTTAGTTATGTAGAATTTCGTTCTCTACGATATAATAGTATCAAGTATTTTTTTTTTTTTATAATATGTAACTACATTTCTGCTGCAGCTTGATGATTTAACTACATTTTTGCTGCAGCTTGTAATAACTCTTTTTGTTTACTCTTATTTGTAGATGTGACACAACACAAGAGAAGCTACGGATAATGATATAGATTTTTTGTTGATGATGATGCCGAAATTTTTCTAGTGAGTTAGGTATTTCGTTAGTTTAGCTTATATAAGATTATATGTAGTTTATTTATGGAATTTAATGTAGTTTGTTATGCATTCAACAAAGGATTGTAATTTGACGGGTTTGTTTTCGAATTGAATGTGTATTGGGTTGATTAGAAAATGTTCGATTGGTGTATATAAGCTTGATGTGTATTTCCGAAAAGCCTTTTCACTACAAAATTATTTTATTTAAGAAAAAAAGATACATTTTGTTGGAATTGCGTAAGAAAAAAACTTAATTTCGTAGGAATTACGTAGGAAAAATATATACGTTCCGTTGGAATTGTGTAGGGAAAATACTAATTTCGTAGGAATTGCGTAGGAAAGAAGAATACAGTCCGTTAGGATTGTGTAGGAAAAGTTTTTTTTCGTAGGAACTTTGTAGGAAAAACGAGTACATTCCGTTGTAACTGTGTAGGAAGAAAGAAGAGATTCGTAGGAATTGTGTAAGAAAATTAAAATATATAAATATTATATAATAAATATAAATATAATTGTTTTAAACACAAAATTTTAAAAAATAAATATTCCGTGGGAAATGCGTCGGAAAGTTAAGAAAATTAATTCCGTGAGAAATAAGTAGGAGAATTCTAACGAAATATTTGTGTGGGAAAGGAGTAGGAAATTCCGTAGGAAATGCGTCAGAAAAAATTACCCACGAGCAGAATTCCCACGGCCCATTTTCGTGGGAAATCCGTGGGTAAACGCAGTTACCCACGGATTTCCCACGAAATTGACGTGGGAATAGTAGCAGTTTTCTAGTAGTGACAGGCCCTGAGAAGAGAAGGCGTGCGCCAACCGCTACTGTTGCGCCAAAGAAGAATGATGCTGAAAAAGCTCAGTCTTCTAAGGTGAAAAATGTTGGGGGAGAGAAGAAAGGTATGCGCCGCTCCTCTGACTCCTGGTGTGATTATGTGGGTGTTTCTGATTCTTTGGAGGGTCTTGCGCCTACAGTTATTATTAGAAGGCCGAAACCGGAACCAAAAGATATTGCTGATATCCCTCCGTCTAATCCTGATGATCCCATTGACTTGGAGTCAAGCCTTGAACCCTTAGTGAGGAATAAAGCAGGGAAAAGAAAACAGTCTGGCGCTGAGGCTGAAGGTCAGCCTGCAAAGAAGATTCAGAGGAAGAAGATTACCAGGAAAGGGAATCTGGACACGTTTATTTCAGAGTCTGTTCCTGGTAAGCATCATCTTTTGCTCTCTTCTGCTTATACCTATTGAATATTTGGTGATCCGTAAACTTTGTTTTTCAGAAAAACCAGCTTCCCCTGTTCCTATAGAATCGTTGTCTATGGTTAATGAAGAATTTCCGCCCTCACCACCACGCGCCTCTGTTGCTGATCAGTTAAGGAATACTGAAGTTCCTGAATGTGGGACGGAGAAGACTACGGGAGTTGAGAATCTTGAGGCTGAAAAGCCTGATGATATTGCTATGGATGCGGAAAAAATTACTAGCCCAGAGATTGCGGATGATGCTGGTAATCTCCAAACCCCTGATCCTACAGCTAATGTTTCAGAGAAGGGGAAGACTGCTGAGGATATTCCTGTTATCACTTCTCTTTCCAAGGCTTCTGGTTCTATGCCTGAGAACATCGAGAAGGTTACTCTTGAAGACCAAGGCGCATTCTCCGATGCTGGCATTAATTCTCCAATCCACTCAAATGAAACTCTGGGGGATTATTATTATTATTATTATAGAACTTATTCAGAGAAGGATGCCTCCGAGATTCATGCCCATGTTTGGAACCTGAAGAAAGGTGATACTTTCTCAGATTGGCGCGTCTGCTGAGACTGGTTGCAGGGGATATTTCCGCCTGGGGAGATTAAGTTTCAAGAAAGTCGTCTGCATGAGCAAACTTACCATGCTTACCTTGAGGAGGCTGCCTCTCATGCATCCACTACGCATCGCATAGTGCGTGAGTGGCATAGTATGCACAAGGATTGGGCTGCCTTCAAGGTGTCCAAGAAGAAAGTTGCGGATGATGATAGTCGTGTTGCTCAGTTAAAGGCTAAGCTGGAAGCTGATCAGGCCAAGTTTGAGGCTGATCGGAAAACTGAAGAATGGTCCGTTGCAGGCTGGAAGAGGAAGGCGGAAGCCGAAGCTGCCTTTCTTTCCGAGGAGCACAAGAACTGGAAGAAAATTTGTGAAAAGGATAATGCCGAAAAGATGAATCTCCGCAATGTTATCAATAATCTCAAGGCTGAGGTTGAGAAATTGAAGAAACAGGATGCGGAGGTTGAAAGGTTGAAAAAGGAAAAAGCTGATGCTGAAGTTGCGCTAGATGAGGCGCGTTCCCATAGGGAGCGCAGTGAACAACGAGAGGTACATGCCTGCGCCACTCTTGCTCTTAGAGAAAAAGAGATAGAGGAACTTACCTCTTTGCTTTCTGACCAGGAACAACTTAAAAAAGACTTGGAGCTTGCGTATTCCGAAAAAGCTGAAGCCTCCCACCGCTTAACTGAAACTGAAGAGAAACTAGAGAATTCTGAAACAGCGCGGGCCACAGCAGAGAGCGAGCTTGAACCTTTGAAAAGTGACAAGTTATGGTTGAAGGAGCGCGGGATTGCCTGTGTAAGTTGTCTTTACGTTGTTTTCTTGTGGAAACGTTTTGAGCTTTTCCCTTATTTTTCCTTTCCCTTTTTTTCTTTTTGTAGGTTGCTGAATCAGTGTTGAATTCTGAAGAGCTAGATAAGACTGTTGCGCGCTTGTTAGTTGCTGCGCGGAATGACGGGTATGCCCAAGGTTATACTGAATGTTCGCAGCATGTGAATAATGCTCTGAAGGTTGATTGGGATACTAGTAAATCCGCCACTTATGGTGCCAATACTGGTGCTGCCCTTGCAGCTTTAAAAACATAATTCAATAATTTGCAGCTTCCTGTCATGGACCTTATAAATGTTGCCTTGCAATCTGAAGATCACGTGGCGCAGTTAAAGGAAATCTTCCCCGATGAAGACGAAAATCTAGCATAGGTTTCCTTTTGTAATTGTATTGAACAATTCTTGTAGTCTTTTTGGGATGTGTATCCCTTTTTTGTTAATGCGCTGTTGCGCAAGTAACATATTTTGAAACACTGTCGTGTTTCATGGTTTTAAGGCGTATTGACGCGCCAGGAATAGTATGATGTGTGTTTTTTAGTTTACAATATTTTGCATGGGTACAATTACTTTGATTAGGTAAGGCGAATGAAGGTGGTATAAAGCTCATGTGTGAACGTATGGTCCTGTGTGATGTAATCACTGACCGTTCATGAGGCTTATAGTATATTTACCATAATGTTTTTGCGCTTACCAAAAGAAATTGCATGCACTTTGTAAGAAAAAACACAATAATAATAGAAACTTTGTTGTTTATTTGGGGATAAGGCGCAGAGGTTGTTACAAAGAGGCCGTTACAAAGTCTATTGAAATAAATACACGGAACTTAATTTACACTCTACTTCCTGCTTAATCTTGATAAACTGTAGAGTCTGTTCCATTCTACGAGAAGATCATAAAGTTGCTGCTTAATTTTTTGCTTTTTCACTCGGGCCTTCTTCGCCTCGAGTGATTTGTTTTATTCTGCGAGAAGATCATCTGTTCCATTCTGCGAGAAGATCATCTATTCCATTCTGCGCACGTTCTGTAATAGGAGAGTAAGCTCACCACTTTTAAGAGCCTTTTCTATCTTGGTGCGCAAGGAGATGCAGTTATTGGTGGTATGACCACTGTCCTTGTGGTAATCACAATACTGACTTAGGTCCTGCCCACGTTTGTTTTCATGGGTGGTGGAGGCTTAAACTGATAATCCTCCATGCTTAGAACTTCCGCAGGAGTTTTGGTTAAGGGAGTCCATTGTCTCTCCCTGTTCTCTTTCTTGGCTTCCATTTGCGCGGTAAGTTTGTTGATTGTAGCTCGAGCATCCTCGGATGAATAGTTCCCTGAGCTTGAATCGCGCCAACCTTTCTTAAATTTCCTCCCGCCACTTGAGCCTAAATCTGAGGGTCGGTTATGTGGTGGTGGCGGCCTGTTGGTGGTGAGATTCTTTTCTGTTTGGGCTTAGGCCTTAGCCGCCGCCATCACTTTTTCCCAACTCTTCGGGAGACCTTCCGTCCCAGACAGGACTTTGATCATATCGTCGCACCTGACTGCGTATTTAGATTGAGCGTGGATTAGCTGCTCATGGACGTCCCCGATCTACAGTATTTCCTTGTTATAACAGGTAATGAAGTCTTCCAGACTTTCATCATCATGGCGCCAGATATTCATCACATCCCCCGTGTCGCGGATGGATCGCCTTTGCTGGCTGAAATGAACCAGAAAATTCTCGCGCAAGTCTATCCATGACGTGATTTTTCCAATGGGCAAGTTGTCAAACCAGATCCTTGCAGCGCCTGTAAGGGTTTGAACGAAAATGTGGCACCACATTGGTAGTGTCCAGCCTCCTACCAGCCCTTCGCTTGTGAAGACTCGCAGATGATCGTCAGGGTCTGTCATTCCGTTCAACTTTCCTACGGTAGACGAGAGCTTTTCTTTCTCTAGCGGAGCCAGAGCAATTTCACTTATAAATTTTGAATTCTCCGCCACTTCAGCAGGGCGATCGATCAGATCATAGTTGTGCTCAGGCTCCGGATTGTAAATCGCGCGTGGTCTACACTTGTTGTAATTTGGTTGTAACCGAGTAAATACACTGGCACTTTATATTTCACGGTAAGTTCGATCATATTCACTGGTGTGGGTATTTCGCTGAGAACCCAACCTGGTGTGAACTGATGGTCTCCTATGAGGGTATGACTCGTCTCGATACTCTCTTAGGTGATTTTCTGATTGAGTATAGTCGTATCTCAAAGGAGATCTAGAGTAAACCTCTGTGTCTTCGATCTGTACTCGGGATGGCCCAGCATGTTGAGAAACATGAGGTACCGATGGTGTCCTAGCATGGGATACAAACATTCGTGGTTGAGTTTGGGGGGCAGTTTGTGCACACAGGTGTGTGTACACAGCATTCAACGCCCCTTAAGATCTGACATACCAGGAGATTGGGGTTTCTCCTGGGGGCAGAATTGAGCTTATAGGGATCTCCGGCTGTACCCCTGGGGTGATAGGTTCGTTTGGATGATTGTTAGCAAACTGTGCTTCATTGTCATCCGAGGCTTCTTCTACAATACCCTCAACTTGGGTATTGTTAACGAAGTTTGGCCGAGGGCCGTTTTGACGATGAGTTGAAGTTTCCTCCATTTCTGAATGGAATCAACAGAATGAATCGAAAACGAGAAAAAACGGATGAGACAGAAAGATCGGTGGGCGCCATTGAAGAAACACTGGATAAATGATCGGAATCAAATTATCCAGGGGGTTAGGTTCTGCATAAAAAGGGGTGGTTCTCTCTAGTTTGATTCAAAAGGACATGTCTTCTTCTCCGGTGAACACTGCAAAACAGAACACCGTTAGCCTCGTCAAGGGGAGAATGAAGGTTCTCTCCTTGACCCAACTCCGGCGTGAGAATAAGTATGTGTTTATGAAGAAGAAGAAGTATTGGTGAAGTGAGTGTAACTTGAAATTCAGACCTGAATTACTCTCATATTTATAGCTGGGAGTTTGGGGGGGAAAACTCGTTGTTGAAATATTAATGAAAGATGCTAACCCCGTAAGCGGTTATTTTCCTTCCGTTAGTACTCTTGATCGGATTGTGAAAGCACACGGATCGCGATTTTGATCAATGGCTGGGGTACTGCCATGTGGAAAGTGGCCAAGTGGAGATTTCGCTTCAATTCCATGCCATCATCGTGATTTCAGGATGGCCTGGGGTGACGACACGTATCCCAGACGGTTATAACCATCTGGTGGTGCACGATTGAGTCTTCTAGAAGATCATTGCCATAATCCAGTGTGACTCTTTATTGTGTGGTATCAGCTTAGTAAATTATACCCAAGTCTGGGTACTATTCTGAGCGGGAGTATTTGGTGGGATTTTATCACTTTTATTAAGGAGAATTGGCGCAAGGACTTATTAACTTCCTTTTGGCGCGCGGGTGCTGTCTGTTGTCTTTCTTCTAAACTCTTTATGGGACCAGTGCACAGCCGCGCAAGGCCTAAAGAGGGTTAAAAGACGAGGTTGTGGTATGGTCCCAAGTACTTGATATGAGGTTTTTGGGACCTTACCCCTTCAATACGAGACCTGACTAACTCGAATTTATATCGTCAAGCAAAAAACTCTCTAGTGTAACACCTCGAAATTTTGTGTCCAATGATGTGTTAACACGTGTCATTTGTTTACACGTGGCATCTATAATAAATAAAGGACTAATTTTGACAAACCTTGAAAATATATAAATTCGAGGGTTATAAATGTCAACAAGGGTAAATATACTGTACAGTATCCCTAAATAATGCTTAAACCTTCAAACGAATAAATTATAGATCGTACAAAAACAAAACGCGGAAGAAAGTGAGAGATTACAAACTACAGGGGTTAACTGTGTCAACATGTTTAATAATACCTCTGAGTGACCCTTTAACGTCCCAAAGACTTTGTAACGGTATTATACCCTCACTAAAATAATATATATGAATTTCGCGAAGTTTCGATATGAAACGAGAAAGTTACGATCGAATTCGTAGAAGAAGGGTTAAAAGCGTCAACAGTGAAAGTTAAGGCTTTCCAATATAATTAATAAATAAACCGGGGACTTAATAATGCGGGTAATTAACACGAGGCCCCTATCGGTAAATAACCGAGGGCCAAACCGCAAGGTTACCCCTTCAAAACCGAAAGGTCAGGCAAATCATTTCGAAAGATTTCGTTATTAATGGCCCGATTCTGTAATCATTATAAAAGATTTGAAAAATCCAGAAAATATAACCTCACGCGACCCGCGTAAGGTTTCAACATAAGTTGAGGCGGGCCGCGAGCCTCCTCAATAACGCGTCTGAACTTCTAATCCCAAGCGACCCGCGTAAAAGTGCATGGGAACTCCCATGCGGGTCGCGTAAAGTGCCCAGATGCAGAAAGTTGATGTCTTCTTGACTTTTGAGCTCTTGAACGATCATTTGATCAATTATGGCAGCATGGGTGCCCCCTACACGACCCATACACCTTAGGGACACCTGCCCATGATCCATGAGCAATTATAGCATGTTGTGTAATGATCTTGAGGGTCTTGTGTGACTATAAATAGGCCTCTTTGGCTCATAACATTCACACACTCAAAAACACTTCTACTGATCATCTCTCAAGCTCTCAAGACTTCTCTGAAGTTCCATAAGCAAGAACACAACCTCTGTAAGTGATCTAACCCTTTGTGGTGTCACATTTCCTTAGTTATGGCTCATAAACGCAACCGTCGTAACTAACGGTTGTCATTGCAATATCTTGCAAATGGTTCAGTCTTATGACGAATCAAAACTGGTTATGAGTTGGTATTTATGTGGGTATTAAACCTCTAAAATGGTTCCCCCTGATCACCACTCTAACTATGTCAATTATCGAGTCAAACGTGCGGTTAAAAAGTCAACAGAAAGCTATTTTAGCGATTTAAGCATAATCTGTAATATATATGTTATGGAACCTGTTTTGACAATCATAAAACATGATAATAAGTATATAAACATGTTTGCGCTCGTTTGAATCGATCATTTACCATATAGAACCGGTTCGGAGCCGAATGTCGCAAAAGTTTGACTTTTGCTTTGACTTCAGTTCTGACCCGTTTTAGTGAGGTATAAATATACCTTAGGACTCTCTTAGGACCAGGTCACATGTTGGTATAAGCCTCTGTGGTCGGTTCATGAGTTATCCGAGTCTTTAGCGCATTTCCGTCATTCGCCCAAAAGTTGACCGTAACGGCCTTTTGAAATTAAAACGAGTATTTCGGACACGTGAACGGACCAAAACCTTGCTTATTAAATTATAAGCATGTCCCTAAAGTTTCACGTCAATCCGAGGTCTAGAATGAGAGTTATGCTAAAAGGCACACTTTTAAGAAAGTTTTGTAATTAACGGCGCAATTAGCATAACGCCCATCTAACCCAAGTTTTCGTCACCAAAACTTTTACCCACTGTGGTAAAATAATATTTTGGGAATTTTAGAGATTTTTAATAATTTTTACCTTGCTCATAACCTACGGTTATGGCTACGGTTCGGTAAATACCGAATATGCCCTTTTTGGCCAAAACGGGAGTTCTACAAGGTCTTTTGACCCGATTCCAGTTGCTACTGGTTTTAAATAATAAATAAAGTATTTTAAGCTTTATAAGCTGTTCGGGAAACTCAGATTTCCTGTAGAACTCGAAAATCCCTTTTAAAGTCTTTAAAATGACCGAAAAGCCCCTACGGGGCATAATATAAACTTAAACTCGTTACGGGCATTACGGAAGGTATCCTACTGATACCAAAATACTTTTAAGGCATATTGACTTAGGAAATAAGCGTAGGACTCTTATGGTTAACCGTTTCGCCTATTTGCGCATACGGTACGGCCCACGGAACTAGTTTTCGTGCAATAGCCGATATGGGTCAAAGTATACTATTTGAACCCCAAAATCCAGAGTATGAACTATAAACCCATATAAAACAAGTCTCTGAACTTGTTGGGTCCAAATCGTACTCCATTCTCGGTTTTCGCCTTTTCGTGCGAATTAACCATATCTATATATCGGAATCAACCGGTTTAAGCTACGGCTAATACAAGGACCGTAGGGATTCTAAGAGGTTAATTAAAACCTTCGTTCCAGATTAGGAGCCCCAGTAAAAGCTATCGGTGACTTGATCTAAATTAAGGATTAATACTTGCAAAGGTAAATACTTTAACTTATTTCCCCTATATGGGCTTGGGTTACGGTATATTAATACCGCTTGATTGAGCATTATATAATTCCATCGCTTAGGTGGTTAATTGATTAAATATGATCGGCTCATTTAAACAGTTTTGTTGCTTATAAGCCTTTGGGGGGTTTAATGACCGTTGTCCCGGATATCCTCGGCATCATTTTACGAAATGGCCACGACCATCGACATCCCGGTGTAGGCGTACACCCGGTATAAAGTGTCGACATTAAAACTAAAAGACGTAGCCGTTGGTTTTTATACTACGGTTTTACGCAAACGTGGTGTGTCTATAAATCTTTAACCCGGCACGACCCGGGCTACTGAACGCATAAAAGAACATGTAAAACGTTCACAAGATCATTATGAATTTTCCCAAGTTATAAAAGAGTTTGTGCCTTGTGCATTCAAATCAATTTTGATAAACATTTTCAAATGTGTCAGTTGAATGTATTTACCAGTGTAAACTGACGTATTTTCCCCAAAAAGATTAAGTGCAGGTACCTAAACGTAATTGGCTGGTATTAGCTCCCTAGCGTCGAGATAAGCCTCGCAAGCTTGATTGCAGTATCTAATGGAACAATACTTTACCTTTATTTACGATCCACTGTGGATATTCAACTCTGTAATACATTGATATTATAATCAGAGGTTGAAATTATATATTTAAATTATGCTTCCGCTGTGCATTATATAATTGTGTGGTTTGACTATATTGTTGCCAACATCGTCACGGTAATCCCCCACCGGGCCCACCGGTGAGACACGTGGAAATCGGGGTGTGACAGGTTGGTATCAGAGCCAACATTGAGTGAATTAAACACTATCCTAATGTGTTTAATCTCAATGACACAATTGCACATACTTGAGTCTAGACAAGAACTTAGGACAAATTCGGATTAATACTCCTTTTTGTCTTTATTTTCGATTTGAATTTTAATAAGTTTTGGAGCAGGAAAATGCCACCTGTTATATTCCGAGGAAGAGGAAGGGGACGAAGAGGCCGAGGAGAAATTGTGACACATCACGATCAAGAAGCTGGACCATCTGGTACAAGACATCCTTCGATGACACAGAGCGAAGAGCCACAACGACGAAGAGATCTCTACGAACCCGCGAGGCATTCCACTTCGCACAGCTCAACGCCATCCTACCGGCACTCCTTTGGACCAGATTCAGAAAATAATCCCAACAACCCACAACCTTCCTTCATACCTCTACAACGTTCGGTTTCGCACCGGAATTACGACGACCCTACTCCATACTACGTAGCTCAGTTTAATCCGGCTGACTACATACAGGAACCTTCAGGTTTTGTTCCGCTAGGGCCACAAGACCATTTTTCTGAAGATCCCATGGAGGAAGATGAGGATCCAACTGAACCAGCTCGTGGTACGCCCACGCATCCGATAGAAGTATCTGATGGATCTTCATATCATGGTCCGCAGTACCAAGGCCCAGACAGCTTTATGGCCTTGTTTGACCGACATGAGTGGTACAACACACCATCTCATCAGACATCGCAACCGAGACATCCACAGGATCCATCTGAGGATTCACGCTTTGAGGCAGTTACGCCACCACCTCCGCCACCGGCACAACCAGTAATACCTGATCCGCCGAGGCGTAGGAGGACCAATGCTCGTATGTCTACACGAGGAGGAGGGGGTAACCACTTCAGCACTCCTCGACATTCTAGTAGTAGCCACTATCCGCCACTACATGAAGAAGGACCTTCAAGTCCTATACAAGAAGCGAACTCCGCACCTACTGCACGAAATTCGCCACCATTTGGGTATGACCAACCCATACCTGCTTATACGGGTCCGACGGCTTACAACCCGTTCGAACCATCACAAGCACAATACAACTACGGCTATGAGCGCGACCCATATGTGGTGTCGGCTAGATATAATGCGCGCTACCCTGACGGAGCACATGGAAACATGGGACCACCGGACTACTCAGCTCATGGGTATCCAATACCTCCCAGACCTCCAGTTCCGCAACAAGCGCCACAACCACGTTTCTCTCCTCCTGAACAGGAAGAAATACTCCATCGACTGGATCGAGTGGAGAGAGAGTTCGAGGAAGAGAAGAAAAGCCACCGAGGATTTCTCAAGGGCTTAGCGAATCTACTAAAGGGCAAAAAGAAGAAACGTGACCATTAGCCTTAATAGTTGTACTAATGTAATTTCTACTTTGAAATAAGTCCCTGTGTGGACAACTTATCGTATTTCAGTCCCTACGTGGACTTATATTTAGTCCTTGCATGGACACCTATCTTGTATTAGTCCCTGCGTGGACTTGTCACTTATTTTAAAACCTCTATGGAGGTATGTATTATTTGAAAGACCCGTTTAGGGCAATATGTAATTGTATTTGAGATTTTGGAATGTATGTTATGAGTTTTGTTTTAATATATATAAAAATAAATCAAAACCATTCCTTTTACATTGATCTGCCTAAATAAAGAATCTTAAGGGGGTGAAACCTAGCTTGGGGTCTTTTAAGATCAGTCAAGATGGTACGACCTAGCTGAAAAGATTCTGATTTCCCTGTTAACCTCTGTACGCATGTTAACATTCATGGCAGATGTGATTCGTTATAATCACGCACGTCATTCCTATACAATAATCCTTTAAGGATTTCAAAACCTAACTAAATGATTTATAAAATCGCGGGTTAAATCACCAATAAAGGTAATCAATACTATAAAGGCATCCATTTAGTGATGCAATGCCTACGGGCCAGTATTATAAAGACATCCATTTAGCGATGCAATGCCTACGGGCCAGTATTATAAAGACATCCATTTAGCGATGCAATGCCTACGGGCCAGTATTATAAAGACATCCATTTAGCGATGCAATGCCTACGGGCCAGTATTATAAAGACATCCATTTAGCGATGCAATGCCTACGGGCCAGTATTATAAAGACATCCATTTGGTGATGCAATGCCTACGGGCCAGTATTATAAAGACATCCACTTAGCGATGCAGTGCCTACGGGCCAATAATATTAAAATATCCATTAGTGATGTAGTGCCTACGGGCCAACCATATTAAGACATCCGTTAGAGGTGTAGTGCCTATGGGCCATAATAACTGTCTTATAAGACAAAAGGCAGTGGTAGTCTATGACTCTCTGTCAGAAAGAGATAAAAGAACTACGGTTCAACTCTCTATGCCTTTGATTCTCTGAAATCTCGGCTATATTATAAAACATCATCATGATTAGGCTCTATGCCGCCAATACTATTTATATAGTTGAAATAGGAGATATTCAGATCCTAATATATAATGAAATAATAAGTTAACCAGATATGGTCTCTGTACCATGGTTGACAAATTGTCATAAAAGACAATTTTATAATAATCTCCTAAATTAAAATTTTGTTATCTTCTGTAACAGATTCAAGTTACAATGGCGGATCCCAATGGAGAGAACAGCCACACGAATGAAGATGACTATGACAATGCGTCAGTACATTTGACAGGCGCACAGCTAAAGGCTCTGATCAACAATGCTGTCCAGGCAGCTATTGATCGTCAACATACTGAGTCTCAAGGCAGATCTGTGTCAAAACCACCCTCTAAACCAAAGACACACTCCAAACCACCCTCTGAACCCAAGAAAGATGACGACAAGCATTCGTCTACTGAGCACAGCGTTCACCGCGATAGAGAGTATACTGATGCGTCCAGTGCTAAGGGTTGCACCTACAAATACTTTGTATCATGCAAGCCCCGTGAATTTACAGGGGAGAAGGGTGCGGTTGATTGTATCACCTGGCTGGACGAGATGGACACGATTGTGGACATCAGCGGGTGCGCTGAGAGGGACGTGGTTAAGTTTGTGTCCCAGTCATTCAAGGGCGAGGCCCTGGCATGGTGGAGAGCTCTGGTGCAGGCTTCAGGTAAGTCTGCCTTGTACAAAATGTCATGGGGGGAGTTTATTACCCTCATAAAAGAGAACTACTGCCCTCAGCACGAAGTTGAGAAGATTGAGGCTGATTTTGTCTCACTGGTGATGACAAACCTGGATTGTCAAGCTTATCTGACAAGCTTTAACACTATGTCACGCCTGGTGCCATATCTTGTGACACCAGAACCACGAAGGATTGCCCGATTCATTGGGGGCTTAGAGCCGGCGATCAAGGCCAGCGTAAAAGCCTCTAGGCCAACGACCTTCAGGTCAGTTACTGACCTCTCCTTGTCTCTTACACTTGATGCTGTCCGTCTGAGGGCACAAAGGAGCAAGGAGGCTGAGAAGCGAAAGCGTGAGGATGATACCTCACGAAAGTCCGGTAAAAAGCACCGTGGAAACGGTGAGGGCAAGAGAGGGTCGGAGGCAAAGAAGGAGGGGCAAGCTGATGGAAGACCTTACTGCAAGGTCTGCAAGAAACCTCACTCCGGGAAGTGTAGGTTTGCGTCTGGTTCACAGTCGCAACAAAGGACTCCACCCTGTGGGCTATGCAAGTCCAAGGAGCATAAGACAGTGGAGTGCAAAAAGATAAAGGACGCAACCTGCTATAATTGTAATGAAAAGGGGCACATAAAGAGTAATTGCCCGAAGTATGCCAAGAAGGCAGAAGAGACTAAGAAGACAAACGCGAGAGTTTTTCGCTTGGATGCAAAGGAAGCGGTCAAGGACGACAATGTGCTTACAGGTACTTTTCTCGTAAATAATATATTTGCAAGAGTACTGTTCGATTCTGGCGCTGACAAGTCCTTTGTAGACCAGAAATTTTGCCAACTACTAAATATGCCAATCAAAACCCTTGACGTGAAATACGAAGTAGAATTAGCAGACGGCACGATAGAAACCGTCTCTACTGTTCTAGAAGGATGTGAAATATCCATTAGGAACCATTCTTTTCCTTTATCTCTACTTCCTTTCAAACTTGCGGGTTTTGATATCGTGCTAGGCATGGACTGGTTATCCCATACCCAGGCCCAAATCATTTGTGGCAAGAGGCAAATAGTTTTAAAGACTCCGAGTGGTGAATCTCTTACCATTCGAGGGGATACGCACTACGGATTGCCAGAAGACGTATCTATGCTGAAGGCTTCAAGGTGTTTGAACAGAGGCTGTGTAATTTACATGGCTCAGGTGATAATTGAAGAACCAAAGCCGAAGATCGAGGATCTTCCTGTCATTTCTGAATACCCCGAGGTTTTTCCTGAAGAACTACCTGGTTTGCCACCAGATAGACAAGTGGAGTTCAGAATTGACATCATTCCTGGAGCAGCTCCGATAGCAAGAGCACCTTACAGATTGGCTCCGACGGAAATGAAAGAACTAAGGACCCAGTTGGATGAACTGCTGGCGAAAGGTTTTATCAGACCTAGTTCATCTCCCTGGGGAGCTCCTGTCCTATTTGTAAAGAAGAAGGACGGATCGATGCGGTTGTGCATCGACTATAGAGAACTGAATAAAGTTACCATAAAGAATAGATATCCTTTACCAAGGATCGATGATCTGTTCGACCAACTGCAAGGAGCAAGCTACTTCTCCAAGATCGACTTAAGGTCGGGTTATCATCAACTAAGGGTCAGAGATGAAGATGTACACAAGACTGCATTTAGGACTCGCTATGGTCATTACGAGTTCCTAGTGATGCCTTTTGGGCTCACAAATGCACCGGCTGCGTTCATGGATCTCATGAATCGCGTTTGCAAGCCATACTTGGACAAATTCGTCATAGTCTTCATCGACGATATCCTTATATATTCCAAGAATCAAGATGACCACGAGAAGCACCTCCGTTGCATTCTCGAATTACTACAACGTGAGAAACTCTACGCCAAATTCTCGAAGTGTGAATTCTGGCTAAGAGAGGTTCAGTTTTTAGGACACGTTGTGAGTGAGCGTGGTATCCAAGTGGATCCCGCTAAGGTAGAGGCGGTCATGAACTGGCAAGAGCCAAAGACGCCTACCGAAATTCGTAGTTTCCTGGGATTAGCAGGATACTACCGGAGATTTATTGAAAATTTTTCAAGGATTGTTGCGCCCTTGACTTCCTTGACCAAGAAGAAAGAAAAGTACATTTGGGGCCCGAAGCAGCAAGAGTCCTTTGAAATACTGAAGCAGAAGCTAAGCAACGCACCTGTGTTAACCTTACCTGAGGGTACAGATGAATTCGTAGTTTACTGCGATGCATCACACACAGGCATGGGGTGTGTGCTTATGCAGAAGGGCAAGGTGATTGCCTATGCTTCAAGGCAATTAAAGGTGCATGAAAAGAATTACACCACCCATGATTTGGAGTTGGGTGCCGTTGTATTTGCACTTAAGTTGTGGAGGCACTACCTTTATGGCATTAAATTTGTGATTTATTCTGATCACAAAAGCCTCCAGCACCTGTTCAACCAGAAGGAGTTGAACATGAGACAGCGTCGTTGGATGGAAACCCTGAATGATTATGACTGTGAAATCAGGTACCATCCCGGCAAGGCGAATGTAGTCGCCGATGCATTGAGCAGGAAAGAAAGGGTAAAACCCATTCGAATCAATGCCAAGAGCATTGAAGTTAAAAATAATTTGATGGAAAGGATATTAGCTGCGCAGCGTGAGGCTGTGTTGGAAGCTAATTATCCAAATGAAAAGCTGGGAGTAACTGAGGAGCAGTTGACTCTTAGCAAGGATGGAATTCTTAGGCTGAATGGACGTATATGGGTTCCGATTTATGGGGGACTACGAGATGTTGTTCTCCAGGAAGCCCATAGTTCCAAATACTCAGTCCATCCTGGTGCTGATAAAATGTACCAAGACTTAAAGGCAAATTATTGGTGGATAGGCTTGAAAAAGTCGGTAGCCGCCCATGTAGCAAAGTGCTTGACTTGTGCTCAAGTCAAAGCCGAGCACCAAAAGCCATCTGGCTTGCTACAACAGCCCGAACTTCCCGAGTGGAAGTGGGAATGCGTAACTATGGACTTCATAACCAAGTTACCCAAGACCAGGAAAGGAAACGATACAATATGGGTCATAGTCGATAGGCTGACTAAATCAGCTCATTTTCTACCCATCAAGGAGACGTATAGCTCCGATATGTTAGCCCAACTTTATGTTGATAAGATTGTAGCCTTACACGGCATACCTGTGTCTATTATCTCCGACAGGGATACTAGATACACATCTCACTTCTGGAAAAGTTTCCAGCAATCTTTGGGCACGCGTTTAAACTTTAGTACGGCTTACCATCCCCAGACGGACGGCCAAAGTGAGCGTACTATCCAAACGCTAGAAGACATGCTTCGTGCATGCGCGATCGATTTAGGTGGTAACTGGGATAAAAACCTACCCCTGATCGAATTCTCCTACAATAATAGCTACCACACCAGCATAAAGGCTGCGCCTTTCGAGGCATTATATGGCAGGAAATGCAGATCGCCTGTTTGTTGGGCGGAAGTAGGAGAGGTCCAATTATCGGGACCAGAGATTGTTTTCCAGACGACGGACAAGATTGTCCAGATCCGGGAACGTCTCAAGGCTGCCCGCGATAGGCAGAAGAGCTACGCTGATCCAAAGCGTAAGGATTTTCACTTCGAAGTGGGTGAAAAAGTATTACTTAAGGTGTCGCCCTGGAAGGGGGTGATGCGTTTCGGCAAGAAAGGCAAGCTGAGTCCGAGATACATAGGGCCTTTTGAGGTCATTGAACGAGTCGGATCAGTTGCCTATAAACTGAACTTGCCTGAAGAGCTCAATGGAATTCACAATGTGTTCCACATCTGCAATCTCAAAAAGTGCTTCGCTGACGAATCGTTGGTGATTCCACACACAGATGTGCATATAGATGAGAGCTTAAAGTTCATAGAAAAACCTTTGTCGATTGAAGATCGACAGGTGAAGAAGCTTCGCAGAAAACACGTACCGATTGTAAAAGTCAAATGGGATGCTCGTAGAGGTCCTGAATATACGTGGGAAGTCGAAGCTACAATGAAAGAAAAATACCCCTATTTATTTGAGTAAAATCTCGGGTCGAGATTTATTTTAAGGGGGTGAGGATGTAACACCTCGAAATTTTGTGTCCAATGATGTGTTAACACGTGTCATTTGTTTACACGTGGCATCTATAATAAATAAAGGACTAATTTTGACAAACCTTGAAAATATATAAATTCGAGGGTTATAAATGTCAACAAGGGTAAATATACTGTACAGTATCCCTAAATAATGCTTAAACCTTCAAACGAATAAATTATAGATCGTACAAAAACAAAACGCGGAAGAAGAAAGTGAGAGATTACAAACTACAGGGGTTAACTGTGTCAACATGTTTAATAATACCTCTGAGTGACCCTTTAACGTCCCAAGGACTTTGTAACGGTATTATACCCTCACTAAAATAATATATATGAATTTCGCGAAGTTTCGATATGAAACGAGAAAGTTACGATCGAATTCGTAGAAGAAGGGTTAAAAGCGTCAACAGTGAAAGTTAAGGCTTTCCAATATAATTAATAAATAAACCGGGGACTTAATAATGCGGGTAATTAACACGAGGCCCCTATCGGTAAATAACCGAGGGCCAAACCGCAAGGTTACCCCTTCAAAACCGAAAGGTCAGGCAAATCATTTCGAAAGATTTCGTTATTAATGGCCCGATTCTGTAATCATTATAAAAGATTTGAAACATCCAGAAAATATAACCTCACGCGACCCGCGTAAGGTTTCAACATAAGTTGAGGCGGGCCGCGAGCCTCCTCAATAACGCGTCTGAACTTCTAATCCCAAGCGACCCGCGTAAAAGTGCATGGGAACTCCCATGCGGGTCGCGTAAAGTGCCCAGATGCAGAAAGTTGATGTCTTCTTGACTTTTGAGCTCTTGAACGATCATTTGATCAATTATGGCAGCATGGGTGCCCCCTACACGACCCATACACCTTAGGGACACCTGCCCATGATCCATGAGCAATTATAGCATGTTGTGTAATGATCTTGAGGGTCTTGTGTGACTATAAATAGGCCTCTTTGGCTCATAACATTCACACACTCAAAAACACTTCTACTGATCATCTCTCAAGCTCTCAAGACTTCTCTGAAGTTCCATAAGCAAGAACACAACCTCTGTAAGTGATCTAACCCTTTGTGGTGTCACATTTCCTTAGTTATGGCTCATAAACGCAACCGTCGTAACTAACGGTTGTCATTGCAATATCTTGCAAATGGTTCAGTCTTATGACGAATCAAAACTGGTTATGAGTTGGTATTTATGTGGGTATTAAACCTCTAAAATGGTTCCCCCTGATCACCACTCTAACTATGTCAATTATCGAGTCAAACGTGCGGTTAAAAAGTCAACAGAAAGCTATTTTAGCGATTTAAGCATAATCTGTAATATATATGTTATGGAACCTGTTTTGACAATCATAAAACATGATAATAAGTATATAAACATGTTTGCGCTCGTTTGAATCGATCATTTACCATATAGAACCGGTTCGGAGCCGAATGTCGCAAAAGTTTGACTTTTGCTTTGACTTCAGTTCTGACCCGTTTTAGTGAGGTATAAATATACCTTAGGACTCTCTTAGGACCAGGTCACATGTTGGTATAAGCCTCTGTGGTCGGTTCATGAGTTATCCGAGTCTTTAGCGCATTTCCGTCATTCGCCCAAAAGTTGACCGTAACGGCCTTTTGAAATTAAAACGAGTATTTCGGACACGTGAACGGACCAAAACCTTGCTTATTAAATTATAAGCATGTCCCTAAAGTTTCACGTCAATCCGAGGTCTAGAATGAGAGTTATGCTAAAAGGCGCACTTTTAAGAAAGTTTTGTAATTAACGGCGCAATTAGCATAACGCCCATCTAACCCAAGTTTTCGTCACCAAAACTTTTACCCACTGTGGTAAAATAATATTTTGGGAATTTTAGAGATTTTTAATAATTTTTACCTTGCTCATAACCTACGGTTATGGCTACGGTTCGGTAAATACCGAATATGCCCTTTTTGGCCAAAACGGGAGTTCTACAAGGTCTTTTGACCCGATTCCAGTTGCTACTGGTTTTAAATAATAAATAAAGTATTTTAAGCTTTATAAGCTGTTCGGGAAACTCAGATTTCCTGTAGAACTCGAAAATCCCTTTTAAAGTCTTTAAAATGACCGAAAAGCCCCTACGGGGCATAATATAAACTTAAACTCGTTACGGGCATTACGGAAGGTATCCTACTGATACCAAAATACTTTTAAGGCATATTGACTTAGGAAATAAGCGTAGGACTCTTATGGTTAACCGTTTCGCCTATTTGCGCATACGGTACGGCCCACGGAACTAGTTTTCGTGCAATAGCCGATATGGGTCAAAGTATACTATTTGAACCCCAAAATCCAGAGTATGAACTATAAACCCATATAAAACAAGTCTCTGAACTTGTTGGGTCCAAATCGTACTCCATTCTCGGTTTTCGCCTTTTCGTGCGAATTAACCATATCTATATATCGGAATCAACCGGTTTAAGCTACGGCTAATACAAGGACCGTAGGGATTCTAAGAGGTTAATTAAAACCTTCGTTCCAGATTAGGAGCCCCAGTAAAAGCTATCGGTGACTTGATCTAAATTAAGGATTAATACTTGCAAAGGTAAATACTTTAACTTATTTCCCCTATATGGGCTTGGGTTACGGTATATTAATACCGCTTGATTGAGCATTATATAATTCCATCGCTTAGGTGGTTAATTGATTAAATATGATCGGCTCATTTAAACAGTTTTGTTGCTTATAAGCCTTTGGGGGGTTTAATGACCGTTGTCCCGGATATCCTCGGCATCATTTTACGAAATGGCCACGACCATCGACATCCCGGTGTAGGCGTACACCCGGTATAAAGTGTCGACATTAAAACTAAAAGACGTAGCCGTTGGTTTTTATACTACGGTTTTACGCAAACGTGGTGTGTCTATAAATCTTTAACCCGGCACGACCCGGGCTACTGAACGCATAAAAGAACATGTAAAACGTTCACAAGATCATTATGAATTTTCCCAAGTTATAAAAGAGTTTGTGCCTTGTGC
The DNA here is from genome assembly GCF_002127325.2 of Helianthus annuus. NCBI lineage: Eukaryota > Viridiplantae > Streptophyta > Magnoliopsida > Asterales > Asteraceae > Helianthus > Helianthus annuus. The sequence goes on from NC_035448.2 coordinate 188,721,489, forward strand.
ATTCAAATCAATTTTGATAAACATTTTCAAATGTGTCAGTTGAATGTATTTACCAGTGTAAACTGACGTATTTTCCCCAAAAAGATTAAGTGCAGGTACCTAAACGTAATTGGCTGGTATTAGCTCCCTAGCGTCGAGATAAGCCTCGCAAGCTTGATTGCAGTATCTAATGGAACAATACTTTACCTTTATTTACGATCCACTGTGGATATTCAACTCTGTAATACATTGATATTATAATCAGAGGTTGAAATTATATATTTAAATTATGCTTCCGCTGTGCATTATATAATTGTGTGGTTTGACTATATTGTTGCCAACATCGTCACGGTAATCCCCCACCGGGCCCACCGGTGAGACACGTGGAAATCGGGGTGTGACATCTAGGGGTCAAAGTTCCATTTACAAAGTTCATAAAAAGTTAAGTGGTTAAAAATTGCATTTCCTAAACTTTAAGACTAAGAAAGGGTAAAGATAAAATTTGATAAATTTTTAAGGTAAAAAGGAAACTATAACAAAGTTGGAGCTGAAAAGGAAACTATAACAAAGTTGGAGCTGAAAAGGAAACTACCACAAAGTTGGGGTGTCAAAAGCAAAACTATTTGTATAATGGAGTAATAGTTTAGGGACTAAATTTGCCATTTTATGAAACTTTGAAGTTACCAAATTCAAGGGGCTAAAATTGCAATATCCTGAAAGTATGGGGATGGGGAGGCATAGCCGGTGAAGTTTCCACCGACTTTGTCTTTTGACGGATGGAAACATATAGTAAGACAAAAACACGATTCGTATAACGCAGTACGTAAAAGACAATTACAAAAAAAGTGTAAAACACAAAGGTAGACACAAAGTGTAAAAGGCAATGCCTAAGACATTTCGTAAAACACAATGCATTGGCATTTGCTAAAGTAGAAGTTGTAGCTCATGGGTTACAATTGCAATTTTTTTAAAGTTGGGCGGGTGTAAAAATGGAGTATTAGTGCAAGGGGTAAAAATGCAAAGCATAAAAAAGACAAAGTGTAAAAGTATAGGGGTGGTGGCGGAAATGTGTAAAAGATGAGGTGGTGTTGTTGGAAATGTAAAAGAAGATGGTTGGTGCGTAACTATGTAAGAGCTAAGGGGGCGATGGTGGAAAACCAAAGTAGAGGGTTGGTGCTGGCAAAATTGGAAAGATGAGGTTGTGGTTTTGAAAATTTAAAATAGAAGATTTAGGGACTAAATTTGCTATTTTATGAAGTTTTAAAAGTTATAAAGTTAAGGGGCTAAAATTGGAGTATTATAAAAATAGGAGGGGCAAGGAGTCAAAGCTAGGGCTGTAAACGAACCGAACGTTCAGCGAACAGTTCGTGAACCGTTCGGCGGGAAGTTCGTTTATGTTCGTTCGATAAACTTAACGAACGAACACGAACGAAAAAATTCCGTTCGATAAGCTTAACGAACGAACACGAACAAAGGTCTCGTTCGTTCGACTACGTTCGTGAACGTTCGGTAATATGTTCGTTTATGTTGGTTCGTGTTCGCTCGTTTATGTCCCCCATATATATTTCTCGTTTATGTTGGTTCGTGTTCGCTCGTTTATGTCCCCCATATATATTTCCCTCTCTCTGGCCCTATCCCTCTTTGATATCACGCTCTTTCATTCAGCCTATCTCCAATCGATTGAACCCAATATCATCCATTCCTTCAATCTTTAAATGGTTATATTTAACTACTTTCTTTGTGTACAATGTTTAAGATTAACGGTGCCTTTTTTTAATTTTCATTTGTGTCCGTTTGCGTTCGTGGTTAGTGTTCACGAACTGTTCGCGAACAACCAAAATTTCTTAACGAACGAACACGAACACAAAATTCTGTTCGTCATGTGTTCGCGAACAGTTCACAAACATCCAAATTTCCTTAACTAACGAACACGAACATAGCCTTGTTCGTGTTCGTTCGGTTCGTTTACAGTCCTAGTCAAAGCCGGTGGAAAACCCATCAACTTTATCCTTTAAGATTACATAGAATTTGTTAGGAAATGACAGAATTCAACAATATGAAGTTATTAACCAAAATTGAAAAAATCACTCTATGAATTTACAAACCTAATCTACAGTGAAAATCCAAAATATTCCGGTGACCTGGTTCAGTTAGGCAAAAGAATGTTTGAACTCAACCTGCTATCAATTAGGCAAAAAAATATTTGAACTCAACCTGGTAAAAAGGTTAAATGACGGGGCCCAGACAATATATCCCTTTCGATAGACATCCGAACACCAAAAATTTCTAACACTCATGAAAGGAGTATCTAGCTACGCTAGTAAATTTACTATCAACTATTTGTCTTGACTAAAGCTTTTCTTTATTAAAAAACATCTAATTAACTATATACTAGAAAACAAATGCTATACAATGTTATTAGTGATTTCTAATTCATTTTTGTAGCATGACATACGACATGTCATCTGTCTCATCTCCTCGTTTAATTTATAACACGGCATAATCATTATAATAATACATAAACGAAAAAGCATAACATTTTCTTTTCTAAAAATTATGATTTGAGAGGTGTTGGCTTTATAATTAGGACAACAATAGACACTTCATCATCTCAAGCGGAAAAAGGTGATATTGCTAAAGAGATTACAAGCATCCAATGAGGGAACAAAATCATCCATGCATGCCTAGGGCTGTAAACGAATCGAACGTACAGCGAACATTCGTGAACCGTTAGACGGGAAGTTCGTTTATGTTCGTTCGATTAGTTTAACGAACGAACACGAACAAAAAAATTCGTTCGGTTAGCTTAGCGAACGAACACGAACACAGGTCTCGTTCGTTCGACTGCGTTCGTGAACGTTCGGTTACGTTAGTTCATGTTTGTTCATTTATGTTCATTTGATTATATTAAAAAAATAATAAATAATAAATCTTTTATCTAAACATATTGAAACTTGAAACTCTATTTTTTCTAAGCTATCTAAAATTTGGATATTCTAATACATTTTTTTTTGGGATAATAATATCTAATTTAGTTAAAATTGATTGATCGTTTGGTGGTTGTAGTAGACTTCTTGTGTTTTTTTTTATTATTTGATGGTTGTATTTAACTACTTATTTCCAATGTTTAAGGATAACAATGTTTTTATATATTATTTTCAAACTAAATGTTCGTTTATGTTCGTTTTTATTTTCTTGTGTTCGTTTATGTTCGAGACTCGTATTCACGAACTGTTCGTGAACAATTGAATTTCCTTAACGAACGAACACGAACATAAACTTATGTTCGGTATGTGTTCGTGAACAGTTCACGAACATGTTAATTTCCTTAACGAACGAACACGAACATAGCCTTATTCGTGTTCGTTCGGTTCGTTTACAGCCCTATGCATGCCCAATGTCTTTTCTTTTTCTTCTCCAAAAGTCTTATCTTTAGTTTATTTTTTCTGTTAAAAAAGAGGAAAAAACAAAAGACTATCTTACACTCTTTATAATAGAAGTAGTATCCGTGTTGCGGACGCGTAGGTCGTAAAACGGTGCTAAGTATTAAGCCAACGACGATCAAAATAAAAATAATCGTAAAATAAAGACGCGAATTTATACCATGATGTGATGTAAAACATAGACAAACTCAAACTTATACGAAAAACGTTTTAACTTAAAGACAAAGGAAAAAACAAATCTTGAAATACCAAAAGTGTAATGTACAAACCTAGGGGACTAAAAATGTAAACCACATTTATTACAAGATGAAAACGATAAAAGATAAAAAAAACCCTCACTATAAAAAACAAAAAAGACAAAATAATAAGAATAAAAAAAATCAAACCACTATTCATAAGAGCCTACTCTAATTATTTAGAAAAGAGAACATTATTAAAAAAAATTCTAATTAGCTAAAGAACTATTTATGGCCATTTCATTTTAGTTTGAAAAATATTATTTTAAAAAAGAAAAACAATTAAACCCTATTTCCTAACTTCCTATCATATTAATAAAGAAAGTTTCAAGTAAAATGGTAAACAACATAAAAGAACTATCATAAGTAAGTAAAGTAACGACAAAAACCAGCAAAGTTCAAACCCTCCCTACTTCTATTTTTCTTAATCATTAAATAAATAAAACAACAAGAAAAACTTATCTAAACAATATTTTTGTCTTTAATTAGAAAAATCCGAAAAAAATAGTTCAACCCTTTTCCTCTTGAGAAATCGCGCCATAACTTCCCTACTCATGGTTCTTATCACATATAAATCACTATATAAGTTCATAAAACAACACTAAATACTTAAACAATAATGTTCAACCAATACCATAGTCCATAATTTTCAATTTTATTTTTCAAACATTCAAGCCATATTTTTTAATGTTGATTAGTAATCATTTAAACAAACAAAGCTTAAAGTATAATAACAAAATCATTAACTACAAGTCTAGAACAACTAAAAAAACATCAAATACCAAAAATAGATCAAACACTTATACATATATATATTTTCTCCTAATCACCACATAAATCAGCAAAAAAAAAAAAAAAAATCAATAGGCGTAGGTAGGTTCAGTTGAGGCATGGTAGTAGGAAGTGGTGCAAAAATACATTCAATTCATAATATTCAGTGTTTAATTTTTTTTATAAATTCATAATATTTTTTTCTAAGTGGGTGGTTGAAAATTTTCAAGGGGTTCGGTTGGGATTTTTGACGAAAATTAGCTTAAAACCTTTTTTAAGAGGTGCGGCCGCCCACCTACAATTGTGGGTAGGTCCGCCCATGGTTTTACCTGTTGAACTCGATTCATAACTTCAATTGTTTTCTAGTCCATTCTAACGTTTTTACAACTTGAAACATAAGTTACATAACTATTTATGCGTAGGGAGTGAGGTTAGAGGAGAGAGATGATACATTTTAGGGACAGAGAGTGTGGGCAACGATCAGGGGCGGACTTATGTACAAGTTATGGGTTTCCAGGAACCCACTCGGTTTTAAATTTTTAGTGTAAATATGTATAGTAAACTAAAAAGGAACCCATAAATAAAATGTAAGAGGAACCCATAAACTAAAAGCTTTGATGGTTCACTGGTTAATGCGCTTCCTTGTGTCGTTGACACCCGGGTTTGAATACCACATTAGGCGTTTTTTAAGTTTTTATTTATTTATTTTTTTATTTTTCCTTTAATGAAAAACCCATTTAGGGTTACACTCACACAAAAGAAAACGCAGCAGAAGAATAGAACAGAGAAGTCGCAGTGCAGAACAAGAAAACACCGCCTCCACCCTCCCCATCTATCACACCCCAACATTCCACGTATTACCGGTGGGGAGTATCGTGACGTAGTTGATATCATCATTGTCAATACACACAATAATATAGCACAGCGGAAGGCTGGGTAAATAAACTATTACAAACCGTACTGTCTGTGTGTTCGAGTATATGGATAGTACAGACAGGAATGTAATAAGATCCACAGGAGGATTTGCAAAAACTACAGACTCCGGGTATCTATTGGATTTGCAAGATCTTCTATAACACCCTATAGCTCCGGCCTATTTCGAGAAGTACCTGTCAATCAATCTTTAGGAAAATACGTCAGTTTACACTGGTAAATACAATTTAACTGACTCGTTTTGAAAATGTTTAAGAAAATTGATTTGGGTGCACATGGCACAAATCATTTATAACTTGGGACAATTTTAATAAAATCTTGTATACAGTTTTACATGTTTGTCATACATGTGGGGCCGATTTGGAAGCCGGACATGATTAACTGACTCACCACTTATAGAACCCACAAAGGAGTTATCCCCAACTTGTGGGTAATTTAATATTTAGCATTTGCATCTGTCGGGTGCATGCCTGCACTCCGTGCATAGGTCGTGGCCATTAATAACTTAAATGAGCCGAGGATATCCAGGACACGGTCGTTAACCCCCAAATGTTTATGTTATCAAACAATACAGACTAAAACGGGTTATGCGGATTTATTAAATCACAATCCGACTAAATAATCCCATACCCGACTAAGCGGTATTAATATACCGTATCCCAAACCCGTATAGGGAAAATAAGTTAAAAGTATTTACCTGGTGATAGCAGTAAAATTCCTAAGGTTCTTGAAAGGCACTTTTTACCGGATGCTATTAATCTGTATAGAAGGTTTAATTAGCCTATAAGGATGCTAACGAGTCTTTAATTAGTCAAGGACTTAGACCGGCTAGCTAGAAAGAAACCTTACGGTTCTAAACGCTAGATTAAGCGGAGACCGGGATAGAATGTGATTTAGACCCGACAAGCTTGGATACTTGTATAATATGGGTAAACTAAATACATTCTGGTAAATGAGAATTAAATGATAAGGTTAAGCCCGTTTCGGCTATTTTACGTAAACTAGTCACGTAACCGATCCGAATGCATAATTGCGTAACGAGTAACCAAATGAATTATATACAAGTGTTAATCATTATTATGCTCAAAATATATTAATATATCAGTAATATATTAACATATATGCCTTTAAAGTAATTTAAACCAAAATAAGTCCCATAAGGGTATTTTGGTAATTTTAATGCCCATAAAAGAGTTTATTTATAAAACTGAGTTCCAGGTCTGAATAAATTAGTAAAAACATGTATTTTGATAAGTTATATCAGTAGGATACTTAATATATGAGAAATATAACTTTTATAATCATTCATGCAACGAAGGGGCATTTTGGTAATTTTACATAGGCTTTTAAGGTCAAAATAGACTTCTGAGTTTAAAAACTTTAGCTTACTGTAATATTACATATATTAGCTTAAAACATCAGTAGGTAATGAGTTTTATAAACCAAATATAGTTTTGACCCATACTAGGTGCTAAAAACGCTTAAAAACCGATTTAAAGGGCTATTTGGGTAAAAATAGGAAATCTGAGTTTTTGATCAGTTTAAAAGGTTCAAAATATTTTATTTGTCATATAGAGTCAGTAGCAAAAGGTTTGGTATTGAAAAGTTATGTAAAACTCATTTTATGCATGAAAAGAGTAAAACCGACAATTATCGAAATTAGGCTATAATCCTATGTTATGCTCAGCCTAAAAATAAATAAAAATCTTCAAAAATCCCAAAATATTATTTTACATCAGTAAGTAAAATTTTTGGTGTCAAAAATCGGGTTTAGATAGGCCTTATGCTAATTACGCCTTTTAATTACTAAAAAGTTTCTTAATTACGCTATTGAGCATAATTCCTATTCTAGACCTCAAACTGATGTCAAATTTTCGGGACATGACTAAATATTAGTAGCGAAGGTGTTAGTCCATTCACATTGCTAAAAATCTCGGTTTTATACAAAAAGGGCATTTTAGGCATTCTTAAGCATAATCACGATCAAGTGTATATAATTCAAACTATTAGGCACCACGCAATATAACTCCAGAGGGTTATACTACTAAGTAATGTGGTCATAATGGAAGCTTAAAACATGGAAGAATCAAGCTTAAACGGGTCAGAACTGAAAGTCATAGCAAAAGTCAAGCTTTTGCGACTTTCAGTTATAAACTGACCTTAGACTATTAATTGTCGGATTAGGACTGATAAAACATGATTAAATATTAATTACCAAGTCATTAGAAAGTTAAAAAATATAATTTAGAACCTTTGGTTTATTAATTTTAATCAAATTTGCAATTTCAGTCCAGTTTGACTTTTTGTCAAACTACTTTGACCCGACAATTAACTGGTCAAACGAGATAATTAGGAGACACCCTTTTAAGGGTTAATCACCTATACTAATACGGTTCTATAACCACTTTGAATTTGATCAGTGGTTAAGCCACATGTAATTAAAACGAAAGTCAAACTGAATTTATAAAAAGTTTGACTTTATAGTAATTAAGCTAAATTAAACAATTAAACAAGTAATTAGAAGCTTACTTAAGGTCCTAGCAATCTTTTCTACACTTGATTATCCACTTCTTACTGATGAGAGCTCCAAAGCTAGTCCTTTTGATGTTGCAAGTGAAATGAGCAAAGGAACTCAAGAACAAGCTTCTTTAAATAGCAATTTGAATGTTCAAGGATCATCTCCAGGTGGATTTAAGGGCCCTAGGATCACCCCAGGTGTCCTAGCTAGTTAATTAAACCGACATATAGCTCCAAGAGTCGTCACAACCTAGGTAAAGTCGGTTAAACAGCCAAACCCGCACCTGTCAGCAGTTTTCTGTCGCTGGTGACCTCTCGCGGTCCGCGTAAGGATCCTTTAGGGTCTTACGCGGCCCGCCTGGACATGGCTAACTGGCAAAACAAGTTTCCATTTTGACAGTTTCAGTCCCTGAACGTTTTTAATCCTTTTTAACCTCATTTTTGGCATATAAGGCCCTTGTAGTTAATTTGGTGAGGCTCTAGGATGAATAACAAAACTTCGTTAGGCTCGGATTCGTTAAATATCTTCATGAAAGCAAGTTTCGTCAAGTTGACACTTTTAACCCAAAGTTTGAAAAACATGCTTAACGATCTCGGAATCACGTGAAATTTTTACCACTTATTCTCGGGAGTATATTTGAATATTTCGAAGCCTCGGTTTCGTTAAAAGGTCATTCAGAGGTCAGAATTGACATATTGACACTTTTAACCCTTGTAATTTATAATCTTCCGATTATTTCCACAAACGGCTTAATATATCAATTTGATCACCCGCTTAAGAATATTTTCTTCATGTATTGTCATTCAGAGGCTCAAGTTTGGCATGTTGACACTTTTAGTCCTTCTGTTTAGCATAGTTTCGTTGTTTGTCAACTTTAGTCCTTCAAACTCAATCGTTTGCATTTTTAGAGTTTAGGACACGTGTCTATACTCAATTGGACACGTTTTTATGTGGTGTTACATCCTCACCCCCTTAGAAGAAATCTCGACCCCGAGGTTTACTGGAATAAGTGAGGGTACTTTTGTTTCGTAGTGGACTCAACTTCCCACGTATATTCGGGACCACTGCGAGCGTCCCATTTGACCTTTACTATAGGCACATGTTTTCTTCGGAGCTTTTTAACCTGTCGATCCTCGATCGATATAGGTTTTTCAATAAATCTTAAGCTTTCATCAATCTGAACGTCTTTATGAGACATAGCTAGCGATTCATCGGCTAGGCATTTCTTGAGATTACAAATGTGGAACACATTATGGATTCCACTCAGTTCTTCTGGCAATTCAACTTGTAAGCTACACTGCCTACACATTCGATAATCTCGAATGGTCTAATATATCTAGGGCTCAACTTCCCCTTTTTACCAAAGCGCATCACACCTTTCCAGGGTGACACTTTCAATAGAACTTTATCGCCTACTTCAAACTTTAGAGGTTTTCGTCTCTTATCAGCATAACTTTTCTGCCTATCCCTGGCAGCTTTTAGGCGATCTCGAATTTGGACAATCTTGTCCGTCGTCTCAAGGACTATATCAGGTCCTGATATCTGAGCTTCTCCTACTTCTGCCCAACAGACATGCGTTCTGCATTTCCTACCATATAATGCCTCAAAAGGCGCAGCCTGAATGCTGGTATGATAACTATTGTTATAGGAGAACTCGATCAATGGCAGATGGTCATCCCAACTACCACCCAAATCAATAACACATGCACGAAGCATGTCTTCCAAGGTTTGAATGGTACGCTCACTCTGACCTCTCAGTCTGAGGATGGTAAGCAATACTAAAATTCAAACGAGTGCCCAAAGATTGTTGGAAACTTTTCCAAAAATGAGAGGTGTATCTAGTATCTCTATCCGAGATAATAGTCACCGGTACACCATGAAGAGCTACAATCTTATCAACGTACAACTGGGCTAACTTATCGGAGCTATGAGTCTCCTTGATGGGCAAGAAATGTGCTGACTTGGTTAGTCTATCAGCAATAACCCATATAGTGTCGTTTCCGTGCTCCGTTTTAGGTAACTTGGTTATAAAATCCATGGTTACCATCTCCCATTTCCACGTAGGGAGTTCTGGCTGTTGTAGAAGACCTGATGGCTTTTGATGTTCAGCTTTAATCTGAGCACACGTCAGGCACTTAGCTACATGGGTGGCAATAGATTTCTTCAAACCTATCCACCAATAATTAGCCTTCAAATCTTGATACATCTTGTCACCTCCAGGATGAACCGAATACTTAGAGTTGTGAGCCTCCTGAAGGATCACATCTCGAAGTCCTCCTTGAATAGGAACCCAAATTCTTCCATTCATTCTGAGGATTCCATCCTTCCCAGGTGTTAACTGTTCAGCAGTTACACCTAGCTTTTCATTTGGAAAATTAACTTCCAAAACAACATCTTTTTGTGCAGCTAATAGTCTTTCATTCAGACTATTCTTCAACTCAATACTATTGGCATTGATCCTAATTGGTTTAACCCTTTCCTTTCGGCTTAAAGCGTCAGCAACCACCTTCGCCTTACCCGGATGGTAGCGAATTTCGCAATCATAATCATTCAGGGTTTCCATCCAACGACGTTGTCTCATATTGAGCTCTTTTTGGTTGAACAGATGTTGGAGACTTTTGTGGTCCGAGTAGATTACACATTTTGTTCCATACAAATAGTGTCTCCACAACTTTAGTGCGAATACAACGGCACCCAATTCCAAATCATGGGTGGTGTAATTCTTTCATGCACCTTTAGCTGTCGTGATGCATAGGCAATTACATTGCCCCGCTGCATAAGTACACACCGCATGCCGGTGTGTGATGCATCGCAGTATACAAAAAACTCTTCAATTCCTTCTGGTAAGGATAAAACCGGAGCATTGCTCAATTTTTGCTTTAGAGTCTCGAAAGATTCCTGCTGCTTGGGACCCCAGACAAATTTTACATTCTTGCGGGTTAAGGAGGTTAATGGTGCAGCTTTTCTTGAGAAGTTCTCAATGAACCTTCTATAATATCCTGCTAAACCTAGAAAGCTGCGAATTTCTGTAGGTGTCTTAGGTGCTTCCCAATTCATAACAGCTTCTACCTTGGCAGGATCTACTTGAATACCTTGTTCACTGACAACATGTCCAAGTAACTGGACCTTACGAAGCCAAAATTCACACTTGGAGAATTTGGCATACAACTTCTCCTGTCGAAGCACTCCTAAAATACACCGAAGGTGCTTTTCATGCTCCACTTGGCTACGAGAGTAAATAAGTATGTCGTCTATAAAGACCAGTGTTGCAAAAGTCGGATTCCTCGGCCGAGTACTCGGCGAGTACTCGGTCCTCGGACCTCCACCTTGGCGACTTCCTCCTAGGCGGTCTCAACTAGTCGGCCTCGGGAGTACTCGGTCCTAGTCGGCGCCTAGTCGGCCTAGTCGGAGCCTAGTCGGCCTAGTCGGAGCCTAGTCGGCCTAGTCGGTCTAGGCGGTCAACGTGGTTTGTTGACTTTTAATCGGTCAAACTCGGTCAAAATCGGCCTACTCGGCCTTGTACTCGGACTACTCGGCCTTGTACTCAGACTAGTCGGACTTGTATTCAGAATATTTGAACTTTAAACATGTTTCATTTTAAATTATACCCAGTTGACATGAATTATCCTTATTTTAACACATAAATAATATATAACAATTAATTTTATTTATATTTACCATGTCCGCGTACTCCCCGAGTACTCTCCGAGTACTCCGATTACTCCCAACTCCCCAGTCGGCCGACTAGGGACCGCCTAGCGACTTTTACAACACTGATAAAGACAATGACAAACTTATCTAAATATGGCTTGCAGACTCTATTCATGAGGTCCATAAATGCTGCAGGCGCATTTGTGAGTCCGAAGGGCATCACTAAAAACTCAAAATTTCCATACCTTGTTCTGAATGCCGTCTTTGGAACATCTTCAGTTCGAACCTTGAGTTGATGATACCCGATCTTAAATCAATATTTGAGAAATAACTCGCTCCTTGGAGTTGATCAAACAAATCATCGATCCTGGGTAAAGGATAACGATTCTTGATCGTTACCTTATTCAGTTCACGGTAATCAATGCATAAGCGCATTGATCCGTCCTTCTTTTTCACGAATAAAATAGGAGCTCCCCAAGGCGAAGAGCTGGGCTGAATGAAACCTTTTTCCAATAAATCATCCAATTGAGTTCTGAGCTCTTTCATTTCGGTAGGCGCTAGACGGTACGGAGCTCGTGCAATAGGCGCAGATCCATGGAGGATGTCTATCCTGAATTCTACTTGCCTCTCAGGAGGTAATCCAGGTAACTCGTCAGGAAAGACATCAGGATACTCTAAAATGATTGGAATGTCTTCAATCTTCGGCTTTGGATCATTCACAGTCACCTGTGCCATGTAAATGACATATCCATTTTTCAAGCACTGAGATACTTTGAGAATAGACACATTGCTGGGTAATCCTTACTGTGTATCTCCTTGAATAGTGACTGATTCACCAGAAGGGGTTTTGATAATGACAAGCTTTTTATCGCAGGCAATTTGGGCTTGGTTATGCGACAACCAATCCATGCCTAAAACTATATCAAAACCAGCCAATTTCATTGGCAGAAGGGATAGCGGAATAGAATGATTCTTAATGGATATGGAACATCCATCCAGAAGAGTTGAAGCTGTTTCTAAGGTACCATCAGCAAGTTCTACCTCATACTTTATGTCTAGAGTCTTAATAGGCAAATTCAACAACTTACAGAACTTATGGTCTACAAAGGACTTATCAGCACCGGAATCAAATAAGACTATAGCATAAATATTATTGATGAGGAAGGTACCTGTTATGATGTTCTCGTCATTCACCGCTTCCCTTGCCTGCATCTGGAACACTCTGGCGTTGTTCTTCTTAGCCTCCTCAGGCTTCTTCGCATTCTTGGGCAGTTGGTTTTGATGTGCCCCTTTTCATTGCAACCGTAACAGGTTGCATCCTTAATATTCCGGCACTTGACAGACCTGTGCCCCTTTTTCTTACAGATCCCACATGGTTTGGCCTGTGGGTCTCGGTTGCACTTACCAAAATGCCTTTTGTGGCAAGTTTTGCACCTGGGCTTATCACCAGATTGCCCCTTCTTGGAACCAGAGTTCACTTTACCTTTCTTGTTTGGCTGAGAGGACTGATCATCCTCTCTCTTCCTCTTCCCTTCTTCAGAAGTCTTCTTCGCCCGACTCCTCACAACATCCAATGTGAGGGACAATGATAGATCCACAGCGGATCTATAAGTGGTTGGCTTAGAAGCCTTTACATTCCCCTTCACTTCAGGGTCCAGACCACCAATAAAACACGCAATGCGTTTGGGCTCAAGAGTGACTAGGTACGGTACAAGTCTTGACATGGAGTTGAAACTAGTCACATAGGATCTACACTCTAAATCCTTCATCACAAGGGTGAGGAAATCAGTCTCTATACGCTCAACTTCATGCTGCGGACAATAAGTGTCCTTAACCAACTCAATAAACTTCTCCCACGAGAGATTATACAAATGCACCTTCCCGGTGGACTGTACCAGCGCTTTCCACCATGTAAGGGCATCGCCCTTAAAAGATTGGGATACAAACATGACCACATCCTCCTTAGCGCAACCGCTAATATCTATCACAGTTTCCATCTCATCTAACCACTTCATGCAGTCTATCGCCCCCTTTTCTCCTGTAAAGTCTTTTGGCTTACAGGATACAAAATACTTGTAGGTACAACCCTTGGCGTGCCTAGGGGTAGGCTCAAGAACTACCTATTTTTTGGGTTTACTACCTTGGTTAGACGAGTGCAGGGACTCAGTCTTCTTATGAGTATGTGGCTGTGAATAGGTTCTTGAATGAGTTTGAGACCTTACATTACTTGGCTCGTTAAACTTAGCATTTACCGCTTGAGAAACTGCTGCGGTGATCATTGCTTGAAGTTCGGCACCAGTGATATTAATCCTGGTATTGCCTTCTATAGGATAACTGTTTGCTTCATCTGAGCCAACCATTTCTGAATACTATAACAACAATAATAATATTTAAATTATATATATAGAGATTCATCGCATTGATGATCAAATGGTCATGGTATTATTTAAACCATTTAGACCTTTTAGATAATAATTTAAAATCAAATAGAATACACATTTCTTTATGCTATTAAGCAGGGGAAGATAGAATTTCCATAACTGCAAATGTCGTGAAAGACATTTTATTATCATTAAGCTCATCTTGAAGGACATTTAAATAGCTTAGGAAGCTTGTCACAAGGACGACTTAAGATCTGACCACCAATCGCTTGGATCAATGATCTTTTAAGGGTCGAACAAAGTTCATCGCCTTATTGACATGAAGTTTATGAATTGAACTTTCATTGTCATTGTTACACCTTTACTTATAGTCATACATCTTTAAAGGATGTCTTGGTGTACACATCAGATTGATGTTTATTAGCCATGATGCGCATAGATCATATGGGCTATATATATATATATATATATATAACTTGGTAAGATCCAAGTATCTTTGGAAGCTTGTGTGGTTTCTCGTACCGCACAGCTAAGAATGTCAACATGTTTTCAGATGTTAACAGAGATTTGCTATCTTAAAAAGGTTGTACCATCATAGCCAATTAATACTTTAGCTAGGTTATACCTCTAAGAGTTTTTCTTTGGCGGATCAATTATAAATTGAAAAGATACAACATGGTGTAATAAAATACACAATTAAAAACCAAAGTTAAAAACTTCATTAAACTGAAAACAAATACAACTGCCGTAAACGCGACTTAGAAAAGACAAACTGCCCGCGTAGGGGCTTACAGGAAAAGGAAATAAGTCCACGTAGGGACTTTGATACTGAAAATAAACTAATGTCCTCGCAAGGACATGATTACAAACAACCAAGAAAAAAAACTAACAATCTCCTACTTCTTCTTCCATTTGATAAGGTTTGCAAGGCCTTTCATGAAGCTATTATGCTTCTCCTTGTTTTTCCTAGCCTTGTGCTCAACCCTATCCAACCTCTCTAGGATTTCTTGAGTCTGGTGCCGCTGCTGCTGCAAAGGAGGAGGTTGCTGGTATGGTGGGTACTGAAACCCGGTACTGGATATCCAGTTGGAAGAACCAAAGGGTATGAAGAGAGTAAAGGTGATGATACTACGCAGCCGTAAGGTACGGGTCCTGAGATATATAGTCCGAGGGGTACCCCGATGGGTTTTCAAAAGGATTATACCTAGAAGAACCTGGGTAGGTTGGAATTGGGTTATCAAAACCCATGGGCGGCTTAGGTGGTGCATAAGAAGCTGGCGGAGGTTCAATCTCCGGCGCCGCATTTGAGGGCCCACCCATCTTGGGGTCCTCCGGAATAGCGGGATAAGAACTCGAACCCTGGGGAGAACTGAAATGAGGTCCCCCCCCCGTAGGGACATACGCGCGTTCCTCCTTTGCCTCGGAGGCTCGGGAGGTGGCTGTGGTGGCTGCTGCGGTGGCTCCTCAACGGGTAGTGGCGGTGGTGAGATAGCTTGGAGTTGTGGTTCAACCAATGGTGGTTGGGCTGGAGAGTTATGGTATGATGGGCTAAAGAACCAATCATATGTGGCCATTTTCTCTTGGAACGGGTCAGGTCCATTGTAAGGTGATCCCTGAAATGGAGATCCACTTGAGATACTTATTGGGTGTCCCGGCATCCCTGTCTGCATTTCAGGGTTTGGATCATCGTCCGTTTCCATCCCTTGAGAAAAATGGTCCTCAGGGCCCAAGGGGTTGTAACCAGGAAAATCATTAACATAGTCGTTCGGGTTAAACTGTCCCGGAGAGTAGAGGGATTCAGAGTGGTGAAACGAATGGGATTGCAACGAGTGGTGTGAATGATAAGACTCGTGAGAATGGTGAGATTGTTGGGAGTGATGTGACTGTTGGGGTTCATTAGGAACAATTGGCCCAAAGGATGGGTGGAAAGAAGGAAAAGAGCTCAACGAAACGGAATGTCTCGCTGGCTGAAAAGGTTGACCCCACTGATCGTGAGAGTCAGAGGTAGAGAAAGACGCCGATGGAGTGCGTCTATGAGATGGTCCTGCTGACGACGGTCCCCCACGCATGGGACCCTTGCCTCGTCCTCGTACTCTTGGAGGCATGTTGATGATTCGTGTTAAAACAAGAAAACAAATAAAACAAACATAATAATAGCAAAGGAAAGTAAAAGATACATCCTAGGTCATTTGCCTAGACTCGAGAGTCTAAGGAATGTGCTTATTGTGTCATTGAGATTAAACACAAAAGGTTAGTGTTTAATTCACTCAATGTTGGCTCTGATACCAACCTGTCACACCCCAATATTCCACGTATTACCGGTGGGCCCGGTGGGGAGTATCGTGACGTAGTTGATATCATCATTGTCAATACACACAATAATATAGCACAGCGGAAGGCTGGGTAAATAAACTATTACAAACCATACCGTCTGTGTGTTCGAGTATATGAATAGTACAGATAGGAATGTAATAAGATCCACAGGCGGATCATAAAGTACAAAGAAAACAAAAACTACAGACTCCGGGTATCTATTGGATTTGCAAGATCCTCTATAACACCCTATAGCTCCGGCCTATTTCGAGAAGTACCTGTCAATAAATCTTTAGGAAAATACGTCAGTTTACACTGGTAAATACAATTTAACTGGCTCTTTTTGAAAATGTTTAAGAAAATTGATTTGGGTGCACATGGCACAAATCATTTATAACTTGGGACAATTTTAATAAAATAAAAGAAAGAAAGAAATGTACCTGTAAGAGATGAACATACACTAAAATCCTCAAACAAAAACACCTGTTACACATCAAGACCGGCACAATCAACAACAATCCCCCCAAAACACCCAAATCCCAAAGAACAACATCAGATCAAAAACAACCACCCAATTGCAGCAAACGCAGGAAAAAAATTGACGAACCTGAGAAGGAGCTGAAGAAGATCTCATGTAATCCAACACTGATGTAGCTAAATCAAAGAAGTATACACGCAATTAGACAGGTGGCCTCAAATAAAATCTTCAAGAGACAATGTGAAGCACTACAAGCAGAACTGAGGGATGAAAAAAAAATAGGGCAAGGAAGGGTCGAACCTGCATAAAAGTTGGATTAAAGCTGACACAAAACCACTTGAACACACACTAATTTTGTATTAAAGGTGTAAAACAATCGTATATATATCACACTGCAAAAAAAGGGCAAAGGAGGGGAAAAGGAACTAATGACGAGCTGACACGTGGTAATAGTTACTGTTTACAAGCTTTGTCACACCCCAACCAATGGCGGAAACATCGGGATGAGACGAAGTGTGAAGATTGCTAGAGACATCATAACGCTATTTGTGACAATATTTAATAAACCGATTTCATTTCATAGTTCATTTGTCAACGTTACAAAGAAATCAAATAACGTCAAGTTCAAAGGAATTACAATACAATATAATCAAAATTGATACAACGATTAAACCTAAACGTCTATATGTGTATCTAGGCATCAACGCTACTTCATTTCTTAGCATCATCATCCTCAACCTGTAACATGTTTAAAATAAAGTTCAATGCAAAAGCAAAGGCGAGTATACAAGTTTAAGCATAAGTATAAGTACAAAAGTTTAAAACGAATCCACATGGCAACTTAGTTTATACGAGATCAACCTATCGTGGCATGCAATATTTCTAGCCAACCTCTGTTTACGCAAGAAAGTTTAATTAATTCAACATGACCCAAGTTTAAGGGGGCGGTGCGTTACTCCTATAGCGCTATACATGTCAAATGGAGGCTCGTGAAAGCTAATGACTAAAACATATCACATAAGTATGGTCCACGTAAGCATCAAGTATCATAACATAGTATTCATGTATATGGATTGTTTTCGTGCATTGCATAAAGAATAAGTTTAAGTGTAGTTTAATAGTTAAACATGTTACACCCCAAAAAGTGGTAAGCATAAAAAGGGGGTTGCGAGTATACTCACGGTTTTGCAAGTCTTCTACTTGAATCCGCGAGTGAGTTGGTTGATTAGGAAGTTGGAACACCAAGTCCTTCTACACAAGGAAACATAGGTGCGTGAGTTTGGGCATTCAGAGGATTTAGAGATTTTAGGAAGTTAAAACACAAGAATGTATATATTCGAAAGTAATCATCCTTCAACATTAAGTACTTGTTCTTGACACTATGAAACCTCAAGGGTTAATGTTTTCATGAGTAGTATACTCATTAGAATCGTAACAAGTCTTGTGTTTTAGATGATGTATTCTAATACCTTGACGAATGAACACAAGTCCATCATCAAGAGTTCGAATAGTAAATATATGTATAAGTATTATATGTATCATTTAGTCTAATAATCAAGCATGAGGTAGAAGATAAATCTTCATTTAGGTACCTCTATTGTGTCATAGAATTCATGTAGGAGGTAGGAAGAACAAGCTTCCATTTAGGTACCTCTTATGGTTCACCACTACACTTGATGTAAAAACATACGAGGAGGGTCATGAACTAATATCAATACAAGAATAAGAAACATTTACACAATGAGAAATCATCAAGGGATGTGGGGATTTTATATTGGACAACCCAAGTTAGTCCACAATCACACCTTTATCAAGCTTGAACACCTCTTGTGGGTCAAAAACCCTAAACAAAACAGAAAGTATTTGAGGATTAACCTCTGATTTTGTATGTCTCAACCTTGTTTTTAAGCCTAACTAACCATAGAAGTGGTTATAAGCATAAGGACATAGGTTTGAGATGAGTTAGACTCAAGTTGAACAAGTTTAGTAAAGAATAGATGAAATCAGAAATGAACAGTGAACTTTGGAGCCTTTTTGCCGGAGTTCCAGGGACTTATTTACTGTGAAAAACCCATGGAATCGAAGCCAAGGTCAATCCAAGCACATAGGAAAAAGAATGGACTAAATCGGACAAGTATTGAGTGAGTTATGCTCATTTTAGTGGAGCTTGGTACTTCTGTCCGAACCTGCACTTTCAGCTACGAATTTAGGGAGTTTTAGAGAGTTTTGAGAGTGAGATTAGAGTTTGTAAAGTGGTAAGGAGGCTGAGATTAAGTTGTATTTATAGGGGAAAGGATTAGGGTTAAGGTTGGTTGGCAATTAATACTAGTAGTTGGCTGTTAGATAAGTAAAATAACAAAGTTGTTGATGTCCTGGACTTTACGGCCGAAGGCTGTTTTAACAGCCAACCATATCATCCATCTTTTAATTTGTTACATAAAGTTGATGCTTATTAGTAGTGCATTATTTATGATATTACAATTCATGGAAAATTGTTTACTAAAAAAAAATTAAAATAAATCCGATCCCAATGCTGCCAATATACATCTTCTATATTTTTTTATAGTAGTATATTGAAAAAGGGATATCAACGTTAGTTGATGTTCACTAAAGTTATTGTTATATTATTATTATTATTATTATTATTTAACCATGTATGTAATAGTTTACAAGCACGTATAAGTTATGAGTACCAGTATGTCGGGTATTGGTTGCGCATATGCATTGGAGGTTGGTAACGTATAACCCGAGTATTGCAACACGTGTAAGCATGTATAAAAATAGAATTTCATTATGACCAAAGTATCAAACGAATGCACATATCAATGTATAAGCATGTATAAACAAAAGATCAATTTCATTACGATCGAAGTCCCAGATTTACAACGGTTTGAAATGAAATACGAGATACAAAAGGAATAAGCTTCCAAAAATAGAAGTACGAACAAGACTTGCTATAAATGGAAAGTACAAATAAGCAGGGCGTTACAGTCTCCCCTCCTTTAGGGAATTTCGTCCCGAAATTGAGGAAGAGTTAGGGAAAAGATGTGGATACTTCGCCTTCATATCACTCTCGAGTTCCCAAGTAAATTCAGCGCCACGTTTTCCTTCCCATCGAACCTTGACAATAGGAATTCGACTGCGCCTCAATTGCTTGGCTCCTCGGTCCATGATTTCGACCGGTTTTTCCACAAAGTGAAGTGTTTCGTTGACTTGTAAGTCTTCGAGAGGAACGTGGAGTCCTTCGTCAGCTAGACATTTCTTTAAGTTGGACACGTGGAAGACAGGGTGTACATTGCTGAGTTCTTCGGGCAGGTCCAGTCTATATGCAACCTCGCCAATCCTCTCGAGAACTTTGAAAGGACCAACGTAGCGAGGTGCGAGTTTCCCTTTCTTGCCAAATCTAACCACGCCCTTCCAAGGGGATACCTTGAGAAGCACAAAGTCACCTGTCTCGAATTCCATAGGTTTGCGTCCCTTGTCAGCGTAACTCTTTTGTCGGCCCCTGGCTTTCAATAAGTTGTCTCGAACCTGTAAAATCTTGTCCGTCATCTCTTGTATAAGCTCGGGACCGGTGATTTGGGCTTGACCAATCTCGTGCCAACAAATAGGCGAACGACACTTGCGACCATACAATGCTTCGAAAGGTGCCATTTGAATACTCGCATGATAACTGTTATTGTACGAGAATTCGACCAAGGGCAAGTGTGAATCCCAGTTGCCACCAAAATCTATTACGCATGAACGAAGCATATCCTCTAAGGTTTGGATAGTACGCTCGGTTTGACCGTCAGTTTGAGGATGGAAGGCAGTGCTAAGGTTGAGTTTAGTACCCATAGCAGATTGAAAAGTTTGCCAGAGACGAGACGTAAAACGAGCATCACGATCAGAAATGATGTCAATGGGAATACCATGACGACAGATTATCTCCTTCATGTAGACCTTAGCCAATTTCTCGACTTTGAAATCTTCACGAATAGGGAGGAAATGAGCTGACTTGGTCAATCGATCAATGATTACCCAAATGCTGTCATGACCAGCAGTAGTGCGAGGAAGCTTAGTGATAAAATCCATGGCAATGCTCTCCCATTTCCAGATAGGAATTCTTGGTTGTTTGAGAAAGCCAGAGGGACGTTGATGTTCAGCTTTCACTTTGGAACATGTGAGACATTTTGAGACAAAGGTGGCTATATCCTTCTTCATTCCAGGCCACCAATAGGATGTACGCATATCGTGGTACATCTTGTCGGCACCAGGGTGAATAGAATACTTCGTGTTATGGGCCTCCTTCATCAGGAATTTGCGAAGATCATCACGGTTGGGAATCCAGATGCGATTGAGATAGTATAAAATGCCATCAGATTTGGACACGAGACTATTTTCAGCACCACATTGCATCTCGTTGTAGAGGTTACCCTCATTAACGGATGTATACTGAGCGTTACGTATGCGATTTTGAAGATCGTGGACGAGTTGGAAACAACGGACACTTTTGACATGAGTTTTACGACTAAGAGCATCGGCTACTACATTCGCTTTACCTGGGTGGTATTTGATTTCGCAATCATAGTCGTTCAACAATTCTACCCAGCGACGTTGACGCATGTTTAGTTCCTTTTGGTTGAAGATGTGTTGAAGGCTCTTATGGTCGGTGAAGACCACACATTTAGTACCATAAAGGTAGTGTCGCCAAATCTTCAATGCAAAAACGACTGCACCAAGTTCAAGGTCGTGGGTAGTATAGTTCTTCTCATGAATTTTGAGTTGTCTCGATGCGTAAGCGATAACCTTGTCACGTTGCATAAGGACACAACCAAGGCCAAGGTTTGAAGCGTCGCAATACACGACAAAATCATCGTTACCATCAGGAAGCGTTAGGATAGGAGCATTGCAAAGCATGTCCTTGAGCGTTTGAAAAGATTCCTCTTGTTCGGGACCCCAAACAAAAGGTCTCTCTTTTTGAGTCAAGGAGGTCAAAGGAACAGCGATTTTTGAAAAGTTGGAGATGAAACGACGATAGTAACCAGCAAGACCAAGAAACGAACGGAGATTTAGGTGTGATCCAATTTTTCACAGCTTCGATTTTTGCGGGGTCAACGTGAATTCCAAGTTCGTTGACAGTATGACCAAGGAATTGAACCTCTTTTAGCCAAAATTCACACTTGGAGAATTTGGCATATAGACGTTCAGCACGAAGGAGTTCAAGGATAAGGTGCAAGTGTCGCTTATGCTCTTCTTGCTTCTTGGAATAGATGAGAATATCGTCGATGAAGACGATCACAAAACGGTCCAAGTATGCTTTGCACACGCGATTCATTAAATCCATGAAAACAGCAGGTGCGTTGGTCAAACCAAAGGGCATGACCACGAACTCGTAATGACCATAACGTGTACGGAAAGCGGTTTTAGGTACATCTTCTTCGAGTACTCGAAGTTGATGATACCCAGAACGAAGATCGATCTTTGAAAAGCAGGTCGCGCCTTGCAATTGATCGAAGAGGTCATCAATGCGAGGAAGAGGGTATCGGTTTTTGATGGTAAGCTTGTTGAGCTCACGATAGTCAATACACATACGAAATGATCCATCTTTCTTTTTGACAAACAAAACGGGAGCGCCCCAAGGAGAAGTACTAGGGCGTATAAAGCCTTTGTCAAGAAGCTCTTGAAGTTGACTCGAGAGCTCTTGCATCTCAGAGGGTGCTAGATGATAGGGGGATTTACCGACGGGCGTAGCGCCAGGCACTAAATCGATTCGAAAGTCGACCGAACGAGCAGGAGGCGGACCAGGAAGATCGTCGGGAAATACATCAGGAAAATCACGTACGACAGGGACATCGCTTATACTTGGGCCTTTGTCCTTCTTTTCCACAATGTGGGCAAGAAAAGCGAAGGTACCCTTGCGTAAGCATTTGTTCGCTTGGATACACGACATAAGCTTGAGACCTTGAGAAGGTTTCTCACCATAGACGTGTAGAGAATCACCGTTTGGAAGAGGAAGGCGGATAAACTTTTCAGAACAAACAACTTCAGCACGAACTCGCCTAAGCCAGTCCATGCCTACTATGATGTCAAAGCTACCCATTTGCATAGGTATAAGGTTGATCGAAAACGTATGATCGTTGAGAATCAAGGAACAATTGGGAAGAACGGAATCAACAGTGACGGATTTACCATTAGCGACTTCGACAGCGAAAGATTTTGCTAACTTAGAGCGTTTACACTTAAGCAATTGCTCGAATTCTAGCGACACAAAACTCTTATCGGCGCCAGTATCAAATAGACAAGAAGCGTAAATATGGTTCACAAGAAACGTACTGGTAATGACGTCGTTTGCGTTTTGAGCCTGAGCAGCGGTGATGACAAAAGCTCGGCCTCTAGCAGGTTGCTGAGCTTGTTGTTGCTGATGTGGTGGTTGTTGCGGTTGCTGTAGTTGCTGCTGTTGTTGAGGTTGATAGCGTTGGGGACAAACATTGGCGAGATGATTGAGGTCGCCGCACTTGTAGCATGCTCGCACAGGGGCATTTGAAGCTTGCGGGAAGTTTCGGCATCGGTTAGCAAAATGACCATACCTCTGACAGTTGGCACATTTGCGACAGGGTACGTTGGCAGGATGATGGAACAGACAGGTGGTGCATTTGGGATGAGTTCCAACATAACCTTGTTTTGGTGGTTCGGTGTTTGCGGGTGCAACGGCGGCTAAGGCTTGTAAGGGTTGAGGGTTTGGCGGAGTGACGACCGCACAATTTTGGCTCGAAGCCTTCCGCTTCTTGCCTTGGTTTTTCTTGGACGATTGGGAGGGTGAGGGCTCAACAGTGGTAGTTTCAGTTGTAGCTTGGCGTGCATTCTTCGTTGAAACTTTATCATAGGTTCCATGGATAACGCAGTTGTTGTTAAGTTCTGTGGCTATACGAAAAGCATCTTCAATGGTTTGGGGATTAGCAGAGGCAAGGTGGTTTGTCAGGGAAGGTGCAACACAACGGACGAATTTGGCTACGGTTTTGGGAACGGTCTCGACTTGTCCAGGACAAAGAACACTGAGTTGTTTGAAGCGCGTAATCAGGCTATCCATGTCACTCCCCTTCTGAGTAAGGTTCCAAAATTCATTCTCCAATTTTTGGAGTTCATGAGGAGGACAGAAGTGGTCTTTCATAAGCTGTTTGAGATCGTCCCAAGGCATAGCATGTGCGACCTCGTTTCCTCTTTTGTTACGTTCGGTCGTCCACCACTCGAGTGCCTTTTAACGAAACACCCCAGTTGCATTCAAGGTTCTTAGTTCGTCAGGGCAACCACTTTGCAAGAAGGTAAGCTCGATGGCATCAAACCAGTTCATCATGGCGGTAGCGCCATTCTTGCCAGTAAATTCTAAGGGTTTACAAGCCATGAATTGCTTAAACTGGAAGGTCGGTTTAGGTTTGTCTGACTTTGAGTCAACAGAGCCATGCGGTGAATCGGTTTGAATCTTGCTAACGATGTCGGGTAGGACTTTAGCAAATTGCTTGGCCATAAATCTCATGCAATCTTTTTGAGACATGGCGGTGGAAGTCGAACCCTTCTTTGACTTGCGTCTCTTGGAGGAGCTAGACGACATCTAAAAGATTGAAAAAAAGAGAAGGAAAGGATGAGACTTGATCATTAGTTGAAAATAAGGTTTGTGTATGTAAAAGCAAGTAAATGTTCATGTATTAAGTAAAGTTCACATAGAGCATAAGTTTCCACATGCATTCAACAAGTATAACACATAAGTTGCGTAAAGAGGGTATAAATTTAGTTTGTTCACGAGAATTATTATTGTTTGTGATTGCGGTAACGTGCGAAATGATTAAAACGACATTTCGAAATGAATGAACGTTCAAGTATAAAATCACATATAAATTGAGATACATAAAAGAGAGGCTCAATAAAACATAGGATTGTTTCGGGTAGAGAAACGTCGACAATTCCAAAGTGGGTCGAAAGTCCTTTCGACTTAGAGATATTGTGCTTTGGCCTATAAGTAAGATACCCTCGTCGAGAAGCGATTAACGGTATCTTACCCTTCCGGTTACTACACATCTCTAAATGATTGGAACATTCGGGACTTTGGCGAGAATAAAAATCAAGGAATGGGACTTAATCGACAAGATGCGGGTTTCACCCCTAACTTGACGATTTCGTACCCTAAATGTGGTTGGTACTTGTCGGCCAAAATAAAATTTTGACACTTTGACAAGGGTCCACTAGAGTTGAAATGGAAATTACCATTAAGTTGTGGATGTCACTCCTAGCTTAATGGTGAAATTTCGTGCAAAAATAGATTAAAGGTAGAGTGAGAGTCGTTTACCAAATTGTGGGTTTCACGCCTATTTTGGTAAAGTTGTCTCGTTGATGTTACAAGAGTATAAAATAGCATAAGTGTATTCGTGTTAGCCTTAGGAAAGGCGCATAAGTTTAATAACAAGAAGTGTAGCTAGGAAGCATGCATGGTAGAGTACAAAAGTTTTAAACAACAAATAAGAGACAAAGTTCCTAAAACTATAGACTAGGGCAAAAGCATAGCAATTTTCCTAATTCCCTATAGTTATGGCTCTGATACCAATTTGTCACACCCCAACCAATGGCGGAAACATCGGGATGAGACGAAGTGTGAAGATTGCTAGAGACATCATAACGCTATTTGTGACAATATTTAATAAACCGATTTCATTTCATAATTCATTTGTCAACGTTACAAAGAAATCAAATAACGTCAAGTTCAAAGGAATTACAATACAATATAATCAAAATTGATACAACGATTAAACCTAAACGTCTATATGTGTATCTAGGCATCAACGCTACTTCATTTCTTAGCATCATCATCCTCAACCTGTAACATGTTTAAAATAAAGTTCAATGCAAAAGCAAAGGCGAGTATACAAGTTTAAGCATAAGTATAAGTATAAGTACAAAAGTTTAAAACGAATCCACATGGCAACTTAGTTTATACGAGATCAACCTATCGTGGCATGCAATATTTCTAGCCAACCTCTGTTTACGCAAGAAAGTTTAATTAATTCAACATGACCCAAGTTTAAGGGGGGCGGTGCGTTACTCCTATAGCGCTATACATGTCAAATGGAGGCTCGTGAAAGCTAATGACTAAAACATATCACATAAGTATGGTCCACGTAAGCATCAAGTATCATAACATAGTATTCATGTATAAGGATTGTTTTCGTGCATTGCATAAAGAATAAGTTTAAGTGTAGTTTAATAGTTAAACATGTTACACCCCAAAAAGTGGTAAGCATAAAAAGGGGGTTGCGAGTATACTCACGGTTTTGCAAGTCTTCTACTTGAATCCGCGAGTGAGTTGGTTGATTAGGAAGTTGGAACACCAAGTCCTTCTACACTAGGAAACATAGGTGCGTGAGTTTGGGCATTCGGAGGATTTAGAGATTTTAGGAAGTTAAAACACAAGAATGTATATATTCGAAAGTAATCATCCTTCAACATTAAGTACTTGTTCTTGACACTATGAAACCTCAAGGGTTAATGTTTTCATGAGTAGTATACTCATTAGAATCGTAACAAGTCTTGTGTTTTAGATGATGTATTCTAATACCTTGACGAATGAACACAAGTCCATCATCAAGAGTTCGAATAGTAAATATATGTATAAGTATTATATGTATCATTTAGTCTAATAATCAAGCATGAGGTAGAAGATAAATCTTCATTTAGGTACCTCTATTGTGTCATAGAATTCATGTAGGAGGTAGGAAGAACAAGCTTCCATTTAGGTACCTCTTATGGTTCACCACTACACTTGATGTAAAAACATACAAGGAGGGTCATGAACTAATATCAATACAAGAATAAGAAACATTTACACAATGAGAAATCATCAAGGGATGTGGGGATTTTATATTGGACAACCCAAGTTAGTCCACAATCACACCTTTATCAAGCTTGAACACCTCTTGTGGGTCAAAAACCCAAAACAAAATAGAAAGTATTTGAGGATTAACCTCTGATTTTGTATGTCTCAACCTTGTTTTTAAGCCTAACTAACCATAGAAGTGGTTATAAGCATAAGGACATAGGTTTGAGATGAGTTAGACTCAAGTTGAACAAGTTTAGTAAAGAATAGATGAAATCAGAAATGAACAGTGAACTTTGGAGCCTTTTTGCCGGAGTTCCAGGGACTTATTTACTGTGAAAAACCCATGGAATCGAAGCCAAGGTCAATCCAAGCACATAGGAAAAGGAATGGACTAAATCGGACAAGTATTGAGTGAGTTATGCTCACTTTAGTGGAGCTTGGTACTTCTGTCCGAACCTGCACTTTCAGCTACGAATTTAGGGAGTTTGAGAGAGTTTTGAGAGTGAGATTAGAGTTTGTAAAGTGGTAAGGAGGCTGAGATTAAGTTGTATTTATAGGGGAAAGGATTAGGGTTAAGGTTAGTTGGCAATTAATACTAGTAGTTGGCTGTTAGATAAGTAAAATAACAAAGTTGTTGATGTCCTGGACTTTACGGCCGAAGGCTGTTTTGGACTTTACGGCCGAAGGCTGTTTTAACAGCCAACCATATCATCCATCTTTTAATTTGTTACATAAAGTTGATGCTTATTAGTAGTGCATTATTTATGATATTACAATTCATGGAAAATTGTTTACTAAAAAAAAATTAAAATAAATCCGATCCTAATGCTGCCAATATACATCTTCTATATTTTTTATAGTAGTATATTGAAAAAGGGATATCAACGTTAGTTGATGTTCACTAAAGTTATTGTTATATTATTATTATTATTATTATTATTATTATTATTATTATTATTATTATTATTATTATTATTATTTAACCATGTATGTAATAGTTTACAAGCACGTATAAGTTATGAGTACCAGTAGGTCGGGTATTGGTTGCGCATATGCATTCGAGGTTGGTAACGTATAACCCGAGTATTGCAACACGTGTAAGCATGTATAAAAATAGAATTTCATTATGACCAAAGTATCAAACGAATGCACATATCAATGTATAAGCATGTATAAACAAAAGATCAATTTCATTACGATCGAAGTCCCAGATTTACAACGGTTTGAAATGAAATACGAGATACAAAAGGAATAAGCTTCCAAAAATAGAAGTACGAACAAGACTTGCTATAAATGGAAAGTACAAATAAGCAGGGCGTTACAAGCTTCTTTTATTAATACATAGTATAATCTTGTATACAGTTTTACATGTTTGTCATACATGTGGGGCCGGTTTGGAAGCCGGACATTATTAACTGGCTCACCACTTATAGAACCCACAAAGGAATTATCCCCAACTTGTGGGTAATTTAATATTTAGCATTTGCATCTGTCGGGTGCATGCCTGCACCCCGTGCATAGGTCGTGGCCATTAATAACTTAAATGAGCCGAGGATATCCAGGACATGGTCGTTAACCCCCAAATGTTTATGTTATCAAACAATACAGATTAAAATGGGTTATGCGGATTTATTAAATCACAATCCGACTAATAATCCCATACCCGACCAAGCGGTATTAATATACCATATCCCAAGCCCGTATAGGGAAAATAAGTTAAAAGTATTTACCTGGTGATAGCAGTAAAATTCCTAAGGTTCTTGAAAGGAACTTTTTACCGGATGCTATTAATCTGTATAGAAGGTTTAATTAGCCTATAAAGATGCTAACGGGTCTTTAATTAGTCAACGACTTAGACCGGCTAGCTAGAAGGAAACCTTACGGTTCTAAACGCTAGACTAAGCGGAGACCGGGATAGAATGTGATTTAGACTCGACAAGCTTGGATACTTGTATAATATGGGTAAACTAAATACATTCTGGAAAATGAGAATTAAATGATAAGGTTAAGCCCGTTTCGGCTATTTTACGTAAACTAGTCACGTAACTGATCCGAACGCATAATTGCGTAACGGGTAACCAAACGAATTATATACAATTCTTAATCATTATTATGCTCAAAATATATTAATATATCAGTAATATATTAACATATATGCCTTTAAAGTAATTTAACCCAAAATAAGTCCCATAAGAGTATTTTGGTAATTTTAAGGCCCATAAAAGAGTTTATTTATAAAACTGAGTTCCAGGTCTGAATAAATTAGAAAAAACATGTATTTTGATAAGTTATATCAGTAGGATACTTAATATATGAGAAATATACCTTTTATAATCATTCATGCACCGAAGAGGCATTTTGGTAATTTTACATAGGCTTTTAAGGTCAAAATAGACTTCTGTGTTTAACAACTTTAGCTTACTGTAATATTACATATAAACATCAATAGGTAATGAGTTTTATAAACCAAATATAGTTTTGACCCACACCAGGTGCTAAAAACGCTTATAAACCGATTTAAAGGGCTATTTGGGTAAAAATAGGAAATCTGAGTTTTTGTTCAGTTTAAAAGGTTCAAAATATTTTATTTGTCATATAGAATCAGTAGCAAAAGGTTTGGTATTGAAAAGTTATGTAAAACTCATTTTATGCATGAAAAGGGTAAAACCGATAATTATCGAAATTAGGCTATAATCCTATGTTATGCTCAGCCTAAAAATAAATAAAAATCTTCAAAAATCCCAAAATATTATTTTAAATCAGTAAGTAAAATGTTTGGTGTCAAAAATCGGGTTTAGATAGGCCTTGTGCTAATTACGCCTTTTAGTTACTAAAAAGTTTCTTAATTACGCTATTGAGCATAACTCCTATTCTAGACCTCAAACTGATGTCAAATTTTCGGGACATGACTAAATATTAGTAGCGAAGGTGTTAGTCCATTCACATTGCTAAAAATCTCGGTTTTATACAAAAAGGGCATTTTAGGCATTTTTAAGCATAATCACGATCAAGTGTATATAATTCAAACTATTAGGCACCATGCAATATAACTCCAGAGGGTTATACTACTAAGTAATGTGGTCCTAATGGAAGCTTAAAACATGGAAGAATCAAGCTTAAACGGGTCAGAACTGAAAGTCATAGCAAAAGTCAAGCTTTTGCGACTTTCGGTTATAAACTGACCTTAGACTATTAATTGTCGGATTAGGACTGATAAAACATGATTAAATATTAATTACCAAGTCATTAGAAAGTTAAAATATAATTTAGAACCTCTGGTTTATAAATTTTAATCAAATTTGCAATTTCAGTCCAGTTTGACTTTTTGTCAAACTACTTTGACCCGACAATTAACTGGTCAAACGAGATAATTAGGAGACACCCTTTTAAGGGTAATGTGGTTCTATAACCACTTTCAATTTGATCAGTGGTTAAGCCACATGTAATTAAAACGAAAGTCAAACTGAATTTATAAAATGTTTGACTTTATAGTAATTAAGCTAAATTAAACAATTAAACAAGTAATTAGAGGCTTACTTAAGGTCCTAGCAATCTTTTCTACACTTGATTATCCACTTCTTACTGATGAGAGCTCCAAAGCTAGTCCTTTTGATGTTGCAAGTGAAATGAGCAATGGAACTCAAGAACAAGCTTCTTTAAATAGCAATTTGAATGTTCAAGGATCATCTCCAGGTGGATTTGAGGGCCCTAGGATCACCCCAGGTGTTCTAGCTAGTTAATTAAACCGACATATAGCTCCAAGAGTCGTCACAACCTAGGTAAAGTCGGTTATATAGCCAAACCCGCACCTGTCAGCAGTTTTTTGTCGTTGGGGACCTCTCGCGGCCCGCGTAAGGATCCTTTAGGGTCTCACGCGGCCCGCCTGGACATGGCTAACTGGCAAAACAAGTTTCCATTTTGACAGTTTCAGTCCCTGAACGTTTTTAATCCTTTTTAACCTTATTTTTGGCATATAAGGCCCTTGTAGTTAATTTAGTGAGGCTCTAGGATGAATAACCAAACTTTGTTAGGCTCGGATTCGTTAAATATCTTCATGAAAGCAAGTTTCGTCAAGTTGACACTTTTAACCCAAAGTTTGAAAACCATGCTTAACGATCTCGGAATCACGTGAAATTTTTACCACTTATTCTCGGGAGTATATTTGAATATTTCGAAGCCTCGGTTTCGTTAAAAGGTCACTCAGAGGTCAGAATTGACATACTGACACTTTTAACTTTTGTAATTTATAATCTTCCGATTATTTCCACAAACGGCTTAATATATCAATTTGATCACCCGCTTAAGAATATTTTCTTCATGTATTGTCATTCAGAGGCTCAAGTTTGGTATGTTGACACTTTTAGTCCTTCTGTTAAGCATAGTTTCGCTGTTTGTCAACTTTAGTCCTTCAAACTCAATCTTTCGCATTTTTACAGTTTAGGACAGGTCTCTATACTTAATTGGACACGTTTTTACGTGGTGTTACACCCTCACCCTCTCCGGCGACCACTTCCTCTCCTTCGGCGGTCTTTCTTCGGCGTCCCTCTCTGTCTCCGTCTCCGGCCGTCTTCCTCCGCTCCACCTAAGGCTGTCCTCTCCACCTCCGGCTGTCCTACTCCGGCCACCGCTTCTTGTTTCCACCATTCCAGCAGCCTTCAATTTTTACTCGTCCTCATTTTCTCTCAGGTGTGTTAATGTCAACTTTTAACTTTTATTAATGCTTTAGTGTTAATTTTGATGTTAATTTTAACCTGTTTGAGGTTTTAATCTTAATTTTGCCATTTGATGTTTTATGTTGTTTTGTGGAAACTTAGAATTTAACCATTTAGGGATGTAAAATTTAAAGCATTCTGTTTTAATCAGCTTGAATCTTGTATGTGAATGTTGTGAATATGTGATTTGTGAATATGAATTTGTGATTTTAATCCTGTTAAAACTTGAACCAGTTATCGAAGCTAATAAGAATTGGCTTGATTGAGTTCTTACCATTCAACCGTGTAGTGATTTATGATTCTTATAAATGTAATGCATTAACGAGTTATCAAAGCTAATAAAAATTGACTGGATTGAGTTCTTACCATTCAATTGTGTAGTGATTTACGATTCTTAGATTTAAAAGGTAGTTTATAATCAACAGTTAGCCGCAAGTTCTTAAATAACATGGATATCTAGAGACTTGCTATGGTTGATTAGTGACCAAGGGTTCACTAATTAAAGGGACACTTTTAGAGTCTTGTACTTCTTTTATCAAAAGGAAAATAAGAGTCCACAATTTTCAAAATGGAAAACTATCTAAAAAAAGGTCAAACAAGCTCTTCTCGACAGTTTTGCAATAATATGGATTATGAGCAAACTGAATCTAAGCAACATCATTAAGGGTTTAACAAGAGTTGTTTGTTTAGTATAACGCTTCGAGTAGCTATGACAAACACCTAAATTTCACCTGGTTCATGTTGAAGAGGACTACTACTTGGGCCCCATAGGCTATAGACAAACTAAAAGGTGAGTTGTGCACTGTCAATATTACTTAGGACACTATCAAGGCATCAATAAATTAAATAAAATAGCTGATAATGATGAAAATAATTTTCTACTTGCATCATTATAATGTATTTTTTCCCTGACTGATCCGACCCGACCCGATCCAATCCGTCTCGAACCGAATATCTTAACGTTTGGTTGTAAAAAAATCTGACCATCGAAAAAAAGTGAACCCATAGGAAAAAATTCCTGGATCCGCCACTGGCGACAATCGTTTCTTAAAGAGACCAAAACCAAACTAGTTAGATAATTTATTATTTTTTGTATTTCAATATAAGTAAAGATTATGTATTTTGTAATCTCGTAACTTGATAACTACTAAAACTAGTTTACTTTTGTTAGACCATGATTAATACAAAGTATAGATCCCTTCCGCGGTCAGGGGTACCGTGCAACTACCCTTAGTTTGCATTTGGTTTATACTTAAATGTCATTTTAGTCCCTGTGGTTTGTGTCATTTTGTCAGTTTAGTCCAAAGGTTTCATTTTTAACATGTGGGTCCAAAAATGTTTCACACTTGTCATTTTAGTCCACTAGGTTAAGTTCATCCATTTTTTCTGTTAACGAGAAGGCCAATTCGGTCATTTTATATGGATGAATTGCCCTTTTAGTTAACAGAATTACATACAAAATAACCGAATTGGCTTTCTCGTTAACAGAAAAAATGGATGACGTTAACCAAGTGTACTAAAATGGCAACTGTGAAACTTTTTTGCACCCACAGGTTAAAAATGAAACATTTGGACTAAACTGACAAAATGACACAAACCACAGGGACTAAAATGATATTTAAGTATAAACCAAATGCAAACTAAATACTTTGTATTAATCATGGTCTAACAAAAGTAAACTAGTTTTAGTAGTTATCAAGTTACGAGATTACAAAATACATAATCTTTACTTATATTGAAATACAAAAAATAATAAATTATCTAACTAGTTTGGTTTTGGTCTCTTTAAGAAACGATTGTCGCCAGTGGCGGATCCAGGAATTTTTTCCTATGGGTTCACTTTTTTTCGATGGTCAGATTTTTTACAACCAAACATTAAGATATTCGGTTCGAGACGGATTGGATCGGGTCGGGTCGGATCAGTCAGGGACTAAAATGGCATTTAACTCTTTGGTTTATGTTTAGTATTTTATGAGAAATATATTGGAGGGGTTTGTATTTGAATAGAATGTTATTAGAAAACAATGGTACGTATTTGCTGGGGATGAGTTTGATTTGTATTTATTTTATTTTATTCTTTTCTTGTTTGAATTATACCCTTATACAATTAGCAACTTGAGTTATGTGCTATTTGTTTAAAAGTCACACCTTTTAATTCATTTTACTCACACCCTTTCATTATACTATATAAAATAGGGAAAAGATCAAATAGGAAGTTAATTTTCGCTAGGAAGGATAGGAAGCCATAGGATTATGACATGTGGCAAATTTTAAAATAAAGAGAAAGGGTATTTTAGTCAATCCAACTCCTTCTTCTTCCTTTTTCAAAACCCAGTAAATTCAAAAACCCACCATTTTCAAAACCCACCATCTTCAACTATTTCTTCACTTTCTATCTCAATAATCACTACATTATAGTGCGATTTTCATCACCAATCAATGATTCAGAACCCGATCAACGTGTTCTTTAGCTTTTTTTGAAGAAAACCCAGTTTAATTTCATAAAAAAATCTCGTTTTTTCCGGTGATTTTGGAGATAATCACTCGATTCGTTCGATTCGAGCGTTGATAAGTGTTTCTATCATTCAAAATTTGTCAATTGATGAAGAAATCGGCTTCGATCCATGTAAGAAATTCTTTAATTTCATTTTCATGATCTGGGTTTTTGATTTAGTCATTGCGTTTTACAATCTTTGCGGGGGTCCGGGGGCGGCAGCCCCCGGTAGCGGGGTCCCAGGGGCGGCAGCCCCTGGCGGGGTCCAAGGGGCAGAGCCCCTGGCTGGGGTTGAGCTCGGAAATTTTTTTTTTTCGATTAAATTGCTGTACTAAAAACGCATCAGAAAAATTAATTTTCCATAAATTGGCTCATTTCGAAGACAGTAATTCGTAGACAATTCAGACAGTTCACAGTGACACATTTTTTAGGTGTTTTCAGTCCATTGCGTTTTAGAATGAGTCATTTTTAAGTGTTTTCTGGCCATTGCGTTTTACATATAAGACATTTCTTTGTGTTTTTGGTGCATTGCGTTTTAGGTAAAACACATTTTTATGTGTTTTCTGGCCATTGCGTTTTACAAATAAGACATTTCTGTGTGTTTTCTGGCCATTGCGTTTTACAAATAAGTCATTTCTTTGTGTTTTTGGTGCATTGCGTTTTAGGTAGAACACATTTTTATGTGTTTTCTGGCCATTGCGTTTTACAAATAAGACATTTCTGTGTGTTTTCTGGCCATTGCGTTTTACAAATAAGTCATTTCTTTGTGTTTTTGGTGCATTGCGTTTTAGGTAGAACACATTTTTATGTGTTTTCTGGCCATTGCGTTTTACAAATAAGACATTTCTGTGTGTTTTCTGGCCATTGCGTTTTACAAATAAGTCATTTCTTTGTGTTTTTGGTGCATTGCGTTTTAGAAAAATGTCATTTTTTAGGTTTTTTTTTTCATTGCGTTTTACGTAACTGGTGGTTTTTCTATTGCGTTTTACGCAACTGGGTTTTAATTTTTTTTTTTTAAATATAGCAATAGTATACTCGTTTTAAAGAAAAAAAAAACGCTCGTTTTTTTGGTGCAATTTTTATAAAAAAATAATGTCGTATGAAAGAGTTATTAACGTTTAAAAAATGGGGGGGAATTGGAGGAGAGAGAAACTATTGGCTTGGATTGACTAGAATGCCCTTGAACAAACTCACGCGCCTCTTTTATTCTTTTCAATTTCCCTGATTTAATCTTAGCCCTTGATTAACTTAATGAATGGTCAAGATCACTTCCTATCCTTCCTAGCCAAATAAACTTCCTATTGTATCTCCACCCATATAAAATATACAACAAACAAAAACTTTAAGTTATAACCGCGTTTTATATATAAGAATTTAAAGGAATACATTATCACAAACAAGATCCGTTGGGATTGTTGCTGCATTTGTCTAACATACATGTGACGCCCGTTCGATCCCGTTTTGTGTCGTTTCATTTTTTTTTTGACTTTTTTAATAGCAATTAAAATCGCATTTAAATGTTGCATTGAAATAAACAAATTCCATCTAAACGTTGCCATGGAAATAATCTAACCGTTCATCTTATTATAACAAAATATATATGCATTCATGAAATTTTTTCAAAAGAATATTAAATTTTTTTATATAAAACGAAGAAATGGGTATATTAAACAATAACCGAAACAATTTTTTGACTTCTTTTTCTTTTTACAAAATCCCATGTAAACGTTGCCATGGATTAAATAACCTAGGCGTTCCATCTTATTATAACAAAAATATATATATGCATCCATTATTTTTTAAAGAATATTAAATATTAAATAAAACCAAGAAATGGATATTAAACAATAATCGAAACAAATTTTTTCTTAACGTTTAAACGAAAAGCAGTATTTTATTAACACGGTAATTATTATTATTAATCTTATCAATTCTTAACGGAAACTCATTTACTCTGCCTTTTCACAAACGAAGCAACGCAACAGGCAACGTATGTATGTAACCAAGATTAAGACTGTGTGTAGATGATTGATCCAACGATGATAGACAATTCTTTGATGATTGATCATTCCACTATGGACAAAGAACAACACACATATGTATAACCGATTTAGTACACGTCTGTGAGTGGGATCCTCAATTCCCAACGGTGTTGATCTCCTAAAATGAATACAATCTTTTTTGAATTCTATCCTCAGACTAATCAATTGCACCAAGCACCGACTTCAACAACTTTAAGAACAAATGAACCAAAGCTTATAAAAATTGAATTTCAATTGATTAAACGAATGGAACAGCATATAATTTCTTAAAAATGATATAGTTTCAAGTGAAAACCTATTTTATCTACTTTTTTTTTTGTTTTTGAATCAAAACTTTTTTTAAACTTCATTATGAATTTTTTGATCACTTCCATAATCAAATTGATCACTTTCCTGATTAAATGATATAGCGTGATGACGTAGGCTAGGGATAAAGCAAAATAAAAAAAAAATTCATTAAATTATAAAAAAGTTCACATCTCATGTAGTGATACCAAAGAGTTTTATAATTAATCTCCCGCCGCAACACGCGGGATAACGTAAGCTTGTACAATACAAAAAGTAACTTACGTTGCGAAGGGGGCTCTCATCCCTTCGTTCAAAAGCACCGAATCATTTAAAATACACACCGATTCAAATGTACTGTTGTAAAATTTGCACTTTCCATTTAACGGGTTGCATTTTAAATTTAAACCGACACGCCCTTCAAAACTCTGATCACTGTAACCGTCATACGGCACATGACCACCAGCAACCTCTCATCAACGTTACACAACCGCTCCCGGCCACCCATCGCATCACTTCATCTAACACAAAAGGCACTAATTCATATTATAACACCGTCTAACAACCCTAAAATATCAAATGTCACAAAAAACGTTCAAGCAATCATAGTATCCCCCCCCCTCTGATTGTATCTCCTCCGAACAGACACATATCCATCGTATATATACATAAACTCACACGAAAACTTTCATAGACACAAATTCGGGAAAAAATCGAGTATGATTGGGGCCTTGCCTCGATAGTCACGATTGTATTGTTTCTACCATTCGGGATGGGAACGGTGGCACCACCGTCGATTCCAAAGATTATTTTGGTTCCAGTGTTGTTGGTGGAAGTTAGCATCTTTCTCTACTTCCTTCCAACGCAAATCATTATCATCAGTGGGTGACCCTTCGACGCCCAGATTCCGACTAAAATTGGTCAACCGGTCAACAAACTCACCCAGGATGGAGATGTGTAGACGTGGGTGACATAGAAGATCCTGGATTTCAGTGACCGGTGGTTTGATGTCAGGATGGTCGTTGTCACTGGGTGGTGGCGATGGTGGTGTTTACTTTAGAGAGATGGAAAATTTAGGGTTTCTGGATTAATAAATTGTGTTACTAAAAACCATTACCCAAAGCAATTTTACAGTGGGCTGGTTTTGTTGGGTTTTGCGCATCACGAGATCTTTAGACTTGCCCAAACAAATTAAATCAAGTAAACAACAACCTTTTTTAGTACGTAAATAAAATGCTTCTATTTGCGTTGAATAAACAGCAACCTTTTCTTAGCTTTTAATATTTTGAATTTTGTTTTTTGACATCAATAAAATACAATTCCAGAATTTTATTCACGTTCCATTTTGTTATTAAAATTTTCGATCCATGTCAAAAATTTTGAGGCGAACCATGATCTCTGTTTTAATCACGTAAGTACTATTTAGGATGTTAAAACCATTTTGATTTTTGCAAAGTCAAAGTTAATTTGTTTTTTTGTTTGTGTGTTTCATTCAATTTTCGATAGGTGATAATTAAATATATCTTTCATTACTGATGATTTAATTCATGAAATTCTAGAATAGGTTTAGTGTCCCGTGATTGTTATACTTCAACCTTCATGTCCCGTTACAACCATCAAATACCTTTAATTTAAAAGAACATGTATGTGATTATCGAGTTTGTTTTTTAGAAAGATGAAAAAGCAAGAGGGTCTTTGTTGGGTTAGTGTGAGTTAATGTGATGACTGATGGTTGTGTGTGTTTTTAATCATAGGAAAATTTAAACAAGATCTTTGAAAACATTCATATAGATAGAATTTCATTTGAGAAAATTTGAATTTTGTTTCAATTGTTTGAGTTGTCAAGTTTGTTTCAATGATTTTGAATCAAATAATTGGTTAGATCTTGCCCCCATTTTCACAATTCATATAGTAACTTACATTTATAATCAGCACCCCGCAGCAACGCGCGGGTCGACGTCAACTTGTTTATTTTAATATCCATTAGTATTAGTATTTTTATTATATAAGAAAAAACCTTAAAATTTTGTGAACCTAAGAACTGATGTGCACGAACTTGTGTTAATTTGGACATACTTGAAGTCAAAGCCGTATTCAATAATGCTACACTACACGTGTCACCATTTGCCTCCACGTGTCAACCCTAAAACACCACCACCTTTGCATGAATCGTCATCTAGACTTGCATTCAAAAGCACACTCTTTACGGTACATCCATGTGCAAGACAGAACAAGCGATGGGGTTCAGTAGCAGCAGCAAGAGGTGGTTATCGGAGGGATACAAGAAGGTGGTGAGTGGTCTGGTGAACCCAAAACACAAGAGGTTCGGGATACTGGAAGATCACCCAGTGGGTCGGGACCATGCTCAAGCAGCAGTTGAATCACAACAAAACCTAAAAGATAACATCAAAGCGATTAAAAAAGAGTTCAAGATCTATAGATGGAACCCTGATCTTCCATCCCAGAAACCATTTCTTAAATCATACTTTATTGATCTCACCACCTGTGGCCCCATGGTAAGCAACAACATTAGTTATATTCATTATTTTGTTCTAAATTAACAATTTAGTAATTACAGAACTCTAGTAGAAAAGGGAAGTTTCACTTCTTAGGAAAATTTTCGACAAAAAGCGAAAGAATACCTACACATTTCTGACAAGCTTTGTTGGAAATTAATTATGTCGGAAAAGTGTCGCTAAAGACGAAAAAGTTTTATGGGATGGATATAATTGTATTTCCATCGTAAGAATACCTACACATTTCTAAGCATTTTTAACGAATTTTTCATAGGAAACGATCCGAGTGTTTTGGTACCAAAGACGAAAATGTTTTATGGGATTGATATAATTGTATTTCCATTCGAAACGAACAAGTTTTCTTGTAGGGACGAGTGAATAGGGATGAGCAATCGGTATAAAATACCGTCCCGATCCTGATCCCATCCCGATTTTTTTTGGTACCGGAAACGGTATTCACTTTTTGGCATTTTCGGTATCGGTACGGTACGGTATCGGTAAAATACTGAATTTTACCCTCATAATACCGATACCGTACCGTTACGACATATTTCGGTATCGGTACCAAGTTTACACAAAATTCGGGATCGGGACGACGGTATCGGTATTTACTCATCCCTACTAGTAATGAAGACGAGGTTTCCCAACTAAATCAGTTCTGTCTGTTGGAAAACTGTCGGTAAAGACCGTTTCCCATCAACGAATTTTGAAATATATAAAGACCCAGATTTCTAGTGGCTAAAGAAAGAAAAAGTTACCCAACAATATCGATATTGTGAGAAAACTGTCGCTAAAGCCGTTTCCTACACATTTCTAACGAGTTTTGTAACAGAAAAAGGACCCAGTTTTCAAGCGGTGAAGATGGAAAAAAGTTTCCCAACGAGATCAGTTTTGTTGGACAACTGTCCCTAAAGATTGTTTCCTACGCATTTTGGACGAATTATTCCATTGGAAACGACCCTGTTTTCTAGTAGTGTATACGCGCATAATACAACGGATTCGTGATTCTTGAATTTGTTGCAGGTTTTGGATGCATTGCAGAAGATAAAAGCAGAATATGATTCATCATTGAGCTATAGAAGATCATGTAGAGAAGGAATATGTGGGTCTTGTGCCATGAACATTGATGGGACCAACACAGTGGCATGTTTAAAGCCAATTGACACAGACACCAGTAAGGCTACATACATCACACCTTTGCCACATATGTATGTGATTAAAGATCTTGTTGTTGATCTCACAAATTTTTACCAACAATACAAGTAAGATTTGATCCTTTTGATTGAGTATTTCAGCTGTGTTGTCAGCTGTTCATAAATGAGTGAAAATGATGCTCAAGAGGTATTTTGTAGGTCTATTGAGCCATGGTTGAAGACTAAGAAACCTCCACCAGATGGAAAAGAATACTTGCAAACACCTTCGGATAGAAAGAAACTTGATGGTTTATATGAGTGTATATTGTGTGCTTGTTGTAGCACTTCTTGTCCATCCTACTGGTGGAACCCGGAGGAGTTTGATGGGCCCGCAGCATTGCTGCACGCCCATCGCTGGATCTCCGACAGGTAAGACATCGGAACAATGTGTTTATCAGACGAATATATTTTTGGGAAACTCACAAAATAGATATTTTGAAAAAAAAAAATACCAAAATAAGTGTTGACTTGAGCGTTCACAAATATAGGCAGGCATGTCAAAGCTAGCCAATCACGATTCGACAAATAAGCCCTACATGCTAATACGATTTGAATTTACAAGTATAATGAGTAAAACAACAAATGAAAACAATACACATGTAAAATGTCGGCTAAATCAATGTTAGCCGGTAGATAAAAAAGGGGACTAAATCCTATTCCTTTTGGTTGATTCGAGTGTTTCGAGCCAACAAACTCGAGTCACATGCCTTGATCACATAATCATCGTCGTCATCATCATCATCAGCTGGAACTTGAGTTAGAGAACGTGGATCTGATACCACTAATGACTCTTTGATCTTGCTGACATACGGTTATCTTGAATAACCAACTTAATTGGGATTCCCCTTATCACAATCCCCATGCAACCGTTAATGGCCTATGGCCCAAACCGAAAATAAAACACAAGCCCAAACATTGCTAAACATTATAAACGTTAAATATCAAAGGCCCTATAGGATTTGAACCAGGCTACACTTTTGCGACTATTTTAGTAAGCAAAAAAGTGGGTCAAAATGTTCATAGGTGGGGCAAAATGTTTATTATGATTCTCTCTATATTTTATGTCATTTTCTACTCTTTGCTCGACAGCCGCGATGACTACACGGAGGAGAGATTGCATGCCCTTATGGAGAACGACAAACGTTTGTACCGGTGTAGAACAATAAAGAATTGTACTGCCACATGTCCCAAAAGCTTGAATCCAGCACGTGCTATCCGTCAAATGGAGGCTATGAAGTCTAAGAACCCAATTTCTGCTCGTGTAGCTGAGACGATATGATCTTGTGAAATGGTTGGGCTTTTAGTTGTCTTGATGTACAAAGCGTGCGCATTCGACCGTTCTAGTTGTTGTATGTAGGTTTAAGAACTATAACAAAAATATTCAATAAATATCAACTATTATTATCATATAACAGAAAAGCACGTATATTCATGTTGTTGAGCCAACAACTATTAATATAAATAAATATAACGTGATCAATGATTTATTCGTGTACCAATACTGATATTTTACGTTATATACTGGATAGAAAAGGATTTGGATGGGTCAACTGAATGTAATTTGTTATCCCGATGGAGATAATATTGTTCATGATTTATAATCAAAGAACTTTGAAAAGTGAGAAATTTGAGTTACAGAAGAAAAAAGAAAATGAAAGAAAATTTTGGTTTAGTGATGAAAACAAACACATGTAAAGGGTAAGTGGTTGATTAGGGATGGCAAACACATAAGTACCAGTGTGGGAAATATCTAGAGGCATACCATTTCCGACAACAACTTTTCCTTTAGACCTAGATATGGGTGGAGTTGTGTGCCATACCAATTTTTGGTGTGTCGAAACATGCAAGTCAAATATCCAAGAGTGAGCCATAAATGTGAAGCCAAAATGTTGCAAGGCCCACTAAATAAATGATTAGGCCCAAAGTTAGTTGATCCACCGTGAAAGAATGGGTTGATAGACATAGTGTGCAAGGCCCTAAAATCGGGAGAACTCACACTTGGGTTTAAGGATCAACTTAGAGTTCTTAAACTCATAAATTTATGTATAACGGGGGAGGGGGTGGTTACTAGTGATAGAATTCTATCACTCCCAATATCCAATCAACTCATGGCATGTCATCACCCACTATTCTATCACTAGTGATAGAAATGTAGTGGGGGTGGTCACTAGTAATAAAGGAAAAACTATTTAAAAATAGCTTACAAAAGTTGCGGGACCTGAATTGCACTTTTCATCAAACTTTGTATTAATTCAATTGCTAAAGGACAAAAGAATCTGAATGGCACTTTTTCATCAAAGAATCTTTCACGCGTTATAGTTTCAACTCGTTATTTTTTTAACGAGTGATAGGAATGGCGGCGGTGTGCGTTATTTTTCCACGCGTGGTGGGAGGTCCATCACGAACCGCCCCGCCTCCCCTAAGCAGCGGAAAAAAAATATTAAATCATCCAATACATCATGTCAACAAGTTAGAACATAACAATTAAAATCATAACAGGTCGACTATGATCCTTAAGATGGCAGGCTTCAAGATAGGGTAGTCTTCAGTTAATGCTCGGTTATGTCCTAACAAACATTACTACATGTTTAACCTAACATGTTTGCAAAAAGTAGTTTGCTATGCTAAGTGCGTTCCAG
The DNA here is from genome assembly GCF_002127325.2 of Helianthus annuus. NCBI lineage: Eukaryota > Viridiplantae > Streptophyta > Magnoliopsida > Asterales > Asteraceae > Helianthus > Helianthus annuus. The sequence continues at coordinate 188,763,917 of NC_035448.2, forward strand.
TTCCAGTGCCAGTTTAAGGTTAAAAACGATGACATGTCATTTTGAGCAAAAAAAAAAAAACATTTGAATAGTATTAAAATCGTACTTAACATTAAACATGCACGCCAACATTAGTATTGTGAAGTGAGCTTCATCAACTAATTGTCACAACGCCAAACTAGCTCATATCGACATAAGGCTTCCTATTCCAGCTGCGACATCACACATACAGGATCAATCAATACTTCTAGCAGCAAATACTAGCCATCAACAATTCTTCATTAGTAAACATTCGTTCAACATCTAATATCAATTACAAACATATAGCGTCAATTACAAACAAGTGCTACTATTCCCAAATATTTCCATTCACAATGTTAGTATACACAAATACTATATATTTGTGAATACTAACTGTATATCTACGAACAATAACTATTTAGAATACGAACTATACGCGAATACTAGCTATGTTTGCGAAAACATACATTGAACTTTGCCAAGAAACCCTAACAATGGCATCATCTCATGTCTAAGCTTGTTTCACATTAAGATCTAAACTTTTTACATCAAAACCTCTATTGAACATTATATATTTCATGCCTAAACCATCAACAACATGTGAGTTTTTATGTCATTCTCACCAGTAAAACCATGATGAACGAGATCTGACCTATTGAGCTCAAAACTCTCTCTTTTCCTATGGTTTTCACCATGTACACATGGTCCTTTGATCTAAGATGACGAAACAAGCTCGAATTCATAACCTTTCAAAAAGACTACCAAACGATATTGGTTCAAGTTGAGATCAATCTGTTTCTCACTTTAGCTTTCTCTCACTGAGATTAATGAATAAAGTTGAAAAAGAATGAGGAGCATGCTTCAAGCCTCCTTTCCATATCAGGGTCTTTCATACAATTACTACTTTACACAAGTTGGGATTTTAAGCCCCATAGTCCACCTATCACCATTTAATCCCTTTATTTTAAAAATCGTTGTGTTACACGTTGGCACTGAAGGGTTGTTGTGAAAGCAACCTAGGTCGGACGTGTGTTGTTAAGGATTAGCTCATGTGTCACACAACTCAACATGGAGATCCACAAGTCATTCAAATTCCAATTTGGTTAATCGCCTTTGATTTATTTTAGTTTATTTGATTAAAACAGTAGTCAGTAGGTTAATTTATTTGATATTTTTTTATTACTTGATTAATTATTTGATTTCTTAGTTTAGTTTATTATGTGTTGGTAGATTAAACGTGTGTTAATGTGTTATATGTACTATAAGAAATATGAATCGCATATTGGAACAATTAAGTTGATTAATTATTTGATTTATAGTTTTATTTATCTTCTTATAATGTTTTCTGACTTGAACAGGATCGAAATATTTAATATATAGCCCAAATAATTCCAACCCCTATTAAAAAAAAAAAATTACATCCGGCACTGCTTTTAGTTGTATGTATTGTTATAATTTGGAGACTATCCTTTGCTACCTTTGATAATTATACTATCAGAGTGTTTATTTATTTTCCAAATAAGGCCAAATTTGAAAATTCGGACTTTGGATTAAAATATGCACCATTTTGGAATTTTATTCAAAAGTCACCTATAACCAATTTGAATTTATACTCCTAGTCACACTATGCGCAAATATGCACCATTTTGGAATTTTTATTCAAAAGTCACCTATAACCAATTTGAATTTATACTCCTAGTCACACTATGCGCAATTTTGGAATTTTTATTCAAAAGTTACCTATATCCAGTTTGAATATAAACTCCTAGTAAGTGGCGCAGTTTAAGAGGGGTCGGGGGGTGCCCAAACCCTCGAACTTTTCGCTCAGTAGTGTTATATATGTAGTTTTTGTATACAAATTTTTTGGTATATACGTTTTTACCCCCCGGTTCTATAGAAATTTTTAGATATATACGTTTCCGACTCCCATGTCTTCATTGTCAAGCTTCGCCACCGCTAATTGTACAAAGCTGAAACACGGATAGGTCCTTTTGGGGTGACTTTTTATATCGCCCCTAAAGATATCGCCCCTAATGCTCATTTTTCTTGTAGTGAATTCACATTATCAAAGCGTATCCTAATTCATCTGTATAGTTATCATGTTTTTTTCATATATTTTTACTAAAATCATTTTGTGTCATGTTTTTTTCATATATTTTTTACTAAAATCATTTTACTAGAATCTTACATATTTCATCAAAAGATTCGATAAAGACCCAAATTATCAAGAATTTATCGAACATGTGCGCTTTTAAAGAGTTATTTAAGAATTTGAATTTTAAATGATATCCGAAATGATAAGATATTATTTAAATATATAAAATAACACATGACTCATGGTTATCCAAATAAAAGTTCATACACACTAAAATTTGAACTAGTAGCCGAGTCATATGACTAGATTTCTTCTGGACCAATCTTATAGCTGAAAAGTAAAACTAAGGACCAGCTACATGAATTTTCTCAATAGTAAAAAAATAAAAAATTAAAACTCGAAATAATCTAAAATTCTATTTATCCGGATGCAAAACATTATGTTTTATGTTTTCAGTATTTATCAACTATTTATTTTTATCATTTCCAGTTTTGAGGTTTCAATACCGATATTTATTTTTATGGTTTTCATGTTGTATAAATATCATACCGTTACCGTCTTACATCGGTACTAACCAAACAACATCGTTAATCGTTGTAGGTACTAGTATTCATTTTTATGATTTTTGAATTAGTTTAGGTTTTTTTCCGGTATTTTACATTACCATACCAAATTGGTTTATATGTATACCGAACTCTCGTCGCACCGTGCTAGAGAATTCCATTATTAACAATAATAATTTACCGAAGGTTGCCCAATTTATCTATAGCTGATTAATTACTTAAATAATCATGAGAACTCGATTAATATCCAAATTCCAACATTGATTTTGATGAATACAATTAAAATAAGTTGCATATATGCTTTTTTTCTGTTGTCAAAGTTTTTGGGCTGAAATATATAACTAGTAAACTTTGTACAGCGATGACCATAGTTTCATATGCTTAATTTCCACAGAGTCTGGTTTGACTAAACCACATTCGTAAACTATAACATCAGTACAAGGGCTTATGGTCAGAGTGTCATACTACCAAGTGGCACTTCAATTCTTGTGCATAGAGTTGCTTCAGGTTCTTTGGTGACCTTCAAACCTCTACAATGACCACTTGGTCAGACCTTTTGCCAGAGATTCTTAACGAGATCGCGGAAAAGTTGAACTTTTATGAAGATTCCATCAGTTTTCTTTCGGTCTGCAGTTCGTGGCGGTCTTCCGCCACCACGACTGCAAACTTGATTAGACATCACCATCTTCTTCCGTCTCGGTTTCCCATGCTAATGCTTGCAGAATCCAAGATGGAAGAAGATGATGATGAACAAGATTGTCGGAGTTTCTTTCTTCTCTCCGGTAGCATGATGCGTAAGGTGAAACTACCGGAGGCTCGTTGGAAGCCATGTGTTTCGACGCATGGGTGGTTGCTGACCACTGGAGAAGAAGAGTTTTCCGCGAAACTCCTTCATCCACTTTCGCGTACTCAAATCGATCTACCGCAACTTTATATGTTCCACGAGTTGTACTTTGATCAAGATGAGTGGACATACTACCGCCATTTCATGAGGAGGGTCGTTTTCACATCACCAAACCCTAATTTCACCACAGATAATTCTAACACGAAAGGAGGCTCTTTTCGTGTTGTTATCATCTGGGGTGAAACTTTAGGGTTCTGCAGGCTCGGCGATGTCTCTTGGACTCGTATAAATGGTTGGGAAGGAAATCTTTTTGATATCACCTATCATAACACACGAAAACGCCTCTATGTGATGGCCACCATGGGAACAATCTACGAATGCGACATCCTAAATAATGATGCATTGCGCCCTTTAACTTTGCGTCAATTATCAACATTCCCTGGAAAAGAATTTGGTTGTTTGTGCCTCCCATCGGCATATCTCCTCGAATGGGGTCACAATAGTTTGCTAATGATTACGCGTGAACGTAAATATTACAAAAAGCATGATGAAGAATACATCCGTTATGGACCATATAGTACAAAGAGCTTTCAATGTTTTGAGTTGAGTTTGGATGATGGCAAGTGGTCGAAGATCACGAGTTTGGGGGACAAATCGGTCTTTTTGGGTTTTAATTCGTCGTTTGCCACGAATGCGGGTAGAGGCATGAAACCTGATTGTATCTACTTCACGGATGATCATTATGAACCTTACCTTGATCTGCCGGATGGAGGTGGAGGAGATGTTGGAGTTTACCATATGTTCGATGGCAGCATAGAAGCCATGTTCGATTCACAAGAATCCGTTTTTCGTGGCAGTCCTCCTCTATGGCTTCAATCATGCAATGATCAATGCAATTTAGTTGTTTGCAAGTAGTGTTATGAGTCTACATATGTATTTGAAAGGGGTTTCATAATCATATTATTGTTTTATTTATTTTTTCAAGCTGTTAGACCTAATCTTGATTTAGCTATTGGTTTCAGCAAATGTCTTGAGAAGTAACTAGTCTTAAAACTTCTGAAATCATCTATTCAAATAAACATTTTGGCATGTGGGTGTATATTGATATTCATTATTCAACAAAGAATACATATTTGTGCGTAATCAAATCTGAAATCTTATTTTAAATTGTAGCTACGGATTAAACCCGGTTGTTTTAATAATTGTTTTTTTCTAAATTTCTTACACGTTTTGTGTAAACCGAGTCCCAGTAATTATTTTCTTTAGCGTATGTAGATGTTATATAAAACCCATTTTGTGTATAAAAATCCAGATTATCTTTGAAGCAACATATATTTACATCAGTGGCAGAACTAGCCCGTTAAATCAGGGGTATCCTAAATTTTGTTTTTACCGTGTAATCATACAATATTAATAAAAACAACAAGAACGAAGGTCGAAGATTGCAACGTCTAAGTCTGAGCGAGAGGCCAGAGCGACGTTTGGTTTTCATCCTGGTTGCCGCCATACGTACGTAGTTGTGTGTTTTTTTAGGGCTAATCTAATCAATTGGGTCAGTATTTCAATCGAGCTCCTTTATTTAAAAGTTTGGGTTGGTTAGACCACACGTTGTGGAAGGGCTTGAAGATGAGGCATTATGCGACACGTGGACCACGCGTCAGAACGGGGGCGTGGTGTTAAAACGGAGGCCCGGGACATGCAAATGTGGCTTTTTCGACACGTGTCACTGTAACACCCCGAAAATGTAAATCAATTATTTTAAATATAATGTCGGTGAACAAACAAGTGAACTAACTAGGATTAAAAATAACCTAGTTAGATAAAAGTCTTGTAGTGATGTATAATTGGGTTAAAACACTAAATGTAAGAACTAAACAAAAGTTGAGGGGCCTGTGTTGTAAAACTTGAAACTTAATTTAATTAAAACAAATAACTCACACCAAACACACACAAAAAGGTGTGTCTGGTCGATCATCAGAGAAGGGGGCGACCCAAGCTCATCTTCAAACCCTAAGTTACATAAAAACTCAAGAATTGAAGGCAAAGATCAGTTCCAAAACGAAATTAAAGCTTAGATTGGTGATCTCCACTGCAAGGGGGTCATAAGGTATGTGAATCTTGAAGGAAATCTCTACTTTGATTTCTGGATGAATTTATAAAATTCAAAAATCGTTAATGCATGATTGTTATATGGATGAAATAGGAACATTGTAGTGTGTAGGAGTAAACCCTAGACAAGTATATGTTGAAATTGTTGGTGCATGCGTCTGTCGATTTCGTCTTGTATCGAGTCTTGTATAGAACTAGTTAGATCAGGGCTCGAAAAACAAGAAAGTGTGATTTAGAGGTGATTCCGCATGAAATGACACCAGGTCATTTCAAGCGAAATCAATTATGTTCTAATTTCGCTTGAAGTTAACATGCTGATTTCGCTTGAAATCAACGTAGTTAATTCCGCTTGAAATGCACCTTGACACTTTAAAGCGGAATCTCAAGTCTATAAATAGGTCCTCAAGCGAAATCAGTTGTAACAGTTTATGATTTGGATACCGAGGTGTTGCCGGTTTGTCCTGTGATTGTAATCAGTGTTAAATCAATCAGAAAGTAGTTTAAAGTGATATTCAAGCTGTTTCGAAGTCTATTTCTCTGTTTCCGCCTTTGAAATAGATTAAAACTCCTCTGAACGACTCGTTTGGGTCACAACACGATCCCACAAGTGGTATCAGAGCTCAGGAAGAGGAGTTCTTACCGATTCAGCTCAAAATTTCTGTTTTCTACACCTTTTTTTCAAAATTAACAATTTTTTACAGATAAAATCGGCTAATTTTCTCACATATTGTGCGAAACTACGTTTTAACAAACCCTTGAAAATTTCAGACTAAAATTCGGATTAAAAATGACTAAAATGGACCAAAGTTCTGATTCCGCTTGAACGAACATCTTTGATTCCGCTCGAGATTGAGATTTCGCTTGGCTGATTCCGCTTGAAATAGTCTTATTTCGCTTCAGTGAGCTATTTTGCTTGAAAAGTTTCAAACGAAATCAGTTATTTCGCTCCAAATTAGGTGATTCCGCTTCAAGTTGTTATCCTGTTTAAAAGTGTATATTTTCAAGCGAAATCAGTGATCTCGCTTGAAAGCCTTATTTCGATTGAACTTGATTCCGCTTCAAAAGTGCTGTTTTTGAAAAACGTGTTACCGAATCATGAGTGAAGAATTTTATAACACATTCGCCACATCTCCGACTACTCCGGATTCCATTGCTCAAAACATGAATTTGGAAAATGAGACTGAAACAATGCAAAAACCCCCGAAGCTAATGAGCATTGAGGAGTATTACGGATGGAAAGATAGGTTTGAAAATTGGGTTCAAGCTAATCATTTGAGATCTTGGGAATGTATTTTGAAAAAGTATGTTCTACCACGTACTGAACTGCAAGTTCAAAAAATGATTTCTGAATTCAATGACCAAGAACGAGACATGTACAAAGCTGAAAAGATGATGATTAGTCTACTTCAGCAAGCCATTAAAGAAGACATCTTTGTATTGCTTCAACATGACAAAACTTCAAAATCAATTTGGGATACTCTTAAAATCAAATTCGAGGGAAGTGAAAAGATGATTAAGAGCAAAAAGGCACTGCTTAAAAAGGAATTTGATCTTTTCACAAGTTTGCCAGGGGAAGATACAAAGAAACTAATTGAAAGATATTGCCATTTAGTGAGATCTATGTCAATGTTAAGCATAACCAAAGATCGTGAAGAATGGGTCGACAAGTTAGCTGACGCTTTACCTCAAAAGGAGTGGGGTACTTCCTTGATGATCTTAAAAAACACTGGAGTATATGATGGTTTGACGATTTCTCAGTTCATCGAGAAGATTGAGGGTCAAGATCTTGAACAACAAAAGATTGCTAGGATGAATAATCCGAGTGGTCAACAAGACGTGAAAATGTATTACAAAGGCAGTGTTCAAGAGGTTGAAAGAAGTCCGAAAATACAAACTGCGTTTAGTGCTGGAAACTCATCTGAAAATGTTGAACAAAGTCCTAATAGCAGCAGTGGTTTCTCTTCATACCCAAGTGTCAATCCAAAGAGTTCATCATCAAGTTTTTAGTCTCAAAGTACAAAAAGTGGTGGTTGTGTAATAAGGTGCAACATTGCATTGAATCTTCCAGAAGGTCAAAGCTTTTCTGAAGAAATTGCAAAAGATCATATGTCATTACTTGCAACTGTGCTACAATCCTATGAAGGTGTGGTTGCAGGGAGGATCGGAAATCCTATGCTCTCACACCCCGTTATTTACACGTTTCACCGGTGGGCCCGGTGGGGGATTATCGTGACGTAGTTGGTAACATTACAGTCAAACAACACAATATTTAAATGCACAGCGGAAGCAAAAGATAGATATATTTCAACCGAATATAATTGTAATATCAAGTATCACAAACAGTTGAAAATAATCCACAGGGGGATCAAAATAAATAGGAAACATTGTTCAACAGTTTTGACATCCAAGCTTGCGAGACTTATTGTGGACGCTAGGAGAAAGCCAGCCTAGTTCGCATAGTACCTGCACTTAACCTTTTTGGGAAAATACGTCAGTTTACACTGGTAAATACGTCAGTTTACACTGGTAAATACATTCAACTGACTCATTTTGAAAGGTTTAATAAAATTGATTCGAATGCACGTGGCACAAACTTTTATAACTTGGGATCATTATTTGAATATAATACTTGTAAACGAATTACATGTTCCTTATATGTTCAGTAGCCCGATCCGTAGACCGGGTTAAGGATCAATAGACACACCACATTATTTATTCATTTATGCACTGACGGGTATACGCCTACACCCCGTGCTCAGGTCGTGGCCATCTCGTAAGATGATGCCAAGGATATCCGGGACATGGTCATTAACCCCCCAAAGGCTTTAAGCAAACAAAACATTTCACAACGAGCATATCAATGATTTAATCTCTATTCGATTAAAGATTCAATGCTGGACCAAGCGGTATTTTATATACCGTACCCCAAGCCCGTATAAGGGAAATTAAGTTAAAAGTATTTACCTTTGCAAGTATCAATCACAAATAGCAAGTGTGGATAGCTTTTACCGGGTCTCCTATTCTAGAACGAAGGTTTATAATAACCTATTAGAATCCTAACGGGTCTTTAATTAAGCCTAAGCTTAGACCGGTTAGTTTTTAACGAAAGATACGGTTCGAACGCACGATTAGCGGAAGACCGGAATAGAATGTGTTTTAGCCCCGACAAGTTTAAAGACTTGTATAATATGGGTAAACTAAACACCTTCTGGATTTCGAGATAAAAACGATAAGGTTTGACCCGTTTCGGCTAATTTATGTAAACTAGTTACATAAACCGAACCGAACGCGTAGGAAGCGTAACGGGTAACCATGAGTGTCACTTACAGGTTTCCTAAGTTAATATGCCCTAAATATGTTATGATATCAGTAGGATACATTCCATTATGCCCAAAACGAGTTTAACCTTAATACAAGCCCCGTAGGGGTATTTTGGTCATTTTAAAGATTATAAAAGCGATTAATTAAACTCCTGTGATTCGGGTATGAATAAATCAGTAAAGTAACTTATTTTAATAGGGTAAATCAGTTGGTGTTAAGTCTTATGCGACAAAACGGTTACAAACCCATACTATGCGTTTAATCCGCGTATAAAGTCGTTTTAAGCGATTTCCGGGTCATACAGGAAATCTGCGTTTTCTGATCAGGTTGTAAAGTTCAAAATACTTTATTTATTATTTGAAATCAGTAGCAATTGGATTGGTGTCAAAATATTATGTAGAACTCATTTTATAACCGAAAAGGGTATAATCGGTATTTACCGAATCAATGCCATAACCTTAGGTTATGAGCAGGTTAAAAAATAATTGAAAATCTTCAAAAATCCTAAAATATTATATTACGTCAGTGGGTAAAAGGTTTGATGTAAAAATTTGGGTTTTGATAGGCTTTACGCTAATTGCGCCGTTTAATTAATAAAAAGCTCCTTAAGTGGGCTATTGAGCATAACTCCTATTCTAGACCTCGAACTGCTATGAAACTTTAGGGACATGCTTATTAATCAGTGACGAAGATTACTGTCCTTTCACATTTCCAAAATTCTCGTTCTATGGTTAAAAGGGCATTATGGTCAATCATTAGGCAATTAACGGAAACTTGTAAACGAAGCGGACAATCAACGAACCAGTCACAAAGGGTTATAGTATCATGTAACCTGGTCCTAAGGAAGTCCTAAGGCATTTCTAGACTCTACTAAAACGGGTCAGAACTGAAGTCAAAGCAAAGTCAGAGTTTTGCGACTTTCGGTTCCGAACCGGGTCAAAACAGAAAATTATCGGATCAGACAAGCTTAGACCAGTTCTTATACTTATTACCAAGTTATATGAGTGATAAAATAGGTTACATGCCTTCTACATTGTTAATTATGCGTTAATTCGAAAATTAGCATTATGTTGACTTTTTCTAAACAGCTTTGACCCGACATTTGATCTAGTTAGAATGGGAATCAGAGGGTGCCCTTTTAAGGGTTTAATGCCCACATAATTACCAACTTATAACTATCTTTGATTCGACTAATCACTGGACCATTAATGATTAATCGTTAAGTCAACCGTTAATTACGACTGTTTGACTCTTAAGCTAAAACTAATTGTTAGGATCAGAGGCTCTCATGATTGTGTTTGTTTGTATAAATTGAACAATCAGAATATATGAAATGATATAAAGTGCAGCGGAAATGGATATAAACTTTGTAAACACAATCAAAGAGGAAAATAGTTTGATAAACAAATGCTTTTCATTAAGTTGAATGATTGAAATACAAAGCAAATGATTACAGCATGTTTACAGAACTAAGCTCCCCCTCAGCCTAATACCTCAAGGTTGGTTGCACAAGATAAAAGGATTGGACTGAAGAAGAAGAATCTACTCAGTCAATCAAATGTAACAGTACAGGGTACTGCTCCATTTATAGGCAAACCAAACCACTGAAGCATCTCAGCTGACGTCACCATGATAGTGACATCTAACAAACTAACAACCTATATACACTGTTCTAAACAAACTACTGATATGCAACATCTGATTATTAGTACAATACAAAACAAGAGATAACAACTGCTTCACGTTCCACTGTTGTAGCCTGAGCACTGATGTTGAACTTCAGTGCTTTCTTCAAAGGTGATCAGTCTTTGAGTGGGCAGTGCTTGTGTCTTTCAGCAGTACTTAGGAAACAGCAGTAGATAGAGCAACAGTGTTTGTCTTCAGCAGTTCTTTAGAGTTTCATCAGTGTTTGGTTCATCAGTTGTTGTAGTGAGCAGTACTTAAGATCCATCAGCTGTTAGAATACCACTGTCAAGGGGAAAGCAAAGTGTAGGCTGCTGCTTATTGTTAGTCCACTGATGTGATCCGGTTTTGGCTTTACATTATCTGTTCCTCTGGTAGGGTTCAATCCCAACAATCTCCCCCTGGATCAGATAATGCCAAAACCCTTCATTATTCAGGACCTTTATTTCTCACCAAAAGTTCCTTAGCTTGTCTTTTAAATTCAGCTTCAAATTCTTTGGAACTTAGATCATCTTCATCCCTACACAGTGTAAGTTCAAGGAGATCCTGCAAATCTTCAACACTAAGGCCTAGTGCTTCTTTCCTTGATATGTATGTTACACCCTAACACGCTTTAACTGAAAAGACGCAGCGGAAAATACGTACCATAAAATTTCTTTCATTATGAACGTCTTAACTTACTTGAAGATCATTTTAAGGTGACACATTTACAATGAATACATCAATCGAACTCATTTACGAAATAGAAACATAAACTATGTTTACTAAACTAGTTATTCAAACATTCCCGTACAATCTAACTTGTGACTCGGTCTTCGATCTCCACTCCTCAGTGATCCTCCGTGACTCGTACAACCTACACTTACCATACAAATTCAAACGTTAGTACACATTATGAACGTAACAAGATTCATACACTTTTACTTTCTATTCCGTTATTCCTTTGCACTTAGGCATTCCTGTCTGAGTATCCACTCCCCGGTGAGACTTCGACATTGTACCTGCATTATTCTTCATTCTCAAGGTACATTGTTATTAGCATCAATACTCAATCGTATTGAAAACATATGAGAATACGTACTTACCTACTGGCATACGGTTATACATGCACACTGGCATCCACATATATACGTTCACACCTACACGCGTATGCACCTTCATACTTAAATACATAATACTTACGCCCATGCATATTTACTCGCATACGCACCTACACCGTTACCTACATACATACCTACCTACATACATATCTACATACTTACACCCATACTTAAAACGAAACATAACTATACACGTGCATATATTCACTAGTGAAATCTATACATTCATACATACATACATACATACATACATACATACATACATACATACATACATACATACATACATACATACATACATACATACATACATACATACATACATACATACATACATACATACATACATACATACATACATACATACATACATACATACATACATACATACATACATACATACATACATACATACATACATACATACAGACAGACATACATACATACATACATACATACATACATACATACATACATACATACATACATACATACATACATACATACATACATACATACATACATACATACATACATACATACATACATACATACATACATACATACATACATACATACATACATACATACATACATACATACATACATACATACATACATACATACATACATACATACATACATACATACATACATACATACATACATACATACATACATACATACATACATACATACATACATACATACATACATACATACATACATACATACATACATACATACATACATACATACATACATACATACATACATACATACATACATACATACATACATACATACATACATACATACATACATACATACATACATACATACATACATACATACATACATACATACATACATACATACATACATACATACATACATACCCCGTTCTTATTCGCACATCTTAAACGCTTTCAAAATATCTATCAGGTAGGTTTCGGATCTTAAAAAAATGAGTTTCATACTCTTCCGTAACTTACCAAGCCCTTTGGTAGGGTTAAGGAACATTATAAAAACTTAACGAGGCTTGGAATGGGTTCACGGGGTCCGAATTCGAAGAAAAACGAAGAAATTACATAAACAATACTTTTACACCTGACCTCCACCGTAAGCTACGGTGGCTAGCGTAGCTTACGGTGGCCCCAAAAGCATACGGTAGAAATAAACTGCCTTACAGCAGAATTAAATGCCCAACACCCACCGTAGCTTACGGTGGGCACCGTAAGCTACGGTGATGCCCAGTTCAACCTTCGTTTTTAATACTAAAACTCGCATAACTTACTCGTTTTTGAGCCGTTTTACCCGATTCTTTTTCCTACGCGACCGTAATTTAATTCTCCATCACATGGAGTGAAAATCCAATATTTGGACTACCTAACTTTATGACTCTTATGCATTCGGCTTATTTCCCTTTTACCAAATTTTGACCCGTTCATGCATATCTCAACATAACTTGTTTCTAATTGTCCGTAAAACCTTTCCCTGCATTTTAGACTAAGAATCCTTGCCCCGGGTCCGTAATCTTTACGAATTTCATTACCGCTACCTTACTTATACATAATTATTCGACCCGTTTAAACCCATCAAATTACCTTAATGCCTTCATCATTACATAACCTCACATAATTTCCCCACAATCATGAACATGAAAATTCTATATACATACTAAGAAGTGAGTCGGAAGTCACTTACCTTGAGCGTCCAAGTTCAAGCATAGGTTCCATGCTTTCTTTTGACCCGTTAGCCTCCGTACTTGATCCCGTAGACATGCTATATATCCTTACATGACCATACATTGATACCCTTGTTAGTAAACAAGGCCACACATAGCATCAATCACGATAAATCTATGCTCAACAATTGACTATCATTAGTGGATTTCTTGCAACCCATAGCATAGATTAACAATTAGATCCTTTTTACTCGCATAATATAAACACGCCATTACATATCTCGCTATGAATATACCGTGCATCACTTTGACTTCCTAAACCGTACGTTTATGATAAGAGATCCACCTCACAACATTCCTACCATTGTTGACTTTCCATAAAGTCAACCATCAAGCATTTCAATTTCCGACTTAGACACACATTCATTCACAAATTAACATGTTAGAACATAGTCATTATGCCATCTATGCTTCATACTCATTTTGTAGGACATATTTGGTCGCATAATCAAATAGTTACATATACACATATACATACCATTCCGTTCATAACAACATCTTCATAGTTAACGCCAATATCATTTAAGTTTACTCTTTTCTAGGATTCTCATTCGTTCCATAACTATTCTTAAGTTGAAACTAATACGATCAAACAATCCATATATATTCATCACATCATTCAAGCTTATGATACGGATTTCACATATTATAGTCGTTTAGGCATTTCATCAAACACCTTGTGTGCGTACTACCATCTAAGCTTAATGTATAACTAATTCATGCATATCCTTCTAACCTCATACATAATTCACCAAAATCCCTCCTTCTAATCATCATGAATCATTTCTACATAATTATTAAACATACTAGTATCACATTTCTTTCAATTCCTCTCACAAGAATCTATCATGCATGCCAAGATACATCAATATTAAGCAAGAATTGGACATGGGTGATCATTCAAGTTGTCATCATCACCATAACCAAATGGGTTTCACATATAAACATCAAATTAACCCAAACCATGCATAATTCATGTTCCAAATGAGGATTCTAACACATACTCATACTCAATTTCATACAATTTCGAAATTTACAACATAACCCACTTCGGGCATAATCATAAATCTAACTTTTAAGACATACCTTGAGATCCCCTTGTGAAGGTGATCAATAATTCGTGCTCGGTTATGAGTTTAAGCTTCATTTAACCTTTCAATTTGATGATTTCTTGATTAGGGTTCTTGAGCTCTCATGGAGCTTCCTGGCTCCTTCCAGAACACACGTACGTGTGTGTGTGTGTGTGTTTGTGTGTATATTTCATATATAACCTCAACTTTCATTTTACCTCACTTTAGCCCCTCATGTTTGATAATTAAACATAATTGGCACCATTTTCATATTTCCTTAGCTTTTTACCTTTCCTTTAACTAGGTTAATTAGCCTAGTTACTTATTTCATAATATATCCTAAAGGAACATACAACAATATAAACATTCGGGTTTTGGGGTGTTACAATGTACTTCACTTCACCATTGGTTGACCAGAGTCAGTACGTGGGTCTTTTGATCAGATATCCACTTTAGTATTTTTAAACCAAATGGGTTTCTTGGGAGAGATTTATTCTTTGATGAGTTAGGAGATAATGGCCTTGTGAACACTTGCAGACTTTCAGACATTCTTTTGAAGGCTTCTTCAATGACTTTGTTTGCTGCAGCTATGTCTTCTGCAGTTTCTTTCTCAATTTGCTCTTGCCTTTCAATTTCTGACATGT
Organism: Helianthus annuus; assembly: GCF_002127325.2. Lineage (NCBI taxonomy): Eukaryota > Viridiplantae > Streptophyta > Magnoliopsida > Asterales > Asteraceae > Helianthus > Helianthus annuus. The sequence continues at coordinate 188,779,093 of NC_035448.2, forward strand.
CTGTTGCAGTGTTTGGTGATGCAGGTTTGTTTACTACCTTCTTAACAAGGTTTTGAAGCTTTGTTGAGCTGTCTTCTTTTAGACCCATTTTCATGATGGTGTCCTTGAAGTACTCTGCTTCCTTTTCTTTGACCTCTTCTTCAGTCAGCTGTTTACCTTCTTCTTGGTTTGACACAAAAGTAGGTTTGTCTGCTGATTTGAACAATGTTCTGAGGTTTTCAATCTGCTGTTCAAGCTTCATCATTTGTTCACGTTTCTTTGAAGCACTTGAAACAGTTATCTTTCTTTTCTTTAACCTTTCATAGGCTTCATCAGTCTGCTGCCTGGACCATTTTGATATGGCTTCAGCAGTATCCATTTTTGCATCCACCAGCTCCTTTTTCTTTCCTTTATACTCTGCAGTTAGGTCAACAATGAGCTTTTCGTATTTACTCCAGTTCGGAGCATTCTTCTTCTTTGTAGGATCATTCTTGATTTTCTCAATCCTTTCTGCCTCATGCTTTAGAGCAACTAACGACCATTCTTTGAACTGTTGTTCTTCAGCAGGATAGAATTTCTCTTTCATGATGTAGGCTAGATATTGTTTTCTTAACCTTTTCTTTTGATCAGCCTTTTCTTTGTTTAGCTTTTGTGCAAATTCTTCTATCTGCTTTACTTTTGTGAAGTAGAACTCCAGTCTTTTAGCAATGCCTTCGTCGCTTAGACCTTCACTTTCACTATCAACCTTAGCTTTTACTTTAGCTTGCCTTGCCTTGTTCTTGAGGTAATCATCCATATCTTCTGGTGCCATGTAGCTTATGAGTGAGGAGAATCTTCTTTTTGAAGGATCTTCTTCTGTATAGAATTGCCTCATCTCATTTTTGATAGCTTCAAGTTCTAGTGGATATTGTACAGCATTAGGATCGTGTATACCCTCATTGGCAGAGATTGGCTTTCTTTTTCTACTGAAGAGCTTTGGTTGTGATGTAGGAAAGGTGAGAGCAGTGGTGGATGGTTGACTAACAACTGTTGAAACAACTGGTGCTTCAACCGCTGTTGTCATTACAACTACTGATGTATCAGCAGATGTCTTCTGCTTTTGAGCAGGGGTTATGATGGCTGTTGTTTGAGTGGTGATAAGTGGCTGACTAACAGCAGTTGAAACAACTAGTGTTTCAACCACTGTTGCCATTACAACAGATGTTATAACATCTGTTGTCTTCTGCTTTTTGGCAGGGGGTGATGATGGTTTGGCTGTTTTTGATGGTGATGGTGGTTTTTGTGCTGTAGACACAGATGATGGTGGAACAGTAGTTGTGGTGGTGTGTGGTGATGTGGTGTGTGTTGATACTGCAGTTTTGGTTTGGCTACTTTCTGACTCAACATATATACCATCATCAATTCCCTTTTTCTTCCACTTGATCTTCTCCCCCTTTTTGGCATTATCTGAGAAGGGTTCGTTCATGAAGAGAACAGTGGAGGGAACCTTTCCAGAGGCACTTTGAATGTGAGCCTTTATAGCTTTTATATCCGCCTGAGTATCCTTGAATCTTGATTCCACCATATTGGTCAGCTTTTGAACATGTATGGCATGCTGCTGATCTGCCATCTGCTTTTGTCTTTCCAGCAGTGGTTGGAATAGGTTCCATAACTCATTTGCAGCAGGTGCTTGTTGAGCAGATGCTTGAGCAGGAGGAGCAGTTGATTGGGCTTTCTGAGCTTTTAACAGCTGCTGCACCATATCTTTTATTTCAGCAACTGAGGTTTCAAGGTTTTCAACCCTGCCCGTCAATTCCTGATATCTTGAATCATCACCTGAGTTAACAGGATCATCTGAATCCCCACCAGCAGTGGTTTTACCAATGAATGACTTAGGAACAGTGTCCCAAAAATCAGCCATTGATGCCCCTTGTTCTTGGTACTGGGGACTTCTTTCTTCAGCACTTGATAACCTTTTGATGTTGCCAGTAGTTAAAACAATCTCACTGGTGGTTCTCAGTGGTGCTATTGAAGAAATTGCCTTTAAGGGAGTCTTATGAATGTAACCACTGTCCAAATGTAAACCAGTGGGTTCAACATTTGTAGTGGCTGCTCCACTTGAACTACTGACAGAAATTACTTGTAATTCCTGCAGTGTAACCTCCTCAGTTGTTGCTGGGATAGCAGAAATGTCAACATCAGACCCAGTCACCTGTTGAAGTATACTCTCAGTGATAGGTGGTTGAGAGGAACTGGTTTGTGTCTGAGTAACATCAGCTGCATGCAACAAAGGTATGGTGGATGGTGGTATTATGTGGGGTGAGGGTAAAGGAGTTGAAAGAGACATGTCCTTGGGATCGGGACTGTGGATGATGGATCCGAGTGGGTCCAGAGCTTCATATTATGGGGCCCCTGTGCTTACAACCTGATCCTTTTGTGAGGATGCAGGAGGAGTTTGAGGCAATGGTTGAGATCTTTCTTCCATCTGCTGTGAGGAAGTAGCAGCAGTGGTTATTGGTGACTTTTGTGCTGTCACTGGCATTGACTCTGGGATCTCATCTTCCAGAGTTGCCTTTGGTTTGGATTTGGTGGGCTTTCTGGATGTTTTTCCTTTTGTCTTTTTAGTGGTGGCAGGTGTGGGTTTCAAAATAGTGGGTGTGCTGCTTTGATCACCTGGAGCAGTGGGCTCAGCAGCAGATACCTGAGGAGCAGTTTCATCTGCTAAATTTTGCTCAGGCACCTCTGCTTTTGTTTTTATTGGTGCCAACATTCTAGAGAATGTTTCAGGTGTTAAGCAGTTTATTTTAAAAGAGGCACCTTGTTTGGGCAAATCTGCTTCTTTCTCTACAAATTTTTGTTCAAAATAGTAGCTTAAAAATCTTGGAAAGAGCAGAAATGCCTTATTATCAACGTTTTTTTACCAAATCATCAAATATTTCCTGGGAGTAATTAAAGTTTTTATTGTTTAAAATTGCATACCCCAGGCATCGAATTTTTGTTGGTATTTCATTAAAAGACGTTGTTTTATTATAAACACACATTAACAGTGTGTGAAATAAAAATCTGGGTGCAGAAGGAAAATAACCTTTTTGTAAGGTATCCCTTTTAGGTTGCTCTGCATAGCCCCTGTTTATGAAATCCTTTTTCAACTCGTCTTTAGAAAATGAGGTTTTTCCTTTCAAATCATCGAGTTTAAAGATTTCAGAAATGGATTGTGGAGAGATTTGAACCTTCTTACCCTGTATCGAGGAGTTGATGGCTGTGATGATGTCTCCTTGTTTTTCAAGGGTGGCATTTTTCCAGAACTCTCTCTGGGTTTGAAGATAAATGGAAGCGTCTACTGTTATCAAAGTTTTGTACTTTGATGCAGATAAGATGTCAATGATGGAGTTGAAGGTGTTGTCAGTTGTGGGTTTTGTGAGTATACCCACATAATTGTGAGGGGCTTTGTAACGGATTTCTGTGGTTTCGACGGCCATTTGAGTGGTGTCTTTTGGGGTGGAGGAAGAAGATGGTTTTGACTTTGACTTCAATTTTGGTTTCATCATTTTTTACGAAGAAGATCGAAGAAGGTTTTTGTGAAGAAGAGTGGGAAAGTGCTTTGTGAAGAGAATATTTGGAATTCAATTCGACAGTGTGAGCCCCTATTTGGGTTTAATCAGGGTTTTATTTTAGGGAAAAAGTGAATGCTGATGTGGCAGCGGTTATAATGATCAGACGGCTAAAAGCTGACCACGTGCCAACCCCTGATGAAATGGTAAATACTGGAGGACAGTTGTTTTGACAACCACTGATGGATCAAGCATCAGTAGTTGCAACGGTAATGAAATGAAGCGGTGGGTGTATCAGTGGATGGAACAATGATTTTAAACATCAGTGTTTTTAAAAGAGCAGGGGTTGACTATCAACACTGGACAGACTTTAAAGAGCAGATGTTGAAGCACAACAGCATTTAAGGTACAACAGTGGTTAAAAACAATAATGAGGACCATTAGTATAACAACTGTTTGTGCAACAGTGTTTTGACTTTTGACAAAAAATTTTAGCATCTGCTTGTTCAGATGCAGGAATTGATTTTGTCTTGTGAAAGCACAATATCTTATCTAACATCTGTTGAGCACCAGAAATGCTATTCTTAACAAAATACATTTTAGATGTATATTATCAAGATTAAATTGCCAGCAGTCATCTACAGAAATTTTTGTTCAAGGTTTTGCCAAAAGTCCATTATTCTAGACAGTGGTTTAGCATCCCAGATGATGAAGACATTTCTACTAAAGCTACTCATTTTGTGTCTAATTACTTGAACTAGAACATGAGTATCTCAGTAGTTCAAAATCAATTTGCAATCAATTTTGATATGTGACAACCAAACTTGAGCTTAACATGACCTTGATATGTGCGCCATTTCCTTTTGATCAGATTTAAGGATAGTAATTTCACACAAAAATAAGGAAATTGCATCCTGACCAGAGATGAACTTTTACTATCAAAAATGAGTAAAGTACAAAATATATTTTATAAAAAGTGATATATATATCTGGTTTTATTTAGAGAAAAACACCTTAAAAAAAATTAAAGTAAGTTTTGAAAATCATCAAAAAGGATCTGACAGCTTTTCAAATGAGTTCATGATCATATCATTCTCAAGTTATTTTGACCATTGTTTGGGGTCATTTTCTTGACAATTAATTGCAAATTCTTCTTTTAAGGATAATCACTGGAGATGCCATAGTTACCTGAACGATTCCTGTATTTGATGAAAGCACTCAGTTGCATGATGACCCCTGTTTACCCAAACTTTGACCTCATAAGTGTTTTATGTTTATTCTCTTTTTCTTTTGGATTCAAAAGTTTTGAGATAACCACACTTTGAGATTTGTTCATTTCCCTTTTCCCTTTTTACCCTTTCCATTCACATGTTCAGAAATACTCACTGGGAGATTTTATTTTAAACAAGCTTAGTCCAGAATCATTTTGAAGTAATGTTTTGAGAGATCTAGCCACATTTGTACATGTTTTATTACCAGATCTCACATTACGTATGATTAGGACTATTTTGACACCTTATTTTCTCAATGTGTTTTGACAAAGTTGATTTGGTCCTTTTGAGGATTCTCAACCTGCCTTTGAGCACATAAGAAATTTTGACTAAAGCTTTATTTCCCTCTTTCTATGTCAGCAGAACACTAGTGTTTAGATGAACATAGGTTTTGTTGATCTGAGGTTCATACTTTAGTGTAAAATATGAAAACATCACAAATTTCATAACAACAGTTGAAATCAATTTTGAATGAAGATGAGCACACCATAGTTACCAGATAAGTTTTCAGATCTGGAAACTATGAGTGATTTGTGCATGACATCATCAGTTGTATGAGATTTGTGAATCTTATGACATCTTGGTTGTTTTACAGAGCTTTTGAGTCATCATTTTGAACATGATTTCTCGTTACTCTGTTTTTCAACTAAAATACGACCAACCTTAGTATCAATGAATTGTGAGCTGAACTGTTATGTCAAATTGATTGTTAGATCGAATTTGATTGTCCAGACTCTGATACCAATTGTTAGGATCGGAGGCTCTCATGACTGTGTTTGTTTGTATAAATTGAACAATCAGAATATATGAAATGATATAAAGTGCAGCGGAAATGGATACAAACTTTGTAAACACAATCAAAGAGGAAAATAGTTTGATAAACAAATGCTTTTCATTAAGTTGAATGATTGAAATACAAAGCAAATGATTACAGCATGTTTACAGAACTAAGCTCCCCGTCAGCCTAATACCTCAAGGTTAGCTGCACAAGATGAAAGGATTGGACTGAAGAAGAAGAATCTACTCAGTCAATCAAATGTAACAGTACAGGGTACTGCTCCATTTATAGGCAAACCAAACCACTGAAGCATCTCAGCTGACGTCACCATGATAGTGACATCTAACAAACTAACAACCTATATACATTGTTCTAAACAAACTACTGATATGCAACATCTGATTATTAGTACAATACAAAACAAGAGATAACAACTGCTTCACGTTCCACTGTTGTAGCCTGAGCACTGATGTTGAACTTCAGTGCTTTCTTCAAAGGTGATCAGTCTTTGAGTGGGCAATGCTTGTGTCTTTCAGCAGTACTTAGGAAACAGCAGTAGATAGAGCAACAGTGTTTGTCTTCAGCAGTTCTTTAGAGTTTCATCAGTGTTTGGTTCATCAGTTGTTGTAGTGAGCAGTACTTAAGATCCATCAGCTGTTAGAATACCACTGTCAAGGGGAAAGCAAAGTGTAGGCTGCTGCTTATTGTTAGTCCACTGATGTGATCTGGTTTTGGCTTTACATTATCTGTTCCTCTGGTAGGGTTCAATCCCAACACTAAGTAAAAACTCAACTAAGAAAGGTTAAGCATACTTACTGAAGTCCTATGCACGATTAGAGATGCTTAGGGTCTGCTCTTATGCTCAAGGAAGCTCCAGAAATGCAGAAGAAATGAGTGAACACAATGTTGCAACTCAAGGGCCTTTTATAGTGTTCTTGATTGCTTAAGATCATGACAAGAAAGTCTAGCATGGATCCCAGATCATTACAAGTGTTTCCTAATGCCTAGAAACTGTTAGGGGTCGCCCATGTTGCTGAAAAGATCTGATAAAGTTGGTTATAAGGCTGAACAGGCTGCTGCCAACGTTTTTCTTTATCTGGGCAAGTCAGGCGGCCCGCGTAAGGCCTTAACAAGGCTTACGCGGCCCGTATGGGTCTTCTGATCAGATTCCAAACTTTCCAATTATTACATCTTGGCTCCTAGTTCTTCGAAAGGGCAATATAACTTTGTTTCTTGCACTATGGCCCTTTCACATTTGCTTACAAGGGCTTCAAGATTTTTACCCACTTCGTTAAGTCCTTGGTCACTTTATGTTTACCCGAAAAGTCATAATTTTTCAACGTTGACGCTTTTACCCCTTATTATACGAATTTGATCATAACTTTCTCATATGATAACGAAACTTTATGAAATTTTTATCGTGCACTCTAGTGAGCATAATTAATCGTTACAAAGCTTCAGGTTTGCTAAAAGGTCACTCAGAGGTATAACTTAAACATGTTGACACATTTAACCCTTGTAGTTTGTAATCTCTCACTTTCTTTCACATTTAGCTCCGTATTTCGTTTGAAGGTATGTACATCTTGTAGGGCCATTCTAGGATATATTTATCCTTTGTTGACAATTTGGACCTTTATATTCACATACTTTCCATGTTTGTCAACTTTAGTCCCTCTAGAGTATTCTTTATCACGTTCAAGCTTATGACACGTGTCAATACATTATAGGACGTGAATTTTCGAGGTGTTACATCCTCACCCCCTTAAAATGTCACACCCCGATTTCCACGTGTTTCACCGGTGGGCCCGGTGGGGGATTACCGTGACGTAGTTGGCAACAATATAGTAAAACCACGCAATATTTAAATGCACAGCGGAAGCATAAAGATAGATTATATTTCAACCATCGATTGTAATATCCAAGTATTACGAATAGTCGAAATAAATCCACAGGGGCTCAAAATAAAAATATAATTATTGTTTAACAGATATGGCATCCCAAGCTTGCGAGACTCTAACGATGCTTAAGGAGTGGCCAGCCTATTTCGTGTAGATCCTGCATTTAATCATTTGGGGAAAATACGTCAGTTCACACTGGTAAATACATTCAACCGACACTTTTGTAAAAATGTTTAATAAAAATTGATTTGAATGCACAAGGCACAAACCCTTTATAACTTGGGATAATTTATCAATTAAATCTTGTAAAAGAATTACATGTTCACTATGCGTTCAGTCGCCCGGGTCGTGCCGGGTTCAAGGTTAATAGATACGCCACAAAGCATAAAGCCGTGGCGGGAAAACCAACGGTTATACCTTTATAATTATAGACACATTGTCGGGTGTACGCCTACACCCGCGTGTCGAGGTCGTGGCCATTTCGTGAAATGATGCCAAGGATATCCGGGACATGGTCATTAAGCTCCCGAAGGCGTAAAGCCAACAAAACCAATTTTAAACGGGTCACATTGATAATACCCAACTACTAATGAATTGGGGTCAATTGCCCGACCAAGCGGTATTTTAAGTACCGTAACCCAAGCCCGTATAACGGAAAATAAGTTAAAAGTATTTACCTGAGCAAGTAATAACCTCAATCAAATAAATGCAGGTATCTTTTACTGGTCTCCTATTCTGGAACGAAGGTTTATAACAACCTATTAGAATCCTAACGGGTCTTTAATTTAGCCTTAGCTTAGACCGGTTAGTTTCAAAGGATAATTACGGTTTAATCGCGTGAAAGGCGAAAACCGGGAATGGAATGTGGTTTGGACCCAACAAGTTTGAAGACTTGTTTTATATGGGTAATATAACCACACTCTGGATTTTGAGGTAAAAACAATAAGGTTTGACCCGTTTCGGCTAGTTTATGTAAACTAGTTACATAAACCGGACCGTGCGCGCAAAAGGCGTAACGGGTAACCGTAAGAGTCCTACACAGGTTTCCTAAGTTATTATGCTCTAAAGAGGTTGTGGTATCAGTAGGATACCTTCCATTATGCCCATAACAAGTTTAAATCCAATACCGTAGGGGTATTTCGGTCATTTTAAAGATTATAAAAGAGGTTTCCGAGTTCTACAGGAAATCTGAGTTTTCCGAACAGTTTATAAAGTCCAAAATACTTTATTTATTATTTAAAATCAGTAGAAACTGGAATCGGGTCAAAATATCATGTAGAACTCAAGTTATGTCCGAAAAGGGCATATTCGGTAATTACCGAATCGATGCCATAACCGCAGGTTATGAGCAGGTTAAAAATAATTAAAAATCTTTAAAAATCTCAAAATATTATTTTACATCAGTATATAAAAGGTTTGGTGTCGAAATTTGGGTTTAGATAGGCTTTATGCTAATTGCGCCGTTTAATTACTAAGGTTTCCGTAATTGCGCTATTTAGCATAACTCCTATCCTAGACCTCGGATTGACGTGAAATTTTAGGGACATGCTTAGAAATCAGTAACTAAGGTTATTGTCCTTTCACATGTCCAAAATTCTCGTTTTAAAGTTAAAAGGGCGTTATGGTCAACTTTTAAGCATTTAACGGAAATGTGCAAAAGACTTGGACAAACAACGAACCGGTCACAGAGGGTCAAACCATCATGTAACCTGGTTCTAAGAGAGTCCTAAGGCATATCTAAATCATACCATAATGGGTCAGAACTGAAGTCAAAGCAAAAGTCAAAGCTTTGCGACTTTCGGTTCCGAACCGGGTCAAAATAGTAAATGGTCGGATCAAACAAGCTTAGACCACTTATAATACTTATTATCATGTTGTATGAGTGTTAAAACAGGTTACACACCATCTACATTACTGATTATGCCTTAAATCGAAAGTTAGCATTCTGTTGACTTTTTCTAAGCAAGTTTGACTCGACATTTGGACTAGTTAGAGTGGGAATCAGAGGGTGCCCTTTTAAGGGTTTAATGCCCACATAATTACCAACATATAACTACCTTTGATTCGACAAACCACTGGACCATTTGTGATTTATCGTTAAGTCAATCGTTAATTACGACGGATTGACTTTTAAGCTATATCTAAGAATAAACTAAACCAAAAAGGGTGGAGCATACTTACAAGAGTCCTATGCATGACCAGGGATGAGAAATGAAGGCACTTGAGCTCCAGAAATGATCAGAAGAGTTGTTTGAAGGTGTAAAGAACAATGGTGCACTAAAGGGCCTTTTATAGTAAACTTCACACCTTAGATCATTGACAACTAAGGCTACAAGTGTTCTTAGATCATCACCAAGTGTCCCTGAGTGCTAGGGGACATTTAGGGCGCGCCCATGCTCTCATAATTGCTTCATAAGTCGGCTAAAACAGCAAACAGTGCTCCTGACCGACTTTTCTGCATCTGGGGGGGCTGACGCGGCCCGCGTTAAGGATCACTTAACTCTTACGCGGGTCGCCTGAATCCATCCGTCAGAGCCCATATCTTTATTGACAATGCGGCCCGCGTAAGATCCTTTGATTCTTTAACGCGGCCCGCCTGAGACTTGTTTTTCAAGATTTTCAAATCTTTTGTAATCATTGCCCTGGCCTTTCGGTTTCGAAGGGGTAACTTTGCATTTTGGGCCTCGTTTATTTACGAATAAGGGCCTCGGAACTTTTACCCAACTTATTAACCCTTGGGTAATTTATTATTTCTCGAAAAGTCATAACTTTCAATGTTGACGCTTTTAACCCCTCGCATACGAATTCGATCATAACTTTCTTGTTTTAAAACGGAACTTCGCGAAATTTATATCGTATATTCTAGTGAGCGTAATTTACTGTTACAAAGCCTTGGGTTTGTTAAAGGATCACTCAGAGGTATAACTTAAACATGTTGACACATTTAACCCCTGTAGTTTGTAATCTCTCACTTTCTTCCACGATTTGTTCCGTACGATCCGTGATTCATTCGTTTGAAGGTACGGGCATCATTTAGGGTTGCTGTACAGTATATTTATCCCTTGTTGACATTTTTAACCCTCGAATTTACATACTTTCAATGTTTATCAACTTTAGTCCTTTATTTAGTATTTAACACCACGTGTAAACTTAAGACACGTGTCAATACATTATTGGACGCAAAATTTCGAGGTGTTACATCCTCACCCCCTCAAAAGAAATCTCGACCTCGAGATTTATTGAAATAAATGAGGGTACTTTTTTTTCATCATGGACTCTACCTCCCACGTGTATTCGGGACCTCTACGGGCATCCCATTTTACCTTCACAATCGGTATATACTTCCTGCGAAGTTTCTTAACCTGTCGATCCTCAATCGACACAGGTTTTTTCAACGAACTTTTAGCTCTCATCGATGTGTACATCTGTATGCGGTATAACCAGTGATTCATCAGCGAAACACTTCTTCAAGTTACAGATGTGAAACACGTTGTGGATACCACTGAGCTCCTCTGGTAAGTTTAATTTGTAGGCAACCGATCTGACACGTTCGATTACCTCGAAGGGTCCAATATATCTCGGGCTTAGCTTGTCTTTCTTACCGAATCGCATCACCCCCTTCCAGGGTGATACCTTGAGCAAAACCTTGTCGCCTACTTCGAAATTGAAAGGCTTACGCTTCAAATCTGCGTAGCTTTTCTGCCTGTCTCGGGCAGCTTTCAATCGATCACGAATTTGGACAATCTTGTCCGTTGTTTCAAATATTATATCAGGTCCTGTCATCTGGACATCTCCAACTTCTGCCTAACAAACGGGCATTCTACACTTTCTACCATATAGGGCTTCAAAAGGTGCAGCCTTAATGCTCGTATGGTAGCTGTTGTTATAGGAGAATTCGACTAATGGTAGGTGGTTATCCCAACTACCACCTAAGTCGATCGCACATGCACGAAGCATGTCTTCCAACGTTTGGATTGTACGCTCACTCTGTCCGTCTGTCTGAGGGTGGTAAGCCGTACTGAAATTCAAATGTGCGCCCAAAGATTGTTGGAAACTTTTCCAAAAGTGTGACGTGTATCTGGTATCTCTATCAGAGATGATAGATACAGGCACGCCATGAAGGGCTACAATCTTATCTACAAACAACTGGGCTAGTATATCGGAGCTATGAGTCTCCTTTATGGGTAGGAAATGTGCTGACTTAGTCAGTCTATCAACTATTACCCATATTGTATCGTTTCCCTTCTTTGTCTTTGGCAACTTGGTGATGAAATCCATCATCACCATTTCCCATTTCCACTCGGGAAGTTCAGGCTGTTGTAGCAAGCCTGACGGCTTTTGATGTTCAGCTTTTACTTGCGCACAAGTCAAACACTTTGCTACATAGGTGGCTATAGACTTCTTCAAGCCTATCCACCAAAAGTTCGCCTTTAAGTCCTGGTACATTTTATCAGCACCAGGATGAACGGAATATCGTGAACTGTGGGCTTCCTGAAGGATAACATCACGAAGACCTCCATAAACAGGAACCCATATTCTTCCATTCAATCTCAGAATTCCATCTTTGCCATAGGATAACTGCTCTTCAGTTACTCCTAGCTTCTCGTGAGGATAGTTAGCTTCTAACACAGCTTCCTTCGGTGCAGCTAACAATCGTTCATTCAGATTGTTCTTGATTTCAATGTTCTTGGCATTGATTCTTATTGGTTTCACTCTTTCCTTTCTGCTCAAGGCATCTGCTACTACGTTGGCCTTGCCTGGATGGTATCTTATTTCACAGTCATAGTCGTTCAGAGTTTCCATCCAACGTCGCTGCCTCATATTCAAATCTTTCTGATTGAACAGATGCTGGAGGCTTTTGTGATCAGAATAGATCACAAATTTAATGCCATATAAGTAATGCCTCCAAAGCTTTAGTGCAAATACAACGGCACCCAACTCCAAGTCATGGGTGGTGTAATTCTTTTCATGCACTTTTAATTGTCGTGAAGCATAGGCAATCACCTTGCCCCTTTGCATAAGCACACAACCCATACCGGTGTGCGATGCATCACAATATACGACAAATTCTTCCATTCCTTCCGGCAATGTCAACACTGGAGCATTGCTCAGCTTTTGTTTGAGGATATCAAAAGCTTCTTGCTGCTTAGGGCCCCAATTAAACTTTATGCTCTTTCTAGTTAAGGAAGTTAGGGGTGCAGCAATTCTTGAAAAATTTTCGATGAAGCGTCTGTAGTATCCTGCTAGACCTAGGAAACTGCGAATCTCCGTAGGTGTCTTCGGCTCCTGCCAATTCATGACGGCTTCAACTTTAGCGGGATCCACTTGGATACCACGCTCGCTGACTACATGCCCAAGGAACTGGACTTCTCGTAGCCAAAATTCACATTTAGAGAAATTGGCATACAGCTTTTCTTGATGAAGCAGTTTAAGAATACATCGAAGATGCTTCTCGTGGTCAGCTTGACTTTTAGAGTAGATGAGGATGTCATCGATGAAGACAATGACAAATTTATCCAAATAAGGCTTACAAACACGATTCATGAGATCCATGAATGCGGCAGGTGCATTAGTGAGCCCAAAAGGCATCACTAGGAACTCGAAGTGACCATAACGAGTCCTGAAAGCAGTCTTGTGCACATCTTTGTCTTTAACCTTCAATTGATGGTACCCTGACCTTAGGTCAATCTTGGAAAAGTAGCTCGCTCCTTGCAACTGATCGAACAGATCGTCGATCCTGGGCAAAGGATACCTATTCTTGATTGTAACTTTATTCAGCTCACGGTAATCGATGCATAGACGCATCGAACCATCTTTCTTCTTGACGAACAGGATTGGTGCTCCCCAAGGAGATGAACTTGGTCTAACAAAACCTTTGGCTAGCAGATCATCTAGCTGCGTCCTCAATTCTTTTATTTCCGTGGGTGCCAATCTATAAGGTGCTCTTGCAATAGGCGCGGCTCCTGGAATGATGTCGATAATGAATTCCACTTGCCTGTCCGGTGGCAAACCAGGCAGTTCTTCCAGGAAAACTTCAGGATAGTCAGAGATGACTGGGATGTCTTCAATCTTGGGTTTCTCCTCACCGATAGTCACCTGTGCCATATAAATGACAGATCCTTTCTTCAAACATCTGGATGCCTTTAGCATAGATACTTGTGCAGGAAATCCATGTCGAGTATCTCCCTGAATGGTAAGTGGTTCTCTCGACGGAGTCTTGATTACCACTTGCTTCTTGTTGCACACGATTTGGGCTTGGTTATGCGATAACCAATCCATACCCAATACTACGTCGAAACCAGCGAGTTTAAAGGGTAACAGGGATAAAGGAAATGAGTGATTCCTAATGGATATAACACATCCATCTAAAACAGTCGAGACTGTTCCCATAGTCCCATCAGCTAGTTCTACTTCATATTTCACATTCAAGGTTTTAACAGGCAATTTTAACAACTCACAGAACTTATCATCCTCAAAGGATTTATCTGCTCCAGAATCAAATAATACTCTTGCGAATACATCATTGATAAGAAACGTACCGGTTATGACGTTGTCGTTTTGGATAGCCTCTTGAACATTCATCTGAAAGACCCTCGCATTGGTCTTTTTCCCTTCTTCAGCCTTCTTCACTATCTTCGGGCAGTTAGTCTTGATGTGCCCTTTCTCGTTGCAACTATAGCAAGTTGCATCCTTGAGTTTCTTGCACTCAAGAGTCCTATGCTCAGAGGACTTGCATATCCCACATGCCTTCGGCTGGGATTTCTTTTCATACCTGCACCTTCCGAAATGGTGCTTCTGACAAACCTTGCACAAAGGCTTATCGCCCGACTGTCGGTCATTCTTCTTGTTCTCTGACCCCTTCTTGTGGTCACGATTCCCCCGGTGCTTCTTGTTAGACCTTCGTGAATCATCATCTTCATGTTTTCTTTTCTCACTATCAGCATTTCTCAGAGATCTCTGCCTCACTGCATCCAGCGTAAGAGACAGAGATATATCCGCCACAGAGCAGGCTAGAAGCCTTCACGCTAGCTTTTATCTCTGGGGCCAAACCCCCAATGAAACGCGCGATCCGTTTGGGTTCCGGTGTCACAAGGTACGGAACCAATCTTGACAGAGTGTTGAAAGTCGTGAGATAAGCCTGGCAATCCAGGTTCTTCATGACCAACAATAGGAAATCAGATTCTATCTTCTCAACCTCGTGCTGAGGGCAGTAGTTTTCCTTAATGAGAGCAATAAATTCCTCCCATCACATGCTGTACAAAACAGCCTTCCCAGAGGCTTGAACCAATGATCTCCACCAAGCTAGGGCTTCACCCTTGAACGACTGTGATACAAACTTCACCATGTCTCTCTCAGCACAACCACTGATGTCCACAACAGTGTCCATTTCGTCCAGCCAGGTCATACAATCCACCGCGCCTTTCTCCCCGGTAAAATCTCGGGGCTTGCAGGAAACAAAGTACTTATACGTGCAACCCTTGGCGCGAGGTGCATCAGTGAACACTAATTTCTTGGGGCGGACACTATTCTCATTTGATGAGTGTCGATCGTCATCCTTCTTAGGCTTAGACGGGGTCGAGGGTGGTTTGCTGTGAGATTTAGAATGGGTTCTTGGCTTTGAGTGTGGTGTAGATAAGGTCCTGCTTCGAGACTCGCTGTACTCTTCATATTGCCGATCTAAGGCCGTCTTCACAGCGTTGTCTACCAAAGCTTTCAATTCAGCGCCCGTTATATGAATTTGGGCGTTATCATTATCATCCTCCTTTGAATGACTGTTAACTTCATTTGGGTCAGCCATTGAGGTCTTGATCTGCCACAAAGAATATGACAGAATTTTATTTAGGAGTTTATTATGGAATTGTCTTTTATGGCAATTCATTAACCATGGTAAACATAGACCATATTTGGTTAATTTGTTACTCACTTTTATTTAGGATTTGAATATAACTTATCCTAATTACAAACAATATTGTTAGTGGCACAAAAGCCTAGTCACAAGGACGTTTTATATATTAGTAGCCAGGATTTCAGAGCATCAAGGCATGAAGGTTTGAACCATAGTTCTTTTACCCTTTTCTGATAGGGAGTCATAGACTACAACCATCTTGGCCGGGTCTTATAATGACACCAGGCTAGGTCTCACCATTAAGATTCTTTATTTAGGCAGACTTAATTAAAAGGAATGATTTTTAATTTATTTCATATGATAATGTATTAAAATGACAAAAATGAAATTTATAAACTTAACATTCCATTAATCATAATAATGATTACACACTGCCCTAAACGGGACTTTTAATAGACAAATACCTACGCAGAGGTTTATAGAAAACAAGTCCACGCAGGGACTGAAAGGCAATTGTCCACGCAGGGACTAACACAATAAATGTCCACGCAGGGACTAAAACAAATAGATGTCCACACAGGGACTTGATTTAAAATTGGAAATACAATAGAACATATAAAGACTAATGATCTCGCTTCTTCTTCCCCTTTAACAGGTTTGCTAGTCCTTTAAGGAATCCACTATTGTTCTTACGTTCTTGTTCAAAGTCTCGTTCTACCCTATTTAAACGGTGAAGGATTTCTTCCTGCTCCGGTGAGGAAAAACGTGGCTGCTGCGACGGTTGTTAAACCGGAGGTCTAGTAGGTGTTGGATACCCATGAGCTGCGTATCCTAATCCCCAAGGATCCCCATAAGGTCCTTCGGGATGGAGGGCGTTGTAATTGGCCGCTACCATGTATGGATCGGCATCCGCATAATTATAGTTGTAGCGTGTGTGAGCTGGCTGCTCAAACGGGTTGTACGCTGCGGAACTAGCGTACGCAGGTATAGGGTTATCGTACCCAAATGGTGGTGGAGGTGGTGCAACTGGTGCAGAATTCACCTCTGCAGGGTGGCTCGAAGGTTCACCCATTTGTGGTTCTTCAGGCAATGGCGAAAAATGACTTGCACTCGAGTGGCGAGGGGTGCTAAAGTGAAATTCCTCTCCTCGGGTGGACATCCGTGCGCTTGATCTCCTACGCCTTGGCGGATCTGGAGGTGCTTGTTGAACTGGTAGCGGAGGAGGCGGTGGCGTAACTGCCACGAAACGCGAATCCTCGGAAGGATCCTGTTGCTGCTGCTACTGGTGAGGTGATGAATGGTGAGAGGGTGTAAAGTACCACTCGCACTGGTTAAATCTCGCCTGGTAACTGTCGGGACCTTGATAGGGTGTCCCATGAAAGGATGACCCATCAGAGATCTCGATAGGATGGTTGGGAGTACCTCGTGCAGGTTCTATGGGATCCGTATCCTCGTCCATATCTACCGCATTATCTTCGGAGAAATGGTCTTCGGGTCCTAAAGGGTTATAACCTATTGGTTCTTGGACGTAATCAGCCGGGTTGAACTGGCCTTGGAAGAAAGGAGTAGGATCGCCATAGGAACGGTGCGAAACAGAACGCTGGAGAGGTATGAAAGAAGGTTGAGGGTTACTGGGCTCGTTCTCCGAATTTGGTCCAAAAGAGTGACGGTATGAAGGTGTCGAACTGTGTGAGGTAGACCGTCTTGCGGGCTCAAAGAGGAGTGGCCAGCCTATTTCGTGTAGATCCTGCATTTAATCTTTTGGGGAAAATACGTCAGTTTACACTGGTAAATACATTCAACCGACACTTTTGTAAAAATGTTTAATAAAAATTGATTTGAATGCACAAGGCACAAACTCTTTATAACTTGGGATAATTTATCAATTAAATCTTGTAAAAGAATTACATGTTCACTATGCGTTCAGTCGCACAGGTCGTGTCGGGTTCAAGGTTAATAGACACGCCACAAAGCATAAAGCCGTGGCGGGAAAACCAACGGTTATACCTTTATAATTATAGACACATTGTCGGGTGTACGCCTACACCCGCGTGTCGAGGTCGTGGCCATTTCGTGAAATGATGCCAAGGATATCCAGGACATGGTAATTAAGCTCCCGAAGGCGTAAAGCCAACAAAACCAATTTTAAACGGGTCACATTGATAATACCCAACTACTAATGAATTGGGGTCAATTGCCCGACCAAGCGGTATTTTAAGTACCGTAACCCAAGCCCGTATAACGGAAAATAAGTTAAAAGTATTTACCTGAGCAAGTAATAACCTCAATCAAATAAATGCAAGTATCTTTTACTGGTCTCCTATTCTGGAACGAATGTTTATAACAACCTATTAGAATCCTAACGGGTCTTTAATTTAGCCATAGCTTAGACCGGTTAGTTTCAAAGGATAATTACGGTTTAATCGCGTGAAAGGCGAAAACCGGGAATGGAATGTGGTTTGGACCCAACAAGTTTGAAGACTTGTTTTATATGGGTAATATAACCACACTTTGGATTTTGAGGTAAAAACAATAAGGTTTGACCCGTTTCGGCTAGTTTATGTAAACTAGTTACATAAACCGGACCGTGCGCGCAAAAGGCGTAACGGGTAACCGTAAGAGTCCTACACAGGTTTCCTAAGTTATTATGCTCTAAAGAGGTTGTGGTATCAGTAGGATACCTTCCATTACGCCCATAACAAGTTTAAATCCAATATACGCCCCGTAGGGGTATTTCGGTCATTTTAAAGATTATAAAAGAGGTTTCCGATTTCTACAGGAAATCTGAGTTTTCCGAACAGTTTATAAAGTCCAAAATACTTTATTTATTATTTAAAATCAGTAGCAACTGGAATCGGGTCAAAATACCATGTAGAACTCAAGTTATGTCCGAAAAGGGCATATTCGGTAATTACCGAATCGATGCCATTACCGCAGGTTATGAGCAGGTTAAAAATAATTAAAAATCTTTAAAAATCTCAAATATTATTTTACATCAGTATGTAAAAGGTTTGGTGTCGAAATTTGGGTTTAGATAGGCTTTATGCTAATTGCGCCGTTTAATTACTAAGGTTTCCGTAATTGCGCTATTTAGCATAACTCCTATCCTAGACCTCGGATTGAGGTGAAATTTTAGGGACATGCTTAGAATCAGTAACTAAGGTTATTGTCCTTTCACATGTCCAAAATTCTCGTTTTAAAGTTAAAAGGGCGTTATGGTCAACTTTTAAGCATTTAACGGAAATGTGCAAAAGACTTGACAAACAACGAACCGGTCACAGAGGGTTAAACCATCATGTAACCTGGTCCTAAGAGAGTCCTATGGCATATCTAAATCATACCATAACGGGTCAGAACTGAAGTCAAAGCAAAAGTCAAAGCTTTGCGACTTTCGGTTCCGAACCGGGTCAAAATAGTAAATGGTCGGATCAAACAAGCTTAGACCACTTGTAATACTTATTATCATGTTGTATGAGTGTTAAAATAGGTTACACGCCATCTACATTACTGATTATGCATTAAATCGAAAGTTAGCACTCTGTTGACTTTTTCTAAGCAAGTTTGACTCGACATTTGGACTAGTTAGAGTGGGAATCAGAGGGTGCCCTTTTAAGGGTTTAATGCCCACATAATTACCAACATATAACTACCTTTGATTCGACAAACCACTGGACCATTTGTGATTTATTGTTAAGTCAATCGTTAATTAAGACGGATTGACTTTTAAGCTATATCTAAGCATAAACTAAACCACAAAGGGTGGAGCATACTTACAAGAGTCCTATGCACGACCAGGGATGAGAAATGAAGGCACTTGAGCTCCAGAAATGATCAGAAGAGTTGTTTGAAGGTGTGAAGAACAATGGTGCACTAAAGGGCCTTTTATAGTAAACTTCACACCTTAGATCATTGACAACTAAGGCTACAAGTGTTCTTAGATCATCACCAAGTGTCCCTGAGTGCTAGGGGACGTTTAGGGGGCACCCATGCTCTCATAATTGCTTCATAAGTCGGTTAAAACAGCAAACAGTGCTCCTGTCCGACTTTTCTGCATCTGGGGGCTGACGCGGCCCGCGTTAAGGATCACTTAACTCTTACGCGGGTCGCCTGAATCCATCCGTCAGAGCCCATATCTTTACTGACAATGCGGCCCGCGTAAGATCCTTTGATTCTTTAACGCGGCCCGCCTGAGACTTGTTTTTCAAGATTTTCAAATCTTTTGTAATCATTGCCCTGGCCTTTCGGTTTCGAAGGGGTAACTTTGAATTTTGGGCCTCGTTTATATACGAATAAGGGCTTCGGAACTTTTACCCAACTTATTAACCCTTGGTTAATTTATTATTTCTCGAAAAGTCATAACTTTCAATGTTGACGCTTTTAACCCCTCGCATACGAATTCGATCATAACTTTCTTGTTTTAAAACGGAACTTCGCGAAATTTATATCGTATATTCTAGTGAGCGTAATTTACTGTTACAAAGCCTCGGGTTTGTTAAAGGATCACTCAGAGGTATAACTTAGACATGTTGACACATTTAACCTCTGTAGTTTGTAATCTCTCACTTTCTTCCACGATTTGTTCCGTACGATCCGTGATTCAACTGTTTGAAGGTACGAGCATCATTTAGGGTTACTGTACAGTATATTTATCCCTTGTTGACATTTTTAACCCTTGAATTTACATACTTTCGATGTTTGTCAACTTTAGTCCTTTATTTAGTATTTAACACCACGTGTAAACCTAAGACACGTGTCAATACATTATTGGACGCAAAATTTCAAGGTGTTACATAAAAGAAATCTCGACCTAGAGATTTACTGAAACAAATGAGGGTACTTTTCTTTCATCGTGGACTCTACCTCCCACGTATACTCGGGACCTCTACGGGCATCCCATTTAACCTTTACAATCGGTACATGCTTCCTTCGAAGCTTCTTAACCTGTCGATCCTCGATCGACACAGGTTTTTCAATAAACTTCAAGCTCTCTTCTATGTGCACATCTGTGTGTGGTATGACTAGTGATTCGTCAGCGAAACACTTCTTCAGATTGCAGATGTGGAACACATTGTGAATACCACTAAGCTCTTCAGGTAAGTTTAACTTATAAGCAACTGATCCGACACATTCGATAACCTCGAATGGTCCTATGTATCTCGGGCTTAACTTACCTTTCTTACCAAATCGCATCACTCCCTTCCAGGGTGATACTTTAAGCAACACTTTATCACCTACCTCGAATTTCAGAGGTTTACGCTTTAGGTCTGCATAGCTTTTCTGCCTATCCCTGGCAGCTTTCGGGCGTTCACGAATCTGGACAATCTTGTCCGTCGTTTCAAAGACTATTTCTGGTCCTGTCAGTTGGACATCTCCAACTTCCGCCCAACAAAGGGGCGTTCTGCATTTCCTGCCGTACAAGGCCTCAAAAGGCGCAGCCTTAATGCTTGTATGGTAGCTATTGTTATACGAGAACTCGATCAATGGCAGGTGGTTATCCCAACTACCACCCAAATCAATCACACATGCACGAAGCATGTCTTCCAGGGTTTGGATTGTACGTTCACTCTGCCCGTCCGTCTGAGGATGGTAAGCTGTACTGAAATTTAAGTGCGTGCCCAAGGATTTTTGGAAACTCTCCCAAAAATGTGACGTGTATCTAGTATCTCTGTCAGAGATAATAGACACTGGCACGCCATGTAGAGATACAATCTTATCTACGTACAATTGGGCTAACATGTCGGAGCTGTAGGTCTCCTTAATGGGTAGGAAATGTGCTGACTTAGTCAGTCTGTCTACGATCACCCATATAGTATCATTTCCTTTCCTTGTGTTTGGCAACTTGGTGATGAAATCCATCGTCACCATTTTCCACTTCCACTTGGGAAGTTCAGGCTGTTGCAGCAAACCTGACGACTTTTGATGTTCAGCTTTGACTTGCGCACATGTCAAACATTTAGCTACATAGGTAGCTATAGACTTCTTCAAGCCTATCCACCAAAAGTTTGCCTTCAAATCCTGGTACATCTTGTCAGCTCCAGGATGAACGAAGTATTTGGAACTGTGGGCTTCCTGGAGGATAACATCTCGAAGTCCTCCGTATACTGTAACCCATATTCGTCCATTTAACCTTAGAATTCCGTCCTTGCCATAGGATAACTGTTCTTCAGTTACTCCTATCTTTTCATTAGGGTAGTTAGCTTCCAGCACAGCTTCCTTCTGTGCAGCTAACAACCTTTCATTCAAACTATTCTTTATCTCAATGCTCTTGGCATTGATTCTTATAGGCTTCACCCTTTCCTTTCGACTCAAGGCATCGGCGACTACATTCGCCTTGCCAGGATGGTACCTTATCTCACAATCATAATCATTCAGAGTTTCCATCCATCGTCGCTGCCTCATGTTTAAATCGTTTTGGTTAAACAGGTGTTGGAGGCTCTTGTGATCAGAATAGATCACACACTTGATGCCATATAAATAGTGTCTCCATAGCTTCAGTGCGAATACAACGGCATCCAACTCCAAGTCATGGGTGGTGTAATTCTTTTCATGCACCTTTAACTGACGTGAAGCATAGGCAATAACCTTGCCTTTCAGCATAAGCACACACCCCATCCCGGTGTGTGATGCATCACATTATACCACAAACTCTTCTATTCCGTCAGGTAATGTCAACATAGGTGCATTGCTTAGCTTCTGCTTAAGGATATCAAAGGCTTCTTGTTGCTTCGTCCCCAGTCGAACTTAACATTCTTTCTAGTCAAAGAAGTTAGGGGTGCAGCAATCCTTGAAAAATGTTCAATAAAGCGCCTGTAATAACCTGCCATTCCCAAGAAGCTGCGAATTTCTGTGGGCGTCTTAGGTTCTTGCCAATTCATGACAGCTTCCACTTTAGCGGGATCCACTTGGATACCACGCTCACTAACCATATGTCCAAGGAATCGGACTTCTCGAAGCCAGAATTCACATTTAGAGAATTTGGCGTAAAGCATCTCCTGCTGAAGTAGCGAAACTATACATCGAAGGTGCTTTACATGATCAGCTTGGTTCTTTGAATAAATGCGGATGTCGTCAATGAAGACGATGACAAATTTGTCCAAGTATGGTTTGCAGACACGGTTCATGTTATCCATGAATGCCGCTGGGGCATTAGTGAGCCCGAAAGGCATCACAAGGAACTCGTAGTGACCATAACGGGTCCTAAATGCAGTCTTGTGTACGTCCTCATCTCTAACTTTTAGTTGGTGATAGCCTGACCTTAAGTCAATCTTAGAGAAGTAACTTGCCCCTTGAAGTTGGTCGAACAAATCGTCGATCCTGGGTAATGGATACCTATTCTTGATAGTGACCTTGTTAAGCTCACGGTAATCGATGCACAGACGCATCGATCCATCCTTCTTCTTGACAAATAAGATTGGTGCTCCCCAAGGAGACGAACTAGGTCTAATGAAACCTTTGGCTAGCAATTTATCCAGTTGTGTTCTCAATTCCTTCATCTCTGTTGGTGCCAGCCTATAAGGTGCTCTAGCAACAGGTGCTGCTCCAGGGATAATGTCAATTCTGAATTCTACTTGTCTATCTGGTGGTAAACCAGGTAGTTCTTCTGGAAAAACTCCAGGGTATTCAGAAATGACGGGGATATCCTCAATCTTGGGTTTCGGCTCATCAATAGTCACTTGTGCCATGTAGATGACACAACCCCTTTTCAAACACTTAGAGGCCTTGAGCATCGTCGCTTGTTCAGGCAGTCCATACTGGGTATCTCCCTGAATGGTAAGTGATTCACCAGACGGAGTCTTGATCACCACTTGCTTCTTATTGCAGACAATCTGGGCCTGGTTATGAGATAACTTTCCATGCCTAAAACTATGTCGAAACCGGCTAACTTCAAAGGAAGTAGGGACAACAGAAAAGATTGGTTCTTAATGGATATGAAACATCCATCTAATATGGTTGAGGCGGTTTCTAAGGTGCCATCTGCTAATTCCACCTCATACTTCACTCTTAAGGTTTGAACAAGTAAACTCAGCAATTTGCAAAACTTATTATCTACAAAAGATTTATCAGCTCCTGAATCAAATAGTACTCTCGCATAAACATCATTTATAAGAAAGGTACCTGTGATCACGTTATCGTCCTGCACAGCTTCCTTTGCATCCATTCTGAAGACCTTAGCATTGGTCTTCTTCCCTTCCTCAGCTTTCTTTGCATATTTTGGGCAATTTGTCTTAATGTGCCCCTTTTCGTTGCAACTGTAGCACGTTACGTCCTTCAGTTTCTTGCACTCTAGGGTCTTATGTTCTGAAGATTTGCAAATCCCACAAGGTCTCAACTGAGATTGGGATTTTGAGTCAAGTCTGCACTTCCCAAAGTGGTATTTCTGACAAGTCTTACACTTGGGCTTATCTCCAGATTGATGCCCATCCTTCTTTGAACCAAATCCCTTCTTGTGGTCATTGTTTCCTCGGTGCTTCTTGTTTGACCGACGCGAATTGTCATCATCATGCTTTCTTTTCTCGGCATCCGTGTTCCTCAGCGATCTCTGCCTGACCGTGTCCAGTGTGAGGGATAAGGATATATTAGCTACAGACCTGAAAGTAGCTGGCCGAGAGGCTTTTACACTTGCCTTTATCTCTAGGGCTAAACCCCCGATGAAACGAGCTATTCTTTTGGGTTCCGGGGTCACCAGATAAGGAACCAACCTTGACATCGTATTAAAGCTTGTAAGGTAAGCTTGGCAATCCAGATTCTTCATAACTAATGACAAAAAATCCGACTCAATCTTCTCTACCTCATGCTGAGGGCAGTAGTTCTCTCGGATGAGGGCAACAAATTGTGCCCATGACATACTGTACAGTGGAATCTTCCCAGTAGCTTGAATCAACGATCTCCACCAGGCTAAGGCCTCACCTTTGAACGATTGAGACACAAACTTTACTACATTCTTTTTCAGCGCACCCGCTGATATCAACCACTGTGTCCATCTCATCCAACCAAGTCATGCAGTCTATAGCCCCTTTTTCCCCAGTGAAATCCCTGGGTTTGCATGACACAAAGTATTTGTAGGAGCAACCCTTATCACGGGGTCCTTGATTCAGCACGATACCTTGATATGGGACACTATGATGGTTTGAAGAGTGACGATCGTCATCATCTTTCTTTGGTTCTTCCTTCTTGGAGGGAGGCTTGCTATGCGCCTCAGAATGAGTCTTGGGCTTAGAATGCGGTGCGGATAGGGTCCTACTCCGAGTACCGCTCGATTCGTTATACTGCCTGTCCAAAGCTTTTGCAACAGCATTGTCAATTAACGCTTGCAGTTCAGCACCCGCTATATTAATCCGAGCATCATTCTGGTTCTCCATTGGTTGACTATTTATTTCACCCAAATCAGCCATTGTATCTTGAACTGTTACATAAGATATCGGCAAAGTTTTATTTGGGAGTTTATTATGGAATTGCCTTTTTGGGCAATTCATTAACCATGGTAAACATAGACCATATTTGGTTAATTTATTACTCATATTTATTTAGGATTTTATTATAATTTATCCTAATTACAAAACAATAATAGTATTATTAGCACAAAAGGCCAAGTCACCGGGACATTTTAAATCATAAGCCATGATTTTAGAGAATCATGGCATGAAGGTTTGAACATAGTTCCTTACCTTTTTCTAACAGGGAGTCGTAGACTACTACTGTCTTTTGTCTTATATGACAATGAGTATGGCCTGAAGGCACTATGCTACCAATGTATGGTCAACACATGATCATCTTACTTGATGATTTAAACTCATGATTTATAGATCATTAAGTTAGGTTTTGGATTTTTTTTTTTGAAGAATCCTTACATAGAATGACGTGTGTGATTTTTAACAAATCACGTCTGCCAGGAGTGTTAACATATTTACAGAGGTTAACAGGGATTTGAATCCTTTAAACAGGTTTTACCATCTTGGCCAAGCCTTATAAGGACATGTAAGCTAGGCTATACCCTTGAGATTCTTATTTAATATATGATAGGCAGATTATTTTAAAAGAAATGATTTTGAATTATTTATTTCAGATATAACGTATTTATGCATATAATGGCAAAGATGAAAAATTATAAACTTAACATTCCATTAGTTATTAAAAGGATTACACACTGCCCTAAACAGGACCTTTAATAGATTAATTACCCACACAGAGGTTAAACTAGAAAACAAGTCCATGCAGGGACCAATACTAGGATAGATGTCCTCACAGGGACTGAAAGATAGGTCCACGCAGGGACTAAAAGACAAGTCCATGCAGGGACTAAAAGACAAGTCCACGCAGGGACTAAATACACATATAAATGTCCACGCAGGGACTTGATTAAAATAGGAAATACAATAATACATATAGAGATTAATGATCTCACTTCTTCTTTCCTTTTAACAGGTTTTCCAGGCCCTTGAGGAATCCACGGCTGTTCTTACGTTCTTCTTCAAAATCTCGTTCCACCCTATTTAAACGGTGGAGGATTTCTTCCTGCTCCGGTGGGGAAAAACATGGCGGCTGCGATAGGTGCTGAGCCGGAGGTCTAGCAGGTACTGGATACCCATGAGTTGAGTATCCCATTCCCCAAGGAGTTCCATAAGGTCCTTCAGGATGAAGGGCGTTGTAGTTTGCCGCCGCTACTAGGTATGGGTCGGCATCAATATAATTATAGTGGGTGTGAGCCGGCAGCTCAAACGGGTTATATGCCGTGGAACCGGCGTATGTAGGTATCGGGTTATCATAACCAAATGGTGGCGGAGGTGGTGCAACTGGTGCAGAATTCACTTCTGCAGCTGGGCTAGAAGGTCCACCCATCTGTAGGTCTTCATGCAGTGGCGGATAATGACTGCCACTGGAGTGTCGAGGGGTGCTAAAGTGAAAATCCCCTCTTCGAGCGGATATCCGCGCGCCCGTTCTCCTACGCCTTGGAGGATCTGGAGGTGCTTGATGAACTGGCGGTGGAGGAGGCGGTGGCGTGACTGCCACGAAACGCGAATCCTCGGAGGGATCCTGCTACTGCTGTTGTTACTGCTCATGAGGCGATAAATGGTGAGAGGGTGTAAAGTACCACTCACACTGATTGAATCTTGCTTGGTAACTGTCTGGACCCTGATAGGGTGTTCCATGGAAGGATGATCCATCAGAGATCTCGATGGGATGGTTGGGGGTACCTATTGCAGGCTCGACGGGATCCGTGTCCTCGTCCATGTCCATTGCATTGTCTTCTGAGAAATGGTCCTCTGGTCCCAATGGGTTAAAACCCACCGGTTCTTGGATAAAGTTTGCCGGGTTAAACCGGCCCTGAAAGACAGGAGTAGGGTCGCCGAAGGAACGGTGCGAAACGGAACGCTGGAGAGGTATGTATGAAGGTTGAGGGTTATCGGGCTCGTTTTCCGAGTGCGGCCCAAAAGAGTGATGGTAAGAAGGTGTTGAACTGTGCGAGATAGACCGTCTAGCGGGCTCAAAAAGGTTCCTCCTGTTTCTCTGAGGTTCGGCACTCATTGTAGTGGAAGGAGTTCGCAGGTGAGAAGGCCCGGCCTCGTGATCGTTGTGGGTAGTGATTGGCCCTTTGCCTCTTCCTCCTTTTCTGATTCTCGGTGGCATATTTCCTGATTAAACAATTGAAATAAATAACAAATAATAAAGGACAAACTAAAGCAACAATTTGAATTCGTCCTAAGTTCTTGTCTAGACTCGAGTATGTGCAATTGTGTCATTGAGATTAAACACATAAGGCTAGTGTTTAATTCACTCAACGTTGGCTCTGATACCAACCTGTCACACCCCGATATCTACACGTTTCACCGGTGGGCCCGGTGGGGGATTATTGTGACGTAGTTGGTAACATTACAGTCAAACAACACAATATTTAAATGCACAGCGGAAGCAAAAGATAGATATATTTCAACCGAATATAATTGTAATATCAAGTATCACAAACAGTTGAAAATAATCCACAGGGGGATCAAAATAAATAGGAAACATTGTTCAACAATTTTGACATCCAAGCTTGCGAGACTTATTGTGGACGCTAGGAGAAAGCCAGCCTAGTTCGCGTAGTACGTGCACTTAACCTTTTTGGGAAAATACGTCAGTTTACACTGGTAAATACATTCAACTGACT
Organism: Helianthus annuus; assembly: GCF_002127325.2. Taxonomy (NCBI): domain Eukaryota; kingdom Viridiplantae; phylum Streptophyta; class Magnoliopsida; order Asterales; family Asteraceae; genus Helianthus; species Helianthus annuus. The sequence continues at coordinate 188,806,540 of NC_035448.2, forward strand.
CATTTTGAAAAGTTTAATAAAATTGATTTGAATGCACGTGGCACAAACTTTTATAACTTGGGATAATTATTTGAATATAATACTTGTAAACAAATTACATGTTCCTTATACGTTCAGTAGCCCGATCCGTAGACCGGGTTAAGGATCAATAGACACACCACATTATTTATTCATTTATGCACTGACGGGTATATGCCTACACTCCGTGCTCAGGTCATGGTCATCTCGTAAGATGATGCCAAGGATATCCGGGACATGGTCATTAACCCCCCAAAGGCTTTAAGCAAACAAAACATTTCAAAACGAGCATATCAATGATTTAATCTCTATTCGATTAAAGATTCAATGATGCACCAAGCGGTTTTTTATATACCGTACCCTAAGCCCGTATAAGGGAAATTAAGTTAAAAGTATTTACCTTTGCAAGTATCAATCACAAATAGAAAGTGCGGGTAGCTTTTACCGGGTCTCCTATTCTGGAACGAAGGTTTATAATAACCTATTAGAATCCTAACGGGTCTTTAATTAAGCCTAAGCTTAGACCGGTTAGTTTTTAACGAAAGATACGGTTCGAACGCACGATTAGGCGAAGACCGGAATAGAATGTGTTTTAGTCCCAACAAGTTTAAAGACTTGTATAATATGGGTAAACTAAACACCTTCTGGATTTCGAGATAAAACGATAAGGTTTGACCCGTTTCGGCTAATTTATGTAAACTAGTTACATAAACCGAACCGAACAAGTAGGAAGCGTAACGGGTAACTATGAGTGTCACTTACAGGTTTCCTAAGTTAATACGCCCTAAATGTGTTGTGATATCAGTAGGATACCTTCCATTATGCCCAAAACGAGTTTAACCTTAATACAAGCCCCGTAGGGGTATTTTGGTCATTTTAAAGATTATAAAAGCGATTAATTAAACTCCTGTGATTCGGGTCTGAATAAATCAGTAAAATAACTTATTTTAACAGGGTAAATCAGTTGGTGTTAAGTCTTATGCGACAAAACGGTTACAAACCCATACTATGCGTTTAATACGCATATAAAGTCGTTTTAAGCGATTTCCGGGTCATACAGGAAATATGTGTTTTCTGATCAGGTTGTAAAGTTCAAAATACTTTATTTATTATTTGAAATCAGTAGAAATTGGATTGGTGTCAAAATATTATGTAGAACTCATTTTATAACCGAAAAGGGTATAATCGGTATTTACCGAATCAATGCCATAACCTTAGGTTATGAGCAAGTTAAAAATAATTAAAAATCTTCAAAAATCCTAAAATATTATATTACATCAGTGGGTAAAAGGTTTGGTGTAAAAATTTGGGTTTTGATAGGCTTTACGCTAATTGCGCCGTTTAATTAATAAAAAGCTCCTTAAGTGCGCTATTGACCATACCTCCTATTCTAGACCTCGAACTGCTATGAAACTTTAGGGACATGCTTATTAATCAGTGACGAAGATTATTGTCCTTTCACATTTCCAAAATTCTCGTTCTATGGATAAAAGGGCATTATGGTCAATCATTAGGCAATTAACGGAAACTTGTAAACGAAGCGGACAATCAACGAACCAGTCACAGAGGGTTATAGTATCATGTAACCTGGTCCTAAGGAAGTCCTAAGGCATTTCTAGACTCTACTAAAACGGGTCAGAACTGAAGTCAAAGCAAAGTCAGAGTTTTGCGACTTTCAGTTCCGAACCGGGTCAAAACAGAAAATTGTCGGATCAAACAAGCTTAGACCAGTTCTTATACTTATTACCAAGTTATATGAGTGATAAAATAGGTTACATGCCTTCTACATTGTTAATTATGCGTTAATTCGAAAATTAGCATTCTGTTGACTTTTTCTAAACAACTTTGACCCGACATTTGATCTAGTTAGAGTGGGAATCAGAGGGTGCCCTTTTAAGAGTTTAATGCCCACATAATTACCAACTTATAACTACCTTTGATTCGACTAATCACTGGACCATTAATGATTAATCGTTAAGTCAACCGTTAATTACGACGGTTTGACTCTTCAGCTAAAACTAAGTAAAAACTCAACTAAGAAAGGTTAAGCATACTTACTGAAGTCCTATGCACGATTAGAGATGCTTAGGGTCTGCTCTTATGCTCCAGGAAGCTCCAGAAATGCAGAAGAAATGAGTGAACACAATGTTGCAACTCAAGGGCCTTTTATTGTGTTCTTGATTGCTTAAGATCATGACAAGAAAGTCTAGCATGGATCCCAGATCATTACAAGTGTTTCCTAGTGCCTAGGAACTGTTAGGGGTCGCCCATGCTGCTGAAAAGATCTGATAAAGTCGGTTATAAGGCTGAACAGGCTGCTGCCAACGTTTTCCTGATCTGGGCAAGTCAGGCGGCCCGCGTAAGGCCTTAACAAGGCTTACGCGGCCCGTATGGGTCTTCTGATCAGATTCCAAACTTTCCAATTATTACATCTTGGCTCCTGGTTCTTCGAAAGGGCAATCTAACTTTGTTTCTTGCACTATGGCCCTTTCACATTTGCTTACAAGGGCTTCAAGATTTTTACCCACTTCGTTAAGTCCTTGGTCACTTTATGTTTACCCGAAAAGTCATAATTTTTCAACGTTGACGCTTTTACCCCTTATTATACGAATTTGATCATAACTTTCTCATATGATAACGAAACTTTATGAAATTTTTATCGTGCATTCTAGTGAGCATAATTAATCGTTACAAAGCTTCGGGTTTGCTAAAAGGTCACTCAGAGGTATAACTTAAACATGTTGACACAATTAACCCCTGTAGTTTGTAATCTCACACTTTCTTTCACATTTAGCTCCGTATGATCCATGATTTATTCGTTTGAAGGTATGTACATCTTGTAGGGCCATTCTAGGATATATTTATCCTTTGTTGACAATTTGGACCTTTATATTCACATACTTTCCATGTTTGTCAACTTTAGTCCCTCGAGAGTATTCTTTATCACGTTCAAGCTTATGATACGTGTCAATACATTATAGGACGTGAATTTTCGAGGTGTTACATATGCTGACAAAGGAGGATTACGATCAGATAGACGCTGAAGAAATGGAGCTCATGGACATCAAATGGTGTCTAGCTAGTGTTCTGAGAAGAGCTGAAAAGTTCAAGATGATTACTGGAAGAAATGATTTTCTTGATGCACATGTTTCTACTTTAGGTTTTGATAAATCTAAAGTTACTTGTTTTCGATGCAGGGAGAAAGGTCATTTCAAGAGGGAATGCAAGAATAGAAAAGCAAATGAAGCAAAGAATCCGTTTGGAAAAGATGACTACTACTGGAAAGCCATATATCAACAAGTTGGTCAACAACAACAAGAACCACAAGTGGCTCATGGTAGAAAAGTGATAGAGGATTCTTCAAAGAGAGCTTGTTTAGTGAATCAAGAAAATTTTAGCTGGGATAAATACATTTCATCCAACAGCAAGGCATGCCTAATCAATCAAGATGATGAAAGGTTACCTGAAGGTTTTAGCTGGGATATGTTTGTGGATGAGAAAGGGGAGTTCAAAGCTTTCATTGCTAAAATTGTGAAAGAACCAGATATGTTTACCGAGTGGATGAAAGCTATTGGTGTTAGTGTGAAGAATGAAGAAGAAAAGTCTGTTTCATCAAATGAAAGCTCACAAAGTTCAGATTACAGTTCAGAAAGAGAAACTGTTTTTGATCAAACACCATCTGATTCTAGTTCTTCGGATGATAGTTCTGACAAGTAAATAGAGTTTGATCAATCACCAACTGATGACAGTAGTGATGGTGAAGAAGAAATACATATTAATGTTGCAAAAACTCATCTATCTCCTGAAAGCTTTCATTTTTATTTTACAGATCGCTTGGAGAAGCTGAAGGAGAGACGTGCAGCAAAAGAACAAAATCAAAGTGTTGTTCAAAATGAAGAAGTTAAAATTGAAACTGAGAAGGTGACTGAAGCTGAGAAGGTTGATGATTCTGAGAAGATCATTGCAGTAGAAAAGATTGTAGAAGTCATCAAGCCTTGCTCAAAGTGTCTAGAATCTTGCAAAGAATGTGCAGCAAAAGACGAGAAGTTGGCTGAGCTTGAGAAGATGAAGGAACAATTACTGTTCAATCTCAACTACGTGAAGGAATCTTATGATGTATTGAATAGAACAGTAACTGGTCTTCAAAAGACAAATTCTGAGAGAGAAGATGCTTTGACAATGATGAATGCTACAATGATGACGAAGCAAAAAGCTATAAACTATTACATTGAGGAATGTGCCAAGCTGAAACAAGAGTTGGAGACTGAGAAAATTGAGAATGAGAGAATCAGACGATTATTACAGAGTTATTCTAGTTCTGATTATCTTATTGATCGAATTTATCCAACTGTTGCAGGTTTCAAAGCATTTCAGGATGAGAAGGCAAAGAAGAAGGATACTGGTAAGAAACCGAGTGTTAGCTATAACAAGTGTCCGCCTCCGATCTGGGAAGGATATTCTCCCAGAAAACCAAATGAGGAGCAAGTCCAAAAGGCAGTGAATATAAAGCTAAAATCCGAAACAACTGATGAATTACCAGAAAATATTGACGTCACTTTCACATCGTCTGACACTGATCATGAGTCTGAGTTAATAAAAAAGGTGGTTGATCAGGTGTTGGATACAGATGAGGAGTCTGAGTCAAAGTCTGAGTCTGGAGGTTCAAGTTCGTCACTAAACAGTCCAAAGACGTCGGTTAAACGGACGTACAGTAAAGAGTTTTTGTTATCAAAATCGAATTTGAATGATGAGACGTTCGAAGTGGCATATACTTTGAATGATTCTGACAAATTATATTCTGACAAAGAGTTTCAATAAGAAGTGTTAGAATTGAAATGATCAAAAAGGTTTTCAAAATGACATAAATCAATATTTCTAAAATAAAAGATTTAAATCTTACTGGAAAACCTAAAAAATACACTTCAAGAGTTCAACAACGGTTAAACAAGAAAAAAGGTTACAGTTCCGGTTCTGGTTTTCAAAAGAAACCAAACCATAACGGTAATTTCAAAAAGAAAGGTCTAGGCTTTATTCCATCAGAAAATGATAAAAATGAGAAAATTTCTAAAACAAACACAAAATTTGTTTCAGGAGGAAGTGCTGAAGAAGAACAGAAGAAACCTTTCTGGAGACAATCAAACCAGGAGTTTCTTGCTGAAAGGAAAGGAACTGGAGTTTTTCATAGAAAAGAGACTAGAACCTGTTACAAGTGCAATGAAGCTGGTCACATTGCATGGAACTGTTCTCAAGCTACTAAGAAAAAGCAGGGAGTGTCTGAAAAACTTAAAGAAAAAGTTGTTGATGTTGAACCACCAACTGAAAAGTTCAAAATGTTTAAAAATTCAACTTATGAAGTTGGTGAATGTTCTAAGAAATTTTTTTACAAAAAGAGAGCCAAAAACAACCAAATGTGGGTTGTTAAGAAATTTTCTGAGAAAGTCGGCGATGAACCTGATTCCACAAAATCAGAGGAGCCAAATGTTGAGGTTAAAGAGGAAAAATCAGTGCCTCCAATAGATGATGTTAATTTTCCACCATTAAGGGCTGAGAATTTTAAATCAAAAGTTGGTAATGTTGAGATATCGAATCAATTCTATTCTGAAAAGAAAGAATTTGATGTCGATCAAGCATTTAATGGAAATGTGAAAAGGATTTTTGGAAAAATGGTTGATGGTAAGGTGAAAGGGGTGAAAGAATTTTATGAAACAAAGAAAGCAACATACACCCTGACTGAAAGTGAACTTGATAAGCTAACAACCAAGCTTGTTGAGGCTTGGATGTCTGTGTTTAACTGAAAAATCGGACTTGCGGAGCTCCCAAGTTTGTAATCGTGGAGCAGGAATCGGTATCATTCTTGTTAAAATAGTTTTTGTGAAAGATTTTAAAATTGTTGAAATTTTTAAAGGTTGTGGACTTGCCGGAGCTTCCAGGATGGTAAGTGTGAAGCAGGAATCGGCATCTTTATTGGTAACATGAATTTGTGTAGATGTGTTATTCCTACAAGTGGTACAGATGGTAATTTTTACAAGTGATTCGTCAAGGTCATTAAATTGAACTTGATGTAATCCTCATTCATGTGGTTAAAATTGGACAATGTGATGAGTTTACCCCGAATCTACAAGTGGTTAAAACAAAACTTATTTTCCGGAAAAACCATTTTAATTAAAACAAACTTGAGTGTTTTGAAATCTTAATGGGAAAATAGTTTGTTGAAAGGGGGAGTTCTGATTGTTTATGCCTAGTGGATGGCGAATTGAAGCGATTCGATATCAGTTTCATCTTCTTGTACAGTTTGTTTTCAAATTTCTTTAAATGTGTTTGCATTTAAGGGGGAGTAAAAATTTCAGAAAATCCAAAAACATTAGAATATTTGAAAAAGACAAAAACATGATAAAAATCAAAAACGAGTTTTATTGTGAAAAGAGGAAATGATAGTACATCAGTGGACTATCACAACATGCTAAAGAAAATGGAAAGTTAAAAATGTGATAAACAATCTCACTATGGATATGCCAGTAGGTTTTTGCACATTCAGTAGATTGTGATGAGATATAAATCTAAATTTCAAACTTGCTTATATCGTGGGTAACATTTCTTGAATATATGGGTAACCCCCGAAATCTTGTTTGAAAGGTCTCTCTTTCTGAGATACTAGGTCTTTATACTCAGTGATATCTGGGGTATTATCCCGGGACTTCTGATTTTGCGGAAGCAATGGCCTAGTCCCCGTATAATACTTTCTTCAAATGCTTGAAATATAGCACCACCCTCAGCATAAAAATGATGAAACATTGAAAAATGCAAATCATATGCTGTTGAAGAAAAGATCCTCTAAAGGGGACACACCAAAAGTCGAACCGTCATCTCTCTGCTGAATGGAAGTTCTGACCTGAGCTCTCACGATTTCGCATCTAACCCCTTACAGATATCATCTAGGTATACTCACCTGTAAGACTGAATATTGGGATCTGGATACGGGAGTATATTCAAGTGGTGGGACACGCGAATGAGTTTAAGTATCTAAAACACTAATATCGTATCTCGAAACAGTTGAACTTTGTGTGAAAATTTAAGTGGACTAGTATACTGACAATCTAAGTGAATTGTTTAGAACTTAAAATGAAATGAAGCTTAACGGTGTTGGTGATTTGTCTCATAAACTGATATGATCCTCTTACACAAACTCTCAAAAATATTGTCTGTAAATATTTATTTTCTGCATTTCTTTTATTCATAAAATCCAAAAAGATTTTCAGTGTGTTTTAGCATAAATTTTGAAAAATTCAAAAAGATTTTCGACAACTAATGTTGGAAAACTGATTTTCAAAATCCCGAGTGCTAAACTTGATGAACAGGTTTAGGAGAGAGTGTATGAAGAAGTTATGTTTATAAGCGGTCATTAAAGTTTAAATCATTTTTAAAAGATACCTGCAAATGATTTCTAAATTTGATATATCTTTAAATCTGTGAAATTTATTTTGAGGTAGAGATGTGTGCAGGTTAGCTAGGTTCCGACACCTGAGTTGGATATAATCCAGGTTTCAATCTTGAACCTGTGGAAGCCAGTCTGTGATCTCAACTAATTGAGAGGGGGAGTCTGAATGACAAAGAGCCAGGTTCTGATGGTGAGAGTCTGTTGGTAATGAGGAAGAGAAGAGAGAAGATTTGAAGATGCTTTTCAGTGTAAGATACTTCGAAGAGATGCCCAAAGGCTGATAAAGACTGAAGATGCGAAGACTCGACACTTTAAGACTCGTCAACATTCGAGGGGGAGTCTGTTGGTGCATGCGTCTGTTGACTTCGTCTTGTATCGAGTCTTGTATAGAACTAGTTAGATCAGGGCTCGAAAAACAAGAAAGTGTGATTTAGAGGTGACACCAGGTCATTTCAAGCGAAATCAATTATGTTCTAATTTCGCTTGAAGTTAACATGTTGATTTCGCTTGAAATCAACGTAGTTAATTCCGCTTGAAATGCACCTTGACACTTTCAAGCAGAATCTCAAGTCTATAAATAGGTCCTCAAGTGAAAACAGTTGTAACAGTTTATGATTTGGATACCGAGGTGCTGTCGGTTTGTCCTGTGATTGTAATCAGTGTTAAATCAATCAGAAAGTAGTTTAAAGTGATATTCAAGCTGTTTCAAAGTCTATTTCTCTGTTTCCGCCTTTGAAATAGATTAAAACTCCTCTGAACGACTCGTTTGGGTCACAACACGATCCCACAGAAATCATGCTTAATTCTAGTAAAATACATGAACACCATTGAAGGTGATTAATGGGTCTTTGTAGAACTAGATAAACACTAGGATTTTGGTTATTGTTCTAGTGTAATCAGATATTTGCGAAGTGATTTCACATTTATTGATGTTAACTCTTATATGAAATAGTCCGATTGATGTTAATTTAGCAAAAATAACAAGTTGTGAACTTGATTCTAGTTAGGTGTTTGTTAAAAAGCCTAAGTGAGGATTAATATGTTAAAAATCGGGTGAAAACGCATATTTGATTGTTATAGCAAATTATGCGTTAATAACTGCGAAAAGGGTTCTAAATTGATTGTGAATTGAACTCTTTAGGCAAGGAATCCGGATCGTCGAGTGGACAAGCCGGAGGAGATACGCGTTTGAAGGGTGTGCTCTAAAGGTACGTAACTACAATTTCGTTACGTTATGCTCAATTATGTATTTTCGTTAGTAGACTTTAAAATTAGCATAATATATGAAGTTGGTATTTAGTTGAAGTGACGGTGATCACTAGATAAATAAATGGGTCAAATATTGGTTAGAATAAGTTTGGTGTGTTGTAAATGGTGGTTTCCATTAAACAACCAAACGGGTCGAACAATGGTTGAATTTGTAGTGTTAAAGTGACTAAAACGTCACTCATTAAAAATTGAGTGATAAAAGCGTAAACCATGGAATGGACGTGATACGCTAAGGTTGACAAGCCCAGGAATGGGTAATTATGGTTAGAAACTAATGTTGATGAATTATGCAAGTATGTAACTTGTTTTGTTACATTACGCAAATTAGATATTGTAATCGTTCAAAGTTGTGTTTTAGAATCCAGGTTTCGTTAAGTGAAATTTATATGGCTAGATCCGTAATCTTAATACGGGCATATAGGAAAAAGAATCGGCTAAAACGGATACGTAAATAAAAAGTTATGAGGAATTAAGCGAAAAAAAATAAAGAAGGCTGAGCTGGGCGAACCGTGGGTCACAGTTTTGAACCGTGGCTCACAGTCTGGCAGTTCTGCTTTAAGCTAGGCGAACCGCAGGCCACAGTTCTGAACCGTGGCTCACAGTCTGACAGTCCTGTTTTGAGCTTGGCAAATCATAACCTACGGTCGGTTTGAAATAAAAATTTGATTTTGTTTGTTTTTCAATATGTGTGCAATAGAACTTGTATTTAACTAATTTTAAAGAGTCAAAACTAACCTTTTACGTGGTTTTGACCGTAGGTGAAGATGGACTTAATCCGGATGGCGATCAAGCACGATTCAAAAACCGAACACGATCTTTTGAAACTTCCGCGATTACTTAAATATGTTTAAAACAATGACTATGTAATTAACATTTAAATACTTGTTTTGAGGTTGTTAAACTAGTTGTACTTATCTAAAATGCTAAAATGATGAAAAATTTCCTTGTGTTTGATATGTAAATCAAAGTTTTGGTTTACAAATGCTTAGTTTATGTTAAATTATTATAAAAAACGAGTGGAGTGTTACAAGCACACACCTTTTATATTATTTTATAATTAAAATTATATAAAATATGTTAAAAACATATAAAAATATTACTATATTACTAGTAAGTAAACAAATACATAACACTAAAAAAACATTACATAAATTTTAAAAACATTACATAAAATAAAAATACGAAACTAAAAAACACATAATTTAAATAAAAAATCTCATGATTTCCCTCGTCGAGCGGAGCTTTAATTCACGATGGTGCATGTGCTTAAAGCTGATGAGAGCCACTTGAATGATGTCGTCCTCCCGAGATCACCCCCTCGAGCTTCACGGTGGTGTGGATCATCTCGAATCTTTTGCAATCGAGACGGATTGTCCTAAAATGATATGAGAGGGAGTCGATGGCTCGGTACCCGTATAGGCTTGAAAGTGTTGTCGGGTCGTCCTCCAAAAAGGATCACTCGAGCGCCTATCCGGCGTATGGTGGCTCAAAGCTTCCAACCATGACTCGCAAAGTGCAATCTTCTTCGGTCCAAGCAACGGCTTTTATCCTTGGTTTTTTTTTTTTTTTTGGGTGAAGTGGAATGGCGTTGAGAGTTTGTATAAATTTAGGTGAAGTGGTGAAGTTTGTAATTTAAAAATGAAGAAATGGGTTGTATTTATAGTGTAAAATTAGAATTTTTTTTAAAATGTAAGGTTTTTTTTTTTTTTAATTTTAAAAGTTAACCGTTGGGGTTAAACGATTAACATCTACGTCCATTAACAACGTTCCACGTCGATGCCAAAAACTCTTCCACGCCGGTGGAGATTCCCCGGCCTAATCACTAACGTCGTGGTAACGCCATGAACGGGGCGGTGTGAACGACAATGAGCAGCAACAACACTATTTTTGAATGCCCACACCATGTGGTCTTAGGGGTATCCTTGTATTAATTTAATGGTATTCTTTGTATAAAACCGAAAAAAAAAACACTACGAATATGGACTTAGCCGTAGCCCGTGCTACGGCTAACAATACATTGGTTCCGCCCCTGATTTACATAGTGGAGCAAGTAAAGTTTGGCTTGTCTCAAAAGTTTTTAGAGACAAGGCATTAGCACTGAGTAAGTAATTCATTAACGATTGCGATTGGCTTGACCATAACATGTAACCACCATCCTTGCGTGATCGTTGAATCATTTTCTGTCCCTGAGTTTCATTTAACAAAGGAAAAGAAATGATTTGAGAGAACGTAAAAATAAGTAGTGTTTCAGAGTTTCTTTAAGAAAAAAAATGGAGGGAAATTTATCTTTATTTTCATTATTTTAAATCCTTTCAAATTAAAGAGATTTTAAAAGAAAAGATATTTAATACATCAAATCATAACTTTTCTTTATATTTTTTCGAAAACGCGATAGTGAATTAACTCTTTTCTTTTCACTATCTTTCTTTTTTCTTCTTAAATCTTTGTTTTTCACTCCCATTCCTTTCTTTTCTTAATTCATTTTCTCTTCTTTTCTTTTCTTTTCTTTTCTTTCTTCTTTTTGAACAACAATTTTTTAACACATAAATACCCTAAATTACACCAAATAATATATGCCAGCCAAAGCTGGAATGGTGTTTAACACATAAATACAATTTAACAATTCTATGAGTTTAAACCCACACTATTTAATTTCATAGGAGTATAGTATCGAATTGTAGATAAAAATAAGCACCTTGTAATGGTATATTCCAAATTTTGTAGTACCTTATATTATATTACTAAAATAACGAAAAGGTTAAACGACGTCATTTTGTATAGAAAAAACTAAACAGCAAGACATCTTTGATAACATGACTGTTGGTGCTTCAATTACTTTAACATTGGTATTCACAACTCGGTTATAAGTATTATTTTATATTGTATGTGGATAAAATTGATATGTTGCAACAACATACTTGAAATTTTATAATATATCGTATATTAAAAATTTCAAGAGAAAAACTAAACGAGCATAGACTTAACTATAATAATAGAATAAGAGTAAAATAATAAACAGATTTAAAAAAAATTAAAAAAAAACGCTTTTAGCCAAAGAATGTTTATACTCACAACCATTTGCGAATTGTATGTTATCATGGTACCAGTAAAAAATACTCTAATGTGAATGCTAACTCTTTTTTCTGAATTTTATATTATTTCGAGAAAACCATAAAAAACAAATACAGTATTGATATCGATATCGATCAAATGGTATCAGTTTGACCCGTCATGATATAGAACAAAAAATCAACCACATTTGACATGTTCGAACAAAACTTTTATAGAATCAAAGATAAAAACAAATATATCGCAATGATAATATATAATTACTAAAATAACAAAAAAGGTAAATGACGCCAGTTTATATGAAAAAAAAAAAAAACCCAACCGCAGGACAACTTTGATAACATGTACATTGGTGCTTCGATCACTTGTGCATTGCTATTTGCAACTTGGTTCTGAGTAAACTTTATATAGATACGTAAATAAAAACTGGCATGTCACAACAAAATACTCGAAATTTTATAAAAATCATATTTTAAAAGTTATGAGCAAAAACCAAAATATGAGTAATAAACAAATTTAATTCAACATTTTTATACTTGCTTACAAAAGGTTAGATCAAATAAGAAATGATGTTTTTCGAAAAAGGTTAGGGGTTAGATAAGATTAGGGAAGGGAGATTGAGATGGTTTGGGAATGAGAAGAAGAGGCATAGGACGCGCCCGTTAGAGCATCTAAACCATAACAGTAGAGGGAAAGAGGAGTAGAGACAATCCTAAACTATCTTGGGATGAGCGGATTAGGAAAGATCTAATAATGTTACACCTCTCAGATGACATGGTTCAGTATAGGAGTTCGTGGAGGCGAATAATTAAAGTTAAGAACTTTTAGAGGAAGGTATTGGGTCTTAGGTTGTCCCAATTCTTATGTTCTCTCTTTTTTTCTCTATATGTGTCTATATTCTATATATGTCGATACTGTATCCCTTCACCATTGTTTGGGTATTGGTGTTTCTCTGTTGATGGATTTATTTATTTATTTTGTTCACATGTCGTTTCTCTGTTTGTTGTTTGTTTTAAAGTCGGAGGTCTTTCTGGAAGAAGTTTCTCTACCTCTAGAATAAGGGACATGTTTGTCTACATCTCACTCTCCCCATATCGTACAAATAGCTACTTCTACAAGTGGGATTATTATAAATATTTAGTAATTATTGACTCAAATATTTGAATAAGATAATACTTAATTTAAACAGTATATAATTATAAAAATATAAATAGTAAATGTAGATTTAAATGAGGGCAAATTAGAAAGTATTGTATAGAGCACTTCTACCCTATGTTTCCAAAGTTGTAACAGGTGTCATAAAAATTGGGAGTTAATATTCACACACCCTTCCTCTCTATCTCTTTATATATATATATGTGACAACCCGAACTTTCAAGGTCAGTATCTTTTCGTCACGTGGTTCTGTTTCTTGTGATTTCTCTTTCATATTCCGTACGAAGATAAAAATCAGTGAACACTTGTGACGGTAATATAATGGCCACACGTATAATAGGTTCGAGTAAATATGTATGGGTGTGCATTGGGCCGTACCCCATCTAGTGAATCCCCTTTGTATTTGGGCTTAAGCCCGTTCCCTTGACCAAATAAATGAACAACCCAACTGGTAATATACATGCATACGTAACATGGTAGTGTTTATCACCAAAACTCAAACTAAAGAAACCCTACTTCTCCCAATTTGTGCGTGCGGCAGTTCCTTTACCCCTCCCCCTCTTTTACCATCAATGGAAGTTATCAACTATAACTCCTTCAAGTCTTTGGTTATGATCTCAACCTTGCACTCTCCCAGTTCATCTAAACAACAAACCTTGCCATGAATATCCTCCCGTTATCGGAATATCCTCGGAACTAGTGATGTGTCGGGGTACGCGGAGGATCACGGCAGGAACCATTCCTCGACGCTTAGATGATTGATAGCATCTCTGGTCACGTCTGCAATACAACACGACTCGCCGGAGACACGAAGACGTCGCCAGAAGTACCCGAAGCTCTCCTTCTCTCGACTCGGCTCTCTCTCACATGAACGCTCGGTTAGTATAATCATCGGTGATTTGATTTTCACTTTGTATGCATATTCTGGTTGATGATCCGATGTTGTGTATATATATGTGTGTGTGAAGTTAAAGAATAGCGTAGGGTTTTGCTACAAACTAAAACATATTCACGAATTATTAGAATGCCAGTTAATTAATAGTTAGCACTGCTCGATTCAAGAATGCTTGACAAGATTGATTATATTAATGGTTGTTTATGCTATGTGTAAAATCTACATGCGGTTGTTTAAGGAACTATTCTGTGCATGAGAAGGAACTATTCTGTGCATGAGAATAAGAAGCCAATGAAACAGAGTGTCATGATGTCTACGGTTGGGACTTGGGAGGGTAAAGAAACCATGTATTGATGCAATCTGGTTAATTACATTAATTAAAAATCAAAGAGGATGTTGATATTGAGAAAAGATGTTTAATAATTCGATGGAAACATAAATTGATCCACTAACGATGCAATCTGGTGAATGAACCGAGTTGAATATTAGAAAAGATGCTAGGGTATAATTTGATTTATTAGTTGTGGGCAGTTTTGGGCTTGATAAATGGGCTGCTCGTATAGATGAATTGGGTGATCCATATATTGCTATTGGGATACTTTGCCGAGAAGGCAACTGGGAACAACAGTGGATAGTCATGATGTTTATGATGATTTCTAATCTTGTTATTGCATGCATGGTTATAACTGTTCTTGTGCGACTTATTTACCCAACTAGATGGCTGTGCTTAATTAATATCATGTGGTAATTCGATGAACTATTAGTTGGTTTTGCGAATTGGGTGTTGGTTAATCTGAACTGAATATTATGTTGCTGATCTCGTGTGATGTTACAGTTTCTAGGAAAGCAAGATTAGAATGTTTGATGCATGGGATTCATGAGATGTAAAGTAAACAGGGACTAGGCTGTATGTTTTAAATCATAATGCACACTCTTAAAAGAATCGCATAGTGTTTGGGCCTTCGGGCTATACTAAAAGTGTCATATTAGATTTCAAGTTAGATTAGGATATATGAATTATATCTTGTGTTTTGAATGTGTTGGTCTATGACTTCGTGCTAGGCTGAATTTGATCAGTAATGGGCCGCACAACTGACCACACACTTAGTCGTGCTTGAAACCAAGTGGGGCCACACTTTAAGTTGATTGATGTAATAAACTGCTAGGTGTTGTTGGTCGGTTATGTTTGTGATACGTAATGACTAGTGATTCGAATATTTATTGTGCAATATGTGAACTACACGTGGATGAACTTGTGATATGAATTTACGTGAACTGTTATGCCATACGTGCCATGAGATGACCAATCTGTGTTTACAACTGGTTATAATAAGTGAATTTTTGGTGCATGAGTCTGATTGATATCGGTAACTATGTTAGGATTGATTTGAGCGACTGAACACGTAACTAGTCTTACCGAGCAAACCAAAGGTGAGTTCATCTGTCTTGAGCATGCGTCCCGGTGGTTGGGACAGTCAGTGGGTATTCCTGGGAGGGACAAGTCTTTTGGGTAAAAACGGGAATGTTGGATAATATACTCTTCCTATCACCTTTAAAGTCCCTCCGTGTTGTTTGGTTACCTAGGTGGTAACATGGTATTAGTTAGTAGCGCTACTTAGGTTTGGCAACCTCACCCCGTATCTGGGAGGACGGGTGTTGAACTAATGACCTAGTCATGACCAATGCTTTGATAGGAGCATTGGAGAAAGGGCAAAATAATCAGAAGCCGTCTTGTATTGGGGTATTATCAACATTGTTTTCAACATTACTTTCGGAATTAACTTCAATGGATTAACTAAACACTTGGTAACCAACGTTTTCGTAAAACTATGAACTCACCAGCGTTGTCTGATACACTTGTTGCATGCTTGCAGGTCGTTAGGTATCTTGGATTTGGGGAACTTGCTGTCTGGAGTAGCTGGAGTGGTCATGGGTCGACTGGGAGGATTTATGCGAATGATTTCTTGATACTATACTTTGGATTTGAAACAGTTTAATTTCGTTTACTAAATGCTTCCGCTGAACTTATTGATTTTCGTTTAAAACTTGTTGAAGATGTTTTTGTTAATAATGGGGATTTTATTTATAACTTGTATGGGTTCAATGTAATTGGTGGCTCGTTATTGGTATGTCACACGCCTAACAGGGACACTCCCTATGTGGTAAATTGGGGGTGTGACAGTTTGGTATCAGAGCCATTGGTTATAGTGAACTTGGTTTTAAAATGTTTTCATAAAACCAGACTATAACCGAACAGTACCGAAATCGACCATGACACTCATCTCCAGACTGCAAGGTTCGTTTCTCATTTACGATTGCATAGCATATTTAGTGAACACTTATGTATAACATTACACGTGAATGCACACTTGGCACAACAGCATGAGCCCTTATACTACAAACCCCTGTTATTTGAACTGTTAGTGTGGCACTACCCTTCGACTATTGTGATATTTGATCATATAAAACCTTTCGCATGCTATTTGAATGTGGGGAACCTTTTAGCGCAAGTTAAGAGGCACTGAGATAAGCATGCAAACCGCCTTATTATTATGGGTGCACACATAATAATAACGCGAGGTGCATGCAAGTCCCAGTGAGGCTTAACGAGCGTGGGAAGGGTTCTGCCCTATTGTGTGTAAACTTGGTAGCTTGTAGATTTCAATGTGATACTCGACTTTTGCCTCATTTCGACCCTTAAGATAGTTCCCTTCTCTTATTTCGACCCTTAAGATTTCAATGATCTTTTTCTGCTTCTGTTTTATTTGACTCTTGTTTCGATTGGAGTTATGTGCCTTAGGGTTCAGTCGTCAATTAGGACTGACTCCCACCTTTCTCGTAAATAAGCATGTAGTAGAATTAACTGATAGTAAATCGATAGAAGCTTCTCACGTTCTTTTGGTTGTAAACTTGACCTTGTGGGTCAAGTGTTCAACATTGACCTACTTCCCAATACTCTTGTAAGTTTTGATATGGTCGTTGACATGGACTTGGTTATCTATGTATCAAGCAGAAAATTCTCTGCAAAAAGAAAATCGTGCGTTCCCTCTCCCCAGTGAGGAATCCTTATCAATTCAAGATCATCGTAGTGGTGCTACTGTTGGCATCGTCTCAGTCGTGAAAGCCCAGAAGTGTCTACGGAAGGGCTACTCTGCTATTCTAGCTTTCGTCATCGATTCGCCACTTTAAGAAAGGAAGATCGAGTATCTTCGGGTTATTCGTGAAATTTTTGGCATGTCTTCCAAAGAGTTACCTGGTTTACCTCCACATCGTTAGGTGGAATTTTAGAATTGACCTTATGCAAATCCCGATTTCCTTCTGGGGTACAGCAATCCCTTGGATTCGCTGGATACTATCACAGCTTCATCATAGGATTTTCGAAGGGTTCGCAACTTCAACCTCCTTAGCATAGCAGGGAGCTGTGACTTCTTGAGAAATAAAATCGGGGAACGTCTTTTCAGCTTTTGAAACCCAACCCTACAACACGCGGAGCATCACTTCTATCCGAGAGTACCGATGATCCAGCGATATATCATGATGGCTTAATTCAGAGTCCCAGTTACACGCCGATGCAACACGAGAGAGTGATGAATTGCGTAATGGTGTTACGGAGAGGAACTGCACGACCTACAATCTTCGGTGGAAACCGTGGTCGCTGGATTTAAGTGGGAGGCATTACTTAGACGGTACCGAATGCACCAATTAGACCGAAAACAAGGGCCTCCAGTGCACCCTTGTTTCAATAGAGCTAACCATGTGATGGCATCGCTAAATGGAACTTCCGAACGAACACGGGATTAGGAGAACTATACCCACGCATCCCTGTACACGAACCTTATCACTTTCACTTGTCATCGCCGCTAGAAGTGAAGCAGTCACAGCTACACGCGTTTGTCGTTTTGCAACACTAATCTTTACCCACCACACTCTGTTTTGGACAAATGATACACTCGCGCGACCGCAATGTAACGAACCTCCCTGTTGTGCCATGCCGCCATGCGCCACTACTGGAAATTATTTCTAGACAACAAATTTGCTGGCCAAATCCTTCGGATGTTTAATGGACCCCTGTTTCGCTCGATTCTTTGTACGAACCTCATTAATTCCCTGTTTCTTTGATTGGCAACTGATATAACAAAACGCTAACAACCATACCATGATTTCCACCGATCACAAGATTAGCCCCCAGGCGTTGTAAAGTATCTATAGATCGAGTTCGTCGGAACTCACTTCAAGCCATTGTTTTATATCAATTTTCGGGACGAAAATTCTTTCAAGTAGGGGATGATGTGACACCCCGCGAAAACGCTTAACAAAACTAGCTTACTCAGTGACTGTTTGCTAAATTTCGGGACGAAATTTCTTTCAAGTTGGGGATGATGTAACAACCCGAACTTTCAAGGTCAGTATCTTTTCGTCACGTGGTTCTGTTTCTTGTGATTTCTCTTTCATATTCCGTACGAAGATAAAAATCAGTGAACACTTGTGACGGTAATATAATGGCCACACGTATAATAGGTTCGAGTAAATATGTATGGGTGTGCATTGGGCCGTACCCCATCTAGTGAATCCCCTTTGTATTTGGGCTTAAGCCCGTTCCCTTGACCAAATAAATGAACAACCCAACTGGTAATATACATGCATACGTAACATGGTAGTGTTTATCACCAAAACTCAAACTAAAGAAACCCTACTTCTCCCAATTTGTGCGTGCGGCAGTTCCTTTACCCCTCCCCCTCTTTTACCATCAATGGAAGTTATCAACTATAACTCCTTCAAGTCTTTGGTTATGATCTCAACCTTGCACTCTCCCAGTTCATCTAAACAACAAACCTTGCCATGAATATCCTCCCGTTATCGGAATATCCTCGGAACTAGTGATGTGTCGGGGTACGCGGAGGATCACGGCAGGAACCATTCCTCGACGCTTAGATGATTGATAGCATCTCTGGTCACGTCTGCAATACAACACGACTCGCCGGAGACACGAAGACGTCGCCAGAAGTACCCGAAGCTCTCCTTCTCTCGACTCGGCTCTCTCTCACATGAACGCTCGGTTAGTATAATCATCGGTGATTTGATTTTCACTTTGTATGCATATTCTGGTTGATGATCCGATGTTGTGTATATATATGTGTGTGTGAAGTTAAAGAATAGCGTAGGGTTTTGCTACAAACTAAAACATATTCACGAATTATTAGAATGCCAGTTAATTAATAGTTAGCACTGCTCGATTCAAGAATGCTTGACAAGATTGATTATATTAATGGTTGTTTATGCTATGTGTAAAATCTACATGCGGTTGTTTAAGGAACTATTCTGTGCATGAGAAGGAACTATTCTGTGCATGAGAATAAGAAGCCAATGAAACAGAGTGTCATGATGTCTACGGTTGGGACTTGGGAGGGTAAAGAAACCATGTATTGATGCAATCTGGTTAATTACATTAATTAAAAATCAAAGAGGATGTTGATATTGAGAAAAGATGTTTAATAATTCGATGGAAACATAAATTGATCCACTAACGATGCAATCTGGTGAATGAACCGAGTTGAATATTAGAAAAGATGCTAGGGTATAATTTGATTTATTAGTTGTGGGCAGTTTTGGGCTTGATAAATGGGCTGCTCGTATAGATGAATTGGGTGATCCATATATTGCTATTGGGATACTTTGCCGAGAAGGCAACTGGGAACAACAGTGGATAGTCATGATGTTTATGATGATTTCTAATCTTGTTATTGCATGCATGGTTATAACTGTTCTTGTGCGACTTATTTACCCAACTAGATGGCTGTGCTTAATTAATATCATGTGGTAATTCGATGAACTATTAGTTGGTTTTGCGAATTGGGTGTTGGTTAATCTGAACTGAATATTATGTTGCTGATCTCGTGTGATGTTACAGTTTCTAGGAAAGCAAGATTAGAATGTTTGATGCATGGGATTCATGAGATGTAAAGTAAACAGGGACTAGGCTGTATGTTTTAAATCATAATGCACACTCTTAAAAGAATCGCATAGTGTTTGGGCCTTCGGGCTATACTAAAAGTGTCATATTAGATTTCAAGTTAGATTAGGATATATGAATTATATCTTGTGTTTTGAATGTGTTGGTCTATGACTTCGTGCTAGGCTGAATCTGATCAGTAATGGGCCGCACAACTGACCACACACTTAGTCGTGCTTGAAACCAAGTGGGGCCACACTTTAAGTTGATTGATGTAATAAACTGCTAGGTGTTGTTGGTCGGTTATGTTTGTGATACGTAATGACTAGTGATTCGAATATTTATTGTGCAATATGTGAACTACACGTGGATGAACTTGTGATATGAATTTACGTGAACTGTTACGCCATACGTGCCATGAGATGACCAATCTGTGTTTACAACTGGTTATAATAAGTGAATTTTTGGTGCATGAGTCTGATTGATATCGGTAACTATGTTAGGATTGATTTGAGCGACTGAACACGTAACTAGTCTTACCGAGCAAACCAAAGGTGAGTTCATCTGTCTTGAGCATGCGTCCCGGTGGTTGGGACAGTCAGTGGGTATTCCTGGGAGGGACAAGTCTTTTGGGTAAAAACGGGAATGTTGGATAATATACTCTTCCTATCACCTTTAAAGTCCCTCCGTGTTGTTTGGTTACCTAGGTGGTAACATGGTATTAGTTAGTAGCGCTACTTAGGTTTGGCAACCTCACCCCGTATCTGGGAGGACGGGTGTTGAACTAATGACCTAGTCATGACCAATGCTTTGATAGGAGCATTGGAGAAAGGGCAAAATAATCAGAAGCCGTCTTGTATTGGGGTATTATCAACATTGTTTTCAACATTACTTTCGGAATTAACTTCAATGGATTAACTAAACACTTGGTAACCAACGTTTTCGTAAAACTATGAACTCACCAGCGTTGTCTGATACACTTGTTGCATGCTCGCAGGTCGTTAGGTATCTTGGATTTGGGGAACTTGCTGTCTGGAGTAGCTGGAGTGGTCATGGGTCGACTGGGAGGATTTATGCGAATGATTTCTTGATACTATACTTTGGATTTGAAACAGTTTAATTTCGTTTACTAAATGCTTCCGCTGAACTTATTGATTTTCGTTTAAAACTTGTTGAAGATGTTTTTGTTAATAATGGGGATTTTATTTATAACTTGTATGGGTTCAATGTAATTGGTGGCTCGTTATTGGTATGTCACACGCCTAACAGGGACACTCCCTATGTGGTAAATTGGGGGTGTGACAGTTTGGTATCAGAGCCATTGGTTATAGTGAACTTGGTTTTAAAATGTTTTCATAAAACCAGACTATAACCGAACAGTACCGAAATCGACCATGACACTCATCTCCAGACTGCAAGGTTCGTTTCTCATTTACGATTGCATAGCATATTTAGTGAACACTTATGTATAACATTACACGTGAATGCACACTTGGCACAACAGCATGAGCCCTTATACTACAAACCCCTGTTATTTGAACTGTTAGTGTGGCACTACCCTTCGACTATTGTGATATTTGATCATATAAAACCTTTCGCATGCTATTTGAATGTGGGGAACCTTTTAGCGCAAGTTAAGAGGCACTGAGATAAGCATGCAAACCGCCTTATTATTATGGGTGCACACATAATAATAACGCGAGGTGCATGCAAGTCCCAGTGAGGCTTAACGAGCGTGGGAAGGGTTCTGCCCTATTGTGTGTAAACTTGGTAGCTTGTAGATTTCAATGTGATACTCGACTTTTGCCTCATTTCGACCCTTAAGATAGTTCCCTTCTCTTATTTCGACCCTTAAGATTTCAATGATCTTTTTCTGCTTCTGTTTTATTTGACTCTTGTTTCGATTGGAGTTATGTGCCTTAGGGTTCAGTCGTCAATTAGGACTGACTCCCACCTTTCTCGTAAATAAGCATGTAGTAGAATTAACTGATAGTAAATCGATAGAAGCTTCTCACGTTCTTTTGGTTGTAAACTTGACCTTGTGGGTCAAGTGTTCAACATTGACCTACTTCCCAATACTCTTGTAAGTTTTGATATGGTCGTTGACATGGACTTGGTTATCTATGTATCAAGCAGAAAATTCTCTGCAAAAAGAAAATCGTGCGTTCCCTCTCCCCAGTGAGGAATCCTTATCAATTCAAGATCATCGTAGTGGTGCTACTGTTGGCATCGTCTCAGTCGTGAAAGCCCAGAAGTGTCTACGGAAGGGCTACTCTGCTATTCTAGCTTTCGTCATCGATTCGCCACTTTAAGAAAGGAAGATCGAGTATCTTCGTGTTATTCGTGAAATTTTTGGCATGTCTTCCAAAGAGTTACCTGGTTTACCTCCACATCGTTAGGTGGAATTTTAGAATTGACCTTATGCAAATATTAATTGAAGTAAAATAAAGGATTCTTATTGGTTGAAACTTCTTTTTTTTTCTTCTTACAAAAAAATCTTCTTATTTGAACCCTCCACTATATATATATATATTATATATATATATATTATAGACAGATAGCGGGAAAATGGATCTGAAAATAAGATTTAGTCTTTTCATCTTTTTTTTTTCTCTCTAACTAGACAAACCAAACTGACTTAGACCGAACAATATCGTTACCAGCACTAGTATTATCAGAACCCTTACATTATTTTTTTTTTTTTGCTTTTTACTATTTCATCTTATAGATATTTCTTCTCATATGTATGTTAACGTTTTGATGTTCTTTTCCCCGTGGTTTTACGTTGTTGTTATACCAGGTATTAGTACTGTATTGATAATCAAATTCCTGCAGCGACGCACAGGATAAATTTACTAGTTATATTATAAACTTACAAGACTATACAACTTTTGACAAGAATAGATAGGTCGAACTAGTAGTGCAAAAAAAGCGGGTGTGGATTCATACCCGATCAAAAAATCTGAAAGCAACATTGTATTCCCGTTTCTATATCTGATCCTACCTATATAGTATTAATCGGTTCCATACCATATGATGTTTATTCGGTTTCATACCCGGCTGTACTTGACTGGGACCGATTGAAACCCAAAACATACCCGGAACCAAAAAAAAAACATAACCACTTTCTATTCAAACCCGAGTTCCATACCCGAATCTTGCAATACCTAGTTTTTGACCCTCTTGACCATACCCGTAACCGGTTTTGAAAAACCCTAGACCTCTTGGCCTAACCATCCTTATTATAATCGAACTTTAGCTAAAAGCATGCTAAGGGCAGGGATTGAACCTAACGGGGTGTGCTTCAAGTATTAATCAGGTCGAAAAGCAATCATCTGAAGGGTAAGATTTCCATCTTAACGATTTTATATTTTCCATGTTCTTTAAGGGTATTGAAATATATCAAATACTTACCATGGTTTGCATGGATTTGTTTGCACGTGTCTTTTCTTTTATTTTCCAAGTAGGTTGTTTGTTTGTTCCCCCTTTTCCAGTAATGTCTAGTAGTGTCTTATATTAGTGGGTCAAAACTTAGTGCGGTTGTTTTGCCAGTTTCCTCATGTTCCATGTCGTGCAACTTTATATCTTTGTATTTAGAGTCTTTTGGTGATGAATGAAAGAAAGAGTTCTGCCAGACTATTCTCTCTTCCAAGTTATCTTGTGATTGAGTGTATGTTACATATCACAATCTGAGTCGACATCTAGTATCAGAGTTGCATGCGAAGTTTTGTGGAAGTAGTCGATATGATAAACAATCAAACAACTCAACCCCTTCCTCCTCTTCTGATCTTCAAGGGAGAAGGATATGAGTTTTGGCATATCTAGATGAAGACCTTATTGATGTCATAAGACTTGTGGGAGTTTGTTGCTACCGGTTTTAACACCGGACATGGTGACCGAACGAGACTAAGGTGCTGTTTGTTTTTTCAGAGGTAAAACGTCTGCAGTCTGCGGACCACATCTGCAAACCTCTGTAGCAGAAGAGGTGGACCAAACCTCTGCAGTCTGCAAGAAGAAGACTGTTTGTTTTCTCAGAAGTGTTCTATAACAAACATCACCATAAACAAAACCGATAATAATCAAATTGGCACAAAAATTTGTTCCCACATTTATAAACTATAACTAAACAAAGCATTTAAGAACTAACCTGGATTCAAACTCTTTGATATCAGCAAATTGTTTTTCCCAACCCATTGCACTTTCTTTTTGTCGACAGGAGAACCCGATCCCGAATTCGATTCCGATTGCGAATTGCGCTTATTCTTCATACAACTCCTAAGAACACAAATCTCAATCTCTGATTCCTGCTTTCCATCTTCTAAAACCTCTTTTTCAGTGGCTTCAACAATCTCATGATTCTCATCAACATGATTGTGATCCGATTGATGATCAGTTACAACAACTGATGTTTGAAGGGCATGATGGGAATTTTCTAATTTCAAAGTGTTAGAATTGTAAAGATGAGAAGCAGTTGATGGTTTGCAGAAACATATGAATAAAGGACAATGGATCTTGCAGAACAAAACCCTCATGAAAATACCCTTCATCAACTAATCAATCATCTCAAAAATACCAATTAAGCAACAAACTTCACCAATCATGAAAAGGTGAAATCTGTAGGTGACAGAGAACGACGGCTGCTAGAGGCTCAATTGGAGGTGGTTGTTGTGTGGGGTGGACACAGCAGGTGGTTGTCGGCGGCTCAATCGGAGGTGAGGGAGGTGACGTCGGGTCAACCCGAGGTGGGGGAGGTGACAGAGATGTGGTGGTGGCGGAGGGGAGATGTGGTGTCGGCTGGGAGGAGCTAGGGTTTGTTGTGTTTTGAAAGATCAGAGGAGGAGGAGAGCTTTGAAGAGGGTCTAGAAAACCTTTTTTAATGAAATCACTTCCAAAAAACAAACACCCTGCAGACTCAAACGTCTGCGCGTGGTTTGCGTGGGACAGCCATATGAGGTCCAGAAGTGCTTTTCAAAAAAAAAAAAAAAAAAAAAAAACAAACAAACACCCCCTAAGAGATAACAGGAAGGAGGATGCAAGGGCCTTGTCTCGTATCAAGGAAGTTGTCCATGATGAAGTTCTTTCACGCATTGCATAGCCACCACAGCTAGAGAAGTATAGAGTCGCTTGCAAACTTAGTACCGAGGAGGCTCCAAGGTGAAAATGGTTAAGTTACAAGGATTGAGACAAGACTTCGAGACGATATAGATGAAGGAAGGTGAAGCCGTAACAGATTTTTTGTCCAAGGTACTTAAGATTGTTAATTAGAAGAGGCCTATGTGGAGACGGTCACAGTTCAAACGATGGTTAAGAAAGTTCTCAAGAGTTTTTGAGTAAGATAGGATCATGTTGTAGCCACCATTGAGGAGATAAAAGGATTTTACTGCTTTAGCCTTTAAGTATCATTGTATCAATTAATGGGATCATTACTAACACATGAGGCAAGGGTGAATAAACGTTTAGAATATGTTAATGAAGAGCAAGGCAGTTTCAAATGAGCAAACGGGTCCAAAAGAAGATGAAAGAACCTAGTCATATAAGGGAGGTACTATCCCGCCCCCTAGCTCACTTGGCAATCCCCATGTGGTTTGGGTTGGGCCGGCTTCCTCCTTGGAGGTCGCCGGTTCGACTCCCGGGTGTTGCATACGGGGTGGGACGTCCCAATGATGGATCGTATCCTACCGAGGCATGGTGCGGTCTTGAGGGCAACCCGGTTTTACCCAGCTGTTACCCCAGCGAGTCTCTCGTATGGGGGCAGTATGGTTTCCGGGTGGAAGTCAGCTTGCGCGGCGGCCGGGGCCCGATCGAACATCGCGTCCGAGAGTGTGGGGCTGACGGGGGATTGTCTTCGACATGAACCCGGTGACCAATAGGTCCAGTACATAGAAAGTCACTTCCAAATATATATATATATATATATATATATATATATATATATATATATATATATATATATAGGGTAAGGATAGTGTAAAAAGTGCTCAAAGTGTGAGAAGTGTAAGAAGTGTATTATAACACTATATATAATACTATATAACACCATATAAACATCGTATAACAATATGTAACACCATATAATACCATATAACACTATGTAACACTATATATCATTATATAACAAATATAACACTATACATCTATAATAGACATGCTATCAGACAACCTATAGTGTTATATTTGTTATATAATGATATATAGTTTTACATAGTGTTATATGGTATTATATGGTGTTATATATTGTTATACGGTGTTTATATGGTGTTATATAGTATTATATATAGTGTTATAATACACTTCTTACACTTCTCACACTTTGAGCACTTTTTACAGGATCCTCTACCTATATATATATATATATATATATATATATATATATATATATATATATAAGGGAGGTACTCATCATGTAGTCGTGTAAGAGGACATGGAAAGTTTGTCGGAAGAGTAAAAGGCAGTATTCAGTGCTACAACGGTAATAAGTTTGCCACGTAAAGTTGGCTATTGGAATGAGCCTCAAGCACAGGCGGCGCTTGAAGAAATTGTCAAACCCCAAAGTGAGTGTGTGCTACATTCGCAATTTGAACCAACAAAGGAAACTATGTTCCATCAATACGGATTCTTTTATTCAAAGAGCAAGTACAATCGTAATGGAATAAAACATGGTTGGCGGAATCAAATCTCAAAAGGTTTATGTTACACAAACATGTGCTGCTCTCTTACTAAATTTATACTTACATATATCCAATCAAAGAAAAATGATGACTAAGACGTATAATCTCAAAAGTTTTATGTTACACAAACATGTGCTACTCTCTTGCTACATTTATACTTACATATATATCCAATCAAAGAAAAATGATGATTGAGAAGTATGAACTAATTTGTTTCTTGTGTTTGTTTCATTACCAGTCATTTCCATAAAATCGCCCATGCGCACTGTCACGGGGTCATTTTATTTTTAACATGGAAGCTTAATCGGTCAGAATGACTCGTGTATTCATCATCGGAATGGAAATCTAAATTGGTATTGGGTCGTCGTCCAAACCTATCTGAATAGCAAAAGCTTTGGTACCTCATTCGTGAAACTTTAACTTCAGTAGAGAACATAGACTTCACGGGCCTGTGATCTGACAATCGGGTTTCGCTTCTTGTGTATAGCAATTGCTTCAATCCCTCGCCCGTCCAAATTATCCTATCACACCTATAAGTATAACTGTTTCTTGAAGTTCCTCACATAATATAAATTTAATTTTCACAAGAATTACTGAAAAATACATTAAGAAATCAGTGATTAATGAACTTAAGGAGGAAAATTATACCATGCAGGAGCACGGTTCTTTTTGCCTTTGGTACCAATATGACCACTACCATAGTATTCGTCATTATTAAGTTGGTACTTGTAAGTAGGAGCAAAATTGATAGTTCCTTCATGCCAATTTTCAAACGCCTGGCCATCCATTAGTTCCATTCGAAGCTTTCATTATTCAAAGGACAAAAATAAAAATTATTAATTCATATTCAATCATTATAAAGAACATATTTGAAATTTATGGAATATAATATATTTTGAAGTTAATTAAGATTCATTTAACATAACATTTAGATTTTAAATATGGCAATGAGTTGAGAACTTGATATCTATTTTATGTTGTATTAATGTATAACATAATATTGTACACGATGTTACATGGTACTATACTAAATTGGGATATTGATGAAACATACAAATTGACATAGCATATATATTCAAAGCCGGGTTATAAGGTATTGTTATTTTTAAGTTACCTGGTCGTTTTCAAGTAGCGTGTTCCAATCCTTACGGTTTACTAGTAATCTTGTCTCCCTCTCTGGCAAGGAAATCCGGTAATTTAGGTCTCCGAGCAAGACAACACGACTATAATTATAGAAAAGAATTTTCAGCATTAAAACAAAAGAAAGAACAATATTGCGTCAACAAAACTTGAAGGCTTATATAACAAACTTGACCGTTTATTAATTCTTGCCTCATACTCATCTTTTGACTTTGTCACACACCATTTAGGAAAGGGTCCAACAAACAAAACAAAAATATCTATGTACAAAAATCAATATGTAGTTTTCTTATTCTACAATGTTAGGTAACTAACATACCATGTTTTCAACATAAGTTTTTTTTTAAAATAAAATCACAAGTTTCTTGAGATACAAAAAATATTAAGTAATAAATTTCTAGAAGACAAAAGTAATCTGTTGATTAATATTAGGTTATGCTTCCTTTTAAGTAGTGGATGTTTTTTCTAATAATCAAGTAACGACATCGGTATACTAACAAATTAAACACATTTTATAATCCAAGATACCAGCAAAAAGAAGAAAATCAAGGAATCATATTTGAGGCAGTTATCAATATGAAAATTAAATATAACCATTGACTACAAGATTTGGCTTTTTTGTCAACAACTCTTCTATAATAAAAGAAAACTTTTAAAAGTAAATATTTACGCTTTTCACGGAAAGTAAAGCTTCAAGACAACTTCTTTTTTGTTGGTATTGTTATACCGAAAAACATATGTTTTAGTGAGATATTTTTATAATAAATGCAAGCATATCTTATGTGATACTGTAAACGTTTTATTATACGATTTAAGCAAAATGTGATACTGTAAACGTTTGTTATTATACGATTTAATCAAAACATAACGTACAAATATAATAAATGTATTATATGATTCTAATCGTAGCTAGTTAACTTTAAATTTGTTATTATTGAACTCCATGATATATGTATACGAAGTTAATCCTATACAAGTTAGATAAATTATAAAAAGATCCATTCTAATATAAAATTTTCAGTTGTCGTTATTCAAATAAATATTTTTCAAATATAAATGTTTTGCATTGCGAATTAAATAAGCAAATATAATAAAGCGTTGTCTTTTATCACAAATCTTTTGAGTATGATACTTTTGTTTCTTACTGTGTGAATACTCATAAAGAAACAGGTATGATAGTTCTTGTGAAAGGTAGTTTTATATGATCTGCCGACTGTATACAATAACGTCGACACAAAAAAAAAAACATAAAAAAATGCTATAAATTGAGAACTTCTTGATTTTTTATGTCACGTTCACATTTTTTTATTAATTGGAAATTATTTAATTAAACTAAACCCACAACTTGTTTTAAAATATAGAAATTAGATAAGATTATTGTCACTTATGCAAATAAATAAAAGCTATGTTCAAAATTGCGCCTATTGTTAGTAGGGCTGTAAACGAGCCGAGTCGAGTCGAGTCGAGCTAGACCCAGCTCGAGCTCGGCTCGAACTCGATTCGAGCTGGCTCGGCTCGAGCTCGAATTTCAAATCGAGCTGAGATTTGAGGCTCGAGCTCGGCGGCTCGAGTAGAATTCGAGCTAGCTCGGCTCGGCTCGATCTAGCTCGAACTAACACAGAACCACAAAATTTATTAATTAAAAAGCCCTTAAAAATAACTTTCTTCATGGCCTAAGGGCCATAATTGCCATTTAATTTAACCATATGGCTAAATATGCAAGTACAAATAGTTAATTCACTTTTTCCATTGTCTTTACCTTCTTTTATAGGAGAGATACTCCCTTAGTTTTTGTTTTCTAAGCGATGTGGGACAAAAAAATGAAGGATGTAAACCTTATCGAGCCAGCTCACGAGCTCACGAGCCGAGCCAGGCCAAGCTCGAGCTCGGCTCGTTTACAAACCGAGCCGAGCCGAGCTGGCTCGTTTACAACCGAGCCAATTTCGAGCCGAGCTTTCTTAGAACTTTTTTCGAGCGAGTTTCGAGCGAGCTGCGAGCCACGAGTTTTTTGAACACCCCTAATTGTTAGATATGATTAAGTATGACAACTCAAATACTCTACTAAATTACATCTATTTGACCCACCACCTAGAAAGTCAAATCCTTAACCAACATTAAGGTACCACTAGATCAAAAGCTTTTTTTATGGTTTTTTTTTTATTTATAACAAACGATATATGGTTGGAAACATTGACAATATAATGTAAAACGTACGTACTCATGGTCTAGAATCTTCTTGGGCAGGTCAAGTGATGGTCCTATGGTGGTCGGAAAACATGTGCGTGACAAAATCTCAGCAACATTGGAGTTTCGTGTTCTCTCGTCTCCTTCTCTCCCTCCGGATGCTAGATGACAACATACAAAGCAGAAGCTTGTCTCGTGAAACTGGAACCGAACTGAAACCGAACCCTATCATAATATAACAAGCGTAAGAGAAAACACAAAGTAATAAAAGTAGGTTGTATGGTACAGCAAAACAAGAAGTTTTCTATTATGGTTCTAAGTCAAAATGTTTACATGATATATGTTGGGATTTGAATTTAATTTTGCACAAGAATGACTAAATGATTTAATTACTAAAAAAATTAACATTTTAATTTAATGGTTATGAGTTAGACTCTCCCATTCAGTAATCCTTTCCAAAAACATAAAACCCTACGTGCATGGTTAACATGACCATGTGAATAACAATAAAAAGTGTAATTAAGTTTAGATTATCTAAAGATGTTATATGTAAATTATACCGGATACATGTGCATATACATTACATGTACATATTCATTATTTAGTTAGAGTAAAAAAAATGAACATGTAGTGCAAATAATAATACATTATTTAGTTAGAGTAAAAACAATGAACATGTAGTGCAAATAATAACTATAAATACATCATAAATTACGGATATGCATGTTAGTTCTAAAAAAAACCCAAATATAGAGTCTCATACTCTCATTTTCAAGTCAACAAACTTCATAAACACAGTTGAACATTCAACACAAATCAAATATATATATATATATATATATATATATATATATTTAAAGATACGTTTGTTTAATATTTTTGATCACTTAGAAAAAAAAACACATTTTTAATTAAAAAAATAAACAAACAAAATTTAAGAAACAAAACAAAGGCTAACAGATTATGTAGTCGGTAGGGGAATCAATCCATGTTTATATCAAAGAGAAAGATATTTTATGTCTTATAAAGACATCATACCCTTTTTTGTCTTATTGGCCAAACAACAAACCAAATTTGTGTGTAGAGTAAAATATTGTTGACAATTCTAATTAATGAATCTCTAAAGGTTGTAATTCAGCTTTATAAAGTTTGTGTGTCGTTTTAAACAAATTACAACAAATCTTATAAAAATTAGTGGGTTACATCCGCGCTCTGTGGCGGGACGACCCAATTTTAAATGGAAACGTAGACGCAATAGTAAAAATAACGTCAATGGCAAGAACTCGTTTGATATTGGTTCGGTTCATTAAGATACCGACACTTACCGAAAGAGAAACAAAAAAAAGTCATGATACAACAAAAAAATACCGAGATGTGTTTACAACGATCGAAACAATAAAAACGAATATCAATTCCGAATTGACGTTGTTCGGTCAGTGTTATACCATCCGTTTTGTTATATGTACAACATCAGGTTCGATTGAAACTTAAAAAAAAAAAAAAAAATAGACCAAAAAAAAAGTTCAACTTTCATTTGCATTTGCAAGGAGTTCATAGATTAAGTAACAAGAGTTATTTTGTAGGTCAATATATAATATTCGTTTAAACACTTATCTGTATTATATTAATTTGTTAATAGCGATACGTACCAAGACCATGGATATAACTCTTAAATCTTAAAAGATTTATTCAATATATCATTCTGTTAACGATAATTACCTTGTTGCCAAGGCACCCCATGATGCCACAACCCACACAAGAGACACTTGGATTTCGGAAGAATGGAAGCAGATCACTGCGAACCCAAACCGATATCATAATTCCAACCATCTGTTTACTGACTACACATCGAAACTCAGGCTGGATCATGCTACTTTCGATATCCGATTTCTTCCCTTTAATCACAAGTTGTTGCTTCTTGCTCAAGCTATTGGTTTTGTTGTATGGATTGTAGGATTTCTTGTTTAGAGCTTTTCTAATCAAAGAATTCCATTTCGTCGATATTTTCTTCTTATCCGGTCCAAGAACATTCGAAGCTTTTAGAGGAACAACTTCTTGAAACCTTAAAAAACAAGAAACACAATACATAAATATCACACGTAGATTTTCTTAGTTCCACACTTATATAATTGTAGTTAGAAAAAACTTGTTCTTAAGTTAATTACTAAGAAATTACCCAAGCACATAAATATCACACGTAGTATTGCATGTATCTAACAACTCATCGATATTTATATCTTCGGTAGGTGCAACACCACCAACGTTCCAAGTGCTAACGAAGACCCTTCATATCATAAAAATAAAAAAAGAAACACATTACACAAACTTGACTAATTAATAATTTCTCAATCAAATTAAAGTACGAAAGCACAAAAAATGGTTTAATGTATGCATTTCAGTTAAATATATGTGTTTACAAGCATCTTACTTGAACTTCCGTGTGTCATGGTGATCAGTCAAGACAATCTTAGGACTCGGGACAGGTTCGAGATCTAAGGTCGGAAGATCAAGAAAAGAATTTGTGTTTCCAGGAATGTCCGCGACAAAGTTGTTAGATCCTAATGTTTTCTTTAGTAGCTTGCTAGCTACCAATCTTGGCCACATAACCTTTAACACAACATAAGAATGTCAGCTTCCTTGTGCATGTTATATGTACATATACATTTGCATGTTATATTTATTGTGTGTGAGAAAGATCAAAGGTGTGTGTGTGTGAGAGAGAGAGAGAGAGAGACAGAGAGAGAGAGAGAGAGAGAAACTCACTTCTCCTCTCATGGTATGAAGGAAAATGTTGGTGGTGATATATATTGAGATGAAGGGAGAGCACAAGCCTCAACAAAAGAGAATATCCAAAGATATATAAAGACATGGGAAGAGAGAAACAGAGTGCTGAGTTTTCTTTATTATTTTATTAAATTAATTTTTTATTCAATATTTTTACTATTTTATAGAGGAGAGCAAGTTGGAATTATAGAAGCAATTATATGACGTAGAGGATGTGGATGCATGCAGATGATAAGAGTTGCATGCCTTTTGTTTTACTTGAATGATAAATTAACGAATTAAAAGGTTGTTTACTTACTTTTACGTTCTTTGAAAACACTCGTAATAAATTAGTATAAAGATCCGATCATAAAAGGGCTCCTCGTCTTTTTTTTTTTTTATATATTATCAAGATCAACACGTTTAATTTAAATGCTAGTTGTTATTATTTTATGGCTCATATGATTTCGGATGTGTCACTTGTACACCCTTTCACAACTATCATTTCCTTAGAATTTCCAATAACTACTAAAATTTAGGGTTGAGCATAAAAACAAAACAATCTAACCAAAACCAAACTAAGACAGAATTGAACCGAAATAATTGAATTCTACAAAAAAAAAAAAAAAAAAAAAAAAAAAAAAAAAAAAACACCCTCGTGATTTTGTTTTTTTATTTGGAGAATTGGCCTGTAATAATCACAATTAGAGGTCATTGGCCATTGACAGTGCCACCTTTAAATATTCCCTTCACCAGTCTCACATTTCACCAATTTTTCCTACACCGGTCCCTCGTTAAAAAAAAATTAACGAGTTATGTTTTTCTCAAAATTACAAAAAAGTTTTTTTACGGTTTTTGATCAAAACAACAACACGAGTCCGTTGATGTAAAACTCACCTCGAAACGGTGCTCCAAATAATAAAAACGACGCTTTAATTCAGGTTTTTAAATTTCCAATTAACAAAAACCAAGTCATTTGTAGCACCATTTCAAGGTAAGTTTTACATCAAGGACTCGTATCATCGTTCTGATCAAAAGCTGTAAAAAACTGTTTGTAATTTGGAAAAAAACATAACTCCGTTATGTTTTTTTAACGGGGGACCGGTGTATAAAAAATAGGTGAAAGGTGGAACTGGTGGGAGAAATATTTAAAGGTGGGACTGTCAATTACCAATTACCTCTAGTTGGGATTATTACAGGTCAGTTCCCCTATTTATTTTATTAATTTCACCCTTCTCATTGGAGCAATATATACACGTTTTTATGTGGTTTTCAGGATTCTCAGCATAATAATGATCTTAAATGAACTTCTGCCTAGTGTGTGTAGTGTAGGGTTATATTCATGAGAAACCCATTAAAAGAACTTGAAAGCTAATAAAAGAGAAAAATGTTCGGATAATCCTTATGGTTTGCCCATTTTTCACCTTTAGTCCCTAACTTTCTAAAATTACAGCCATAGTCCATAACTTTTGCAATTTCGTTACCGGATAGTCCCTGGCGCGGATAGGGGTTAGTTTTTGGTGTTAAGTAGATGTGAAATTGCTAAAATGCCCTTGTTATTAAAAAAATCTAATTAATCCATCTAGAATTAAGTGGGACCCACCATTTTATTAAAATATAAAAACTAACCCTCCATCCTACCTGACCCCTATCCCCTCTCTGTTTCTTCCCGACAATCCCACCCTCGCTACACCCTTCCGGCCGACCATGGTACTACATCTGAGCCACCGTCACAGACAATCCCACCCCTACTAACTCCGACAACCGTTAGTTTATGAATTTTGTAGCCAATCACTTGGGTCGGGTCGACCTTATCCAAGCCTCCGTCACCAGAAAATCGAGCCATCATTGCTACTACATATGTTTTAGATTCCAACCCTCAACATTTGATTTGCAATTGTAACACGTATTTCTGCCGCCGTACACAGTAGATTGCTTCTACTCTAATGAAAAGTTCCACCGACACAATTGTCTTCTTTGTTTTATCCGGTGGTACAAAATCAGAACATGTTTTAGAAAGTTGCAATAATGGCATTAGACGCCATTGAAGAAGGATTAAAAGCTCAAGAGAACACAAGTCCGTTACCGAAAACGATAGATCGGAATGGCCACTTGATTTAAGAGTGTGTAATCCTTCAAAGAAATGGGCCTGAGTTAGGTGATAAAAGCTATTTATAACATGACCTGATTGGGTTATGCAAGTCTTTACTTAAATCTTTATCACGTTAACTGTTTGAGACATTTTGGATAAGTTGCTTAATGATTGTTCTGAATCTATAACATATGGAACACTTGATATATATGTTGTGTAGTGGGTGGGTTACCGAAGGGTGATCATTGATGGTGAGGGTGGGTTGGGGGGTGATGATGAAGAGAATGGTGAGCCCCACTTGATTTAAATATATTTCTTTTTACATTTAAGTTATTTTTCTAATAAAAGGGGCATTTTAGTAATTTCACATCCAGTTAACACCAAAAACTAACCCTATCGGCGCCAGAGGCTATCCGGGAACGGAATTGCAAAAATTTGGGACTAAAGGTGAAAAATGGGCAAACCACTGGGACTATCCTGACATTTTTCTCCTAATAAAATTATTGTAAATTGTAAAAAGTAAAAAAAATATTACCCATATATATATACACACACAAACACATATGTAGTTTGCGAAGCTATATAGATGTATCTCGCAAAGTTACATTTATATATCTTATACGTGATATATGTATATAATTTATGAGATACATATATGTACGAACAGGATTGCCCATTTTTTAATAATTCCAGGATTTCTCTGAATTTGAACGTTATTACTAAGTAAGTTCCATACCAAGGCTCAATCCAATTAAGTCCGTACAACGTATAGTTTTTTTTTTCTTTTACAAAAACCAATAACATATAAAAATGATTTTAAAAAAAACCTTTTTACAACTTTTTTTCTCAAAGTTTTTTTAGTAGTTTTCAAGTTTTGTAATGATATCTCATATATATATATATATATATATATATATATATATATATATATATATATATATATATATATATATATATATATATATATATATATATATATGGGTAGAGTTCCTCTATGAATTGTGTTTTTTTCTAAAAAGTTTAAGAAGTGTTCATGGCCATTAGATTAGGGTAATTGATGGATGAGATTAAAGAATGGTAAAATTTTATTATTTGTTTTATTAAATTGTTTGATTTCTTAAATTAAGTGTATAAAAGTAAATTTAGTGTGGTTTAGTTAGGAACCCACATGCAAGTCACATGCAACTTTCTTCCATTTTTTTTTAAACGTCAATAACTTTTAATACGTAATTTATTTTTAAAAAAAATTACACCGTTAATAACAAGTGTTTTTTATCTTTAATATGATTACCATATTGTTACATATATTAAAAAATGTGTTTCAACTAGTTGGTTTGTTTTACTAGTTATGATTTGTTTTATGTAAATATGACAACATGGTATTTTTTATATGGCGATGTGTTTTATAGTTTGAATGACTACTTATGATGTGCTTTACGTATGGTGTGTTATACAATATAACACATTATGAAGAACCCAAAAAATTATAAAACACAACGTGAAGAAAATAAAAAGACATGTCATTCATGAATCATAACTGGTATAACACATCATAATGAAACCAATATCTGATAAAACACAACATCACTAATTGCACAAATACATCTCCTTCTTAAAACATAAAATACTATAACACGTTGCGAATGAACTTGTAACTGATAAAACATATCATCAAGAAATTGTTCATGAAGGATTGTAGCTGGTAAAACAAATCGCCAAGAAATTGTTCATGCATGATTTGTTTACATGCAAAAATGAAAGCTATCACAAATTGTAAATGTACCTGTAACGGGTAAAACACAACGTCAAGAATTCATGAAGAATTAGACATCGACATTTTTTGATCGATCTGTAGAATTCAATTGAAACAAATAAAAAATCGTGAAAAATAATGATCGAATGATACGTGATTCATAACTATGTAACTGATACTTTTGAATTGTTAAAAGATAGAGGGTTTACTTAAAAAACTCCTTTTATTGTTTTAGAAAAATATCTTCCAAAAATAACTTAATTAAATGAATTACATTTATGCCCCTTTGTTAAAATTCACTAGATATCACATGTCACCACAAGAACATTTCCTACACTTTGTAGGAAAATGGAATTTGTAGCCAACTCCCACCTTATATGTGTGTGTGTGTGTGTGTGGTGTTCATGTGTGTGTATGTAAAGAGAGAAGCGCTCGGAGGATACGGTAAGGAACAAAGACACTGGTAATTACATAATATGTTACTTTTTTTAAAACAGAAACAAATTATAGCAATATTATACTCAAATTTAAGAGAATATAATTCTCGTTTTTAGGTGTAATTTTTTATAAAAAATATTCATTTATGAAAAAATTATGCATGTTTAAAAATAAACTAACAGTCTTCTGTGTATGTGATTACATCAGAGTTGTACCCATCGCTTTGTTCCTCACTTTCTTCAGATTCATCATCATATTTTAGATTGACATATAACGTCATCATCTCGTATCTTCTTTGTTGCAACCTATACTTGAATATCAATGCAACCCTGGATCATGCATCATTCGTAGGTGTTAAATCACAGAGTTGTTCAAGGAGATATAGCCTCTCTGTCTTCAACATTTCCTCCATCGGCAATAAATATTTCACCCTGTGTCGATAAGTCACTTCAACCGTTCCGGCTTCTTCATGCACCACCCAACTACTAACTGTTGGTAGAGGAGTATCGTTAATATCATAATCATCATCATCATCTTTTGCTGGAAATTTTCTCTCCAATCTTCTTATTACCGTTCGAGTTCTTTCACAATCGTTGGCCGTTGGAACCCCAAGGGCCAGAATATCCCTCTGAACCCCTTCATCCATACTAAGTATGGCTTTGATTGTCCTGACCTTCACCCTTCTCCTATTAGAGAACTTTAGGATGAAACATCTCTCCGACCTTTCAAACCTCCATGCAATAACGATAGCCATTTTTTTAAGTTTTTGGCGTTTTGGACTATATTTGGCGTTTTAGACAATGTTTGGCGTCTTAAGTTGTGTTCTCATTTTCTACTTTTATAATGACTTTTTTTCCCGCCATGTAGGATGCAGTCCTATAAAGTGACAGGTAATTATGGCATTTTGAAAAGATAAAATAAACTCAATTCCCCATGTCTTGGCTTTTAATATAATAAATGTTAGTAATAGTGTTCCCGTCGCTTACTGTTTGTAGTTACTGTTTTTGTTTCAGCTTCATCCGTTTATGGCTATAACACGTCTCATCTTTATGGCTGTAATTATGGCGTTTTGTATTTCTAATGGCGTTTAGATAAAGATAGCACTTTGTTCTATTCTCTTGCACATTGTTTTATATTTTTTTAGATTTATTATAATAGTACATGTCCAAAGTAATTTTATTATAGTTTGGTAGTTTGGGCGTTTTATGGCATGATGGTGTTTCACAATCCTTTGCCCTTTTGGCGTTTTATTATATTTTTTCTTTTAGAGAATTAATGTATTTTTGTTCTTAGCTGAAAATTACATAACAAACAACAGAAAAAGAAAATTAAAAAAAATAGAAACAATTTATCTTCCAAATCTTCACTGTCATCATTTCTTTCTTCTTTTTGAAACTACAAGAACTGTCACAAATAAATGGCATTTTGGTTTTGGTGTGGTTTTTTGTTGTTCGTGTGTTGAAGTGGGTTTGTGGATGCTGGAGACATAGATCGACGACGTGTGAGTGAATGCTATTTGCCCGTCATCTTCATTATCATCATCGAGGCCAAAGTAGCATTTACACTGGGATCGGTCTCTTCTCCTCATCCAAACCTTCTTTAAGAACAAAGAAGACAAAATGACATATCGGTGTCATCAGTCTCTTTTTCTTGAAATTTGTTCATCTCATGCAGCAAAATCTTACTCCGCTCACCTAACAAACCATTCAGAGAAACTTCATGCAGAACATTACTGAGTATCCAAGAAACGATGTTTGCCATCGTTGATTTTTCTAACTTTTTGGCGTTTTACAGTGAGTGGTATTTAGGAACCATTGTGTTTATGTTTTTTTTTTGTGTGATCAACGGAAGGTGTTGAGACGTTTCTCTTAATAGGATGTTTTTGGCGCGTAGTTTAGGCGGGATATTATTATAATAATAAATGCAATTAACAAAGTATCCAGTTTTGCTCAGCTTTATCTGTTAAGTCTGTAAGGCTTGGCATTTATATATTATGGCGTTTTACATTTTATGGCGTTTTTGTAGACTAAGACCTTAACTAAAACACAGAAAAAACTACGCAGTAATAAAATTGGCGTTTTGTATTTACTTGGCGTTTTATGTATGAAAGGATGTTTATCCTTTTTACCCTTAATGAAGCATGTCCACGTAATAAAATTGATGTTATTTACGAAATGTCACCGCGCCAATCTAGTCCATGAATTGTTTTAATCGGACGATCCATAAGCGTTCTCACTGTTCTTACACTTTTTGTGACAACTAGCACCCAACCGGTAATTTCCGTACACTTTAATTATTATTTAATGACTGCAATTATGTGCTTAAATGTCAACATTGTCTGATTACATACTATACAAGTGAATTCATGCACGTTTTATACTACAAATATTGCTTAATGCATTAATAAACAGCGTTGCGTCAGAAATACTAGTAAACTCATCGGTAAGACACATTGTGTCAACAATTCTGCAGAAAGCAGTCAGACAATAGAATTGGGGCCTAGGTGTAAGTCCAACGACAAGAATACATTAAAACCCAAGAGTACATACAAGGGTTAACATATAGACTTTCCGGAAGCTAAAATACGCACTAAATAGCACCCGAAACACACTCTAAATGCTGAATTCTACATATTTCAGCAAAATTCAGCATTATAACAAGATTGTACCATGTAAAAATATGACTAATGGATCCAGAATACTTTCCTAAGTGTTGGGAATTGAAAGTATCACAAAAGGGGACATAAAGGACCCTAAACGGTGCAATTTAGCACTTTAACGAACCGGTATTTAACCGAACAACCGGACATTACCCGGAACACCAAAATATTGCTAAAAGCATTGTTTTTATTTTTCTGAGCTAGTTATGGTTCCCGGACACCCTAACACTCACTAAAAGATCTAGTAACTAACCAACTTAACTATATACTTGGATTGGAATTATGAACTTACTAATTGGTTAAAAGTTATAACTAGACCCCTCCCCCCTATGGTTAAAATCGGCCCACATGCCTAAATTGGAAGATCTTATGAATTGTTTAATAGATTGTGCTTGTACCTTGGAAGACATTAAACCCATTGGTTAAACTCATGTTGGAAGTAAGTCTATATTAACCCCAAGATTATAATCTTCACAATCACCCCATCTTATCACCTCCACTCATCTTCCTCCTCCCTCTTACCTCTCGGTCGAACACTCCCCACACACCGCCACCATTTTCGATCACCATCCATTCAATTCAAGACCATTTTGAGGTGAAAGAAGCAAGACTAGAAGGTGTGGAACTCTTGGATCATCAAGGACCTCCTTTGTTTGCTTTTATCCACTCCATATTCCATTGTTTCTTCCCTAGCTTGAAGCTAGTAGTAAGCTTCTTGTAACTCTTGTTACTTCATATTTTGATGATAAAAAATGATGAATATTGTTAATCACAAGAACACTAAAGAACATGATCATGATACTTTACCATAAGCTTAAAAATATAAGATTACTTGTTGAATGTGTTGATTTGCTTCTTGTTGATTGATTATTAGTGTTAGTGATGTTAGACATCACATGGAAACTACTAGATTGTGATTAAACACATGATCTAGTAAGTTAAGGTGGTGATCTTGTGAAAGACCAAGATCATCATACTTTATGTCTTCATGAACTTGAATGAAGAAAGTGATTTTCATATGTAAAAGTGATTTAAACAAAATACATACAAATCTTGTAAATAGATGATTTCCAAAATGATTTTCTCAAGAAACCAAGTTTATTTATGAGATTTACAAAGTCATGGGTTCTAAATAAACTAACCATATTTTTTTTAAACAAGGCTAGAAACATGTGTGTAACAAGAAAAATACAAAATAAATATTTTTAGAAAAATCATCTTATAAGTTATAAATGACTAAATCCTTTAATAAAGTGATTTACAAACAAATAACCATGTTTTTAAGGGTAACTAAACCTACTAAATAACATGGTAAGTTACTACAAGTTTTTACAAAAACTTCAAGTTCATGATGTAGTGTGATTTACATAATCTTGGCTTGTGGCAAGTCTTGATTGTGTTGTTGATGATTGATGGGATTTAAAAGAAAATAAACACATGTTTTGAAAACATGGGAAACCTCCATTTTTAGGGGAAACTATGTCAAAATTTCTATAGAATTTTGACACTTAGAAAAATATAAATTTTGGTGAAACTTATTCCCTAAAAATATTTACCAAGGTTTCCCTAATTTTTGTGTAAACTTCAAGTTAAGAAATGATGATTTCTTCAAGGTAAAATCGATATTAAGTATGTATATTTTTGAGGAAAATATATATATTTATTGATCACCAAATTTTGTGCCAAGTGTATGAAGTATGTATTACATGTAATAGTGTATTAAGACTTGAAAATACACTAAATACTCCTAAGGAGTAAAAATACAAAATACACATAAAACATGCTTAGACAAATACAAGAGAATATATTTATGAAAATATATTTCTTAATAGATTCAATAACTTGGACAAGTTATGAACATGAAATGAGGTTTTGGATAAAATACATAACTCGGGTGAAAAATACAAGATACTTATTTTTAACACACAAAGAATATATACATAAAAGATGGTGACTTGTACTTGTGCGATACAAGTCTAGTGACTAACGTTAATAAAACACGTATAGGTCACGACGCTATATAAGCAAATCCGGTGAAGTTTACGGCGCAAGAAACGCAAAGTTGTGAGCTCATGCTCCCCCTTTTCTTTGAACTGTTTTCAGTTTTATAACTTCGGGGGTGAAGTACATGTTACTAAATGTTTACAGAAAAGTGAGTTCATGTCCCCACTTTTAAACTTTTACATACTTTTTAAACTTGGGGAAAATACATGTGTTATGGTATAATGGATACAAGAACTAAGGAATGATACTTGAAATCGCGTCACAAATAGGGTACCAGAAGCACCATTAATCGTGTACATACTGAGACCGCAGAACAAAAGGTTAGATCTAATGAGTTTTCGGGCAGCCACACTCTTGGTGATAACTAGTAACAAGTAGTGCTTTTGTGTCTCAGTCGTGAATTGACAACTAGAAAAATGCCTATGGTTTGGATGCTTCCTATGTCGTGTCACATGTTAATGGCCTTGCAACCTATTAACAACCTCGATACTTACAGAAATACTTGATTGATACAAATTACATACCATGTTTTCATACAAAGTATACAAACGTTCATTACAAAAACTGCCTGAATTCACACCAACATTATGTTGACGATTTTCCAAAAACTCACATGTATTTCAGGTAACTAAAGTGGATGTGCGCGCGGTCATACTCTTGCTCTTGGATGTTGTTTATGTTTATCGTTGAATAAAGTTGTAAACTTTTCAGACAATATGCTGTCTTGTGATGTAAACACTAAACTTATGTTTTCAGTTACGTAATGTTAATGGTATTTGAAGTTATTTTTACGAGCATGTAGTATGTTTACCATTCGTATGCAATGAGAACCTTTCATGATCACACCTCGTGCTTCCGCCTAAGAAAGGGATGTGACAGATTGGTATTAGAGCTGTGATTGTAGTGAACCAGTATTCCTTCTCGAGTCTAGTCTACAATCTTTAGGATCCTTTCACAAAAACAATTTTTTTCAAAAAGTTTTCATTGCATAAAACTTTCCGCGACATCCACTACCTGAAACTGTTTACAAAAGAATCAAGAAAAGACACTACGAGACTTAGGGTGCACTGGAGTAGCACTTGTCTTTGACTAAAGAATTACTCGCGATTATGTGTGATAATTGATATTTACATATACTAGAAATAGAATATCTCATGTACTCGTGACTTTACCTAAAAGCAGTGGCCTATCTGAAGGAAGAGATACGAGGATGAAACGAACTGTGCGGACTGTGCAAGGGGTTACGTAATTATGGATGCATACATAATTATGGAATTCAGTGCACAGAAACCACAGCAAGTCTTGTCACGTATAGATCCCTTCAGTACAAGAAAGGTCAAACGTGAACACCCTTGCCCCAGCCAATTAAATACTCTTTTGGAGTAATGATTTAGGGTATAAAGACAAGAACCGCCAATGTGAATATCTTATGCCACATCAGTATTTATCTATTTATGCGTGCCTGTTGCTGTATGAATTGATTTATTCGTTTGGCGGATGGTTTGATTTCACTTATGTGGGTATATGTCTGTGTATATATGCTACTACTGTCTCATAGGACGATGTCAAACAAATGTCTAACCCTGTTGTGTTATGTTCCGACAGAACATGGCACCCAGAAGAGCTGTGAACGCTCGTGATCAACCTCCTCCTCCCCCACTGCCAAGGACTGCTGAAGAGCTAAACACCCTACTGGACGAAAGGATCTCCGCAGCGATCGCCCAGTACGAGGCGAACCGTACTGAAGACAGTGGAGGACCAAGCAATGCGAGACGTAATGGGAATGGAGATTCATCTAGAGGAAACGCAGCTCAGGGCTGCATTTTCAAGCAGTTTCTCGACTGCAAACCGCTGAACTACGACGGTACTGGAGGTGCAGTAGCATATGTACGTTGGACGGAGAAGACTGATGCCACTATCCATATGAGCAAGTGTATCGCGGATCAGCAAGTTGCTACGGGGTTGTTTGTTGATGAAACATTGACCTGGTGGAATTTGCAAGTCCAGACTCTGGGTGATGATGCCGCATATGGCATGTCTTGGGATGAGCTGAAGGAGAAAATGAGAGAGAAGTATTGCTCTCGTGCTGAACTCCAATGGTTGGAAACTGAGTTCTGGCATTTGATCATGGAAGGTGCTGACATTACTGGTTATACCCGAAGGTTCCATGATTTGTCTAGAGTGATCCCTTATATGGTGACTCCTGAATTTAAGCGCATTGAACGCTACATTTGGGGATTGGCCTCAGAATTTCCAGCATGGTAACTTCGGCCAAACCCGCAACAATCACTGAGGCTGTAACTCTGGCTGTCAGCCTTACTGAAGATGCTGTTCATATGAAGAAGTTATCGTTGAACCCAATAGAAAAGACCAAGACGCATGCTTAGTCGTCTGGT
Source organism: Helianthus annuus (assembly GCF_002127325.2). NCBI lineage: Eukaryota > Viridiplantae > Streptophyta > Magnoliopsida > Asterales > Asteraceae > Helianthus > Helianthus annuus. Next base: position 188,850,428 of record NC_035448.2, read on the forward strand.
GACAAGAAAAGGAAGCATGCGAACCTGAATGAAGCGACTCGTAACAACAAGGGTTCCAACAACAAGAAGCATGACCCCAACCCGCCTCTGGAGGTGAAAACTCTTGCAACCATGAATGAAGCTCCTGCCAAAAGATACCTGGGCACTCTGCCTATTTGAAACCAGTGCAAGCGTCATCACGAAGGAGTTTGTCGCATTCCAAAATGCAACAAGTGTGGAAAACTGGGTCACCATACTGGGGATTGTTGGAGTAAAGGAAAGAACGGGAATGGAAACCGCAACGGTGCCGGTAATAGAAATGGTGGAAATGGAAATGGAAATGGCAATGGTAACTGGAATGGGAATGGAGCTGGGCAGAACCAAGGATGCTTCAGTTGTGGAAGCAAAGATCATTTCATAAAAGATTACCCAAGGGGAAACAACGCTCAGGCTCGAGCATTTGTGATTGGAGCAAGGAATGCACACGAGGACCCTAATGTGGTCACTGGTACGTTTCTCGTTAACAATCACTTTGCATACATATTATTTGACACTGGTGCCGATTTTAGCTTCGTGTCTGTGGAATTTAAACGTATGCTTGGAATAGAATCTAGTAAATTAGATATTCCTTATTCCATAGAACTAGCCAATGGTAAACTCGTTGAATCAGGCGAAGTTGTTAGAGGCTGCTCATTAGAACTTGGTAAACGAAATTTTAGCATCGACTTCTTACCTATTCAATTGGGTAGCTTCGATGTAGTGGTCGGAATGGACTGGTTGTCCAAGAACAAAGCTGAAGTTATTTGTCACGAGAAAATCATTCGCATCCCTCTGGCGAATGATGAAACTCTCATCATACATGGAGAAAAACGAGACGCGCCTCTACGAATCATCAGTTGTATGAAGGCACAGAAGTGCTTAAGGAAAGGATGTGTTGCTTTCCTAGCGCACGTTGTAGATAAGAAAGTTGAGGAGCCGAAACTCAAAGATATTCCTGTGGTGAAGGAATTCCCTGATGTTTTTCCCGAAGATCTGCCATGACTACCTCCGCAACGACAAGTCGAATTCCATATAGACTTGGTTCCAGGAGCCGCTCCTGTAGCCAAGGCACCCTATCGGCTTGCACCATCCGAAATGCAAGAATTATCTACACAACTCCAGGAGTTGTGGGATAAAGGATTCAAAAGGCCATGCTTCTCGCCCTGGGGAGCTCCAGTATTGTTCGTGAAGGAAAAGGATGGAACTCTGTGGATGTGTATCGATTACAGAGAACTGAACAAGCTCACAATCAAGAATCGGTACCCACTACCGAGGATTGACGACTTATTTAATCAATTGCAAAGATCGAGCTACTATTCCAAGATCGATCTTCGATCTGGATACCATCAGTTAAGGATACAAGAGGAAAGCGTACCAAGGACTGCATTCAGAACACGCTATGGGCATTACGAGTTTCTTGTGATGCCATTCTGACTGACGAACGCGCCAGCGGTATTTATGGATCTAATGAACCGCGTATGCAAACCATATCTCGATAAATTCGTGATTGTATTTATCGATGATATCCTGATTTACTCGCGAACAAGAGAAGAGCACGAGCAACACCTTAGAACCATTTTGGAACTACTAAAGAAAGAGAAACTTTATGCAAAATACTCAAAGTCCTAATTCTGGATTCGCGAAGTACAGTTTCTTGGTCACTTTGTGAACGAGAAGGGCATTCATGTAGACCCATCCAAGATTGAAGCAATAAAGAATTAGGAAGCCCCCAAAACCCCAACTGAAGTTCGACAATTTTTGGGCTTAGCGGGCTATTACCGGCGATTCATCGAGAATTTCTCAAAGATAGCTCAACCGCTGACTTCCCTTACACAGAAAGACAAGAAGTACGACTGGGGTAACAAGCAGGAAGAAGCCTTCCAACTGCTCAAAAATAAGCCATGCGATGCACCGATACTATCTCTACCCGAAGGCACTGAAGACTTCGTGGTATACTGCGACGCTTCACGACAAGGTTTGGGTTGCGTGCTCATGCAACACCAAAAAGTCATCGCTTACGCTTCCAGGCAGTTGAAGGTGCATGAAAGAAATTATACTACTCACGACCTAGAGCTAGGCGCAGTGGAATTCGCCTTGAAGATTTGGCGACACTATTTATATGGTACTCGATGTACAATCTTCACAGATCACAAAAGTCTAAAACACATATTTGATCAGAAGGAATTAAACATGCGTCAGCAACGATGGGTCGAGCTGCTGAACGATTATGACTGTGAGATTAAGTACCATCCTGGAAAGGAAAACGTTGTAGCAGACGCGCTAAGTCGAAAAGAAAGGGATAAGATCCTAAGGATTCGAGCATTGGAAATGACTATTCGAACAAACCTCACTGCACGCATTCCTGACGCACAACAAGAAGCTCTTAAGGGAGAAAACCGTAAAGCCGAATACCTCCAGGGTATGTAGAAATATATGGTGCCAAATGAAGAGGGAACCTTATACTTTAAGAAGCGTATTTGGGTTTCGCTCTATGGCAGAATTTGAGAAGTCATCCTTGATGAAGCGCACAAGTCGAGATACTCGATCCATCCGGGATCGGACAAAATGTATCAAGACTTAAAGGAATATTATTGGTGGCCGAGACTCAAGAGCGACGTTGCTGTTTATGTTGGAAAGTGCCTAACCTGTGCTAAGGTTAAGGCTGAATATCAGAAACCGTCCGGCCTACTACAACAACCAGAGATACCCAGGTGGAAGTGGGAGCAAATCTCGATGGACTTCATAACAAATTTACCCCGGACCCCTAGAGGGCACGATATGATATGGGTGATAGTTGATCGATTGACGAAATCTGCGCATTTCCTACCGATCCGAGAGAAGGATAGCACTGGAAAGCTTGTTGAGATATACTTAAAGGAAATCGTGGCACGTCATGGAGTGCCTATCTCAATTATTTCAGATAGAGATGGACGCTTTGTCTTAAGAATCTGGCAATCCTTTCAGGAAGCCTTTGGATCTCAGCTAGATCTAAGCACGGCCTTCCTTCCGCAAACAGACAGTCAGAGTGAACGGATCATACAAACGCTAAAAGATATGCTTCGCGCATGTGTTATGGACTTAGGCGACAGCTGGGATACTCATCTACCATTAATTGAGTTTTCCTACAATAACAGTTATCATAAAAGCCGCACCGTTCGAAGCTATGTATGGCCGCAAGTGCCGCTCGGCTTTATGTTGGGCAGACGCTGGAAACAAACGAATCGTTGGTCCTGAACTTGTACAGGAGACAACCAACAAGATTATGCAGATCCGAGAGCACATTAAGGCGGCTCGAGATCGACAAAAGAGCTACGCTGATCGAAGACGAAAATCATTAGAATTCGAGGTGGGAGACAAGGTTTTGTTAAAGGTATCACCTTGGAAGGGCGTAGTAAGATTTGAAAAACGTGGAAAGCTGAATCCACGATACATCGGACCATTCAATATTTTAGAAAGAATTGGTACCGTGGCATACAAGTTGGAATTACCGGAAGAACTTAACGGAGTACATGATACGTTCCATGTATCCAACCTCAAGAAGAGTCCAACCCAAGAAACCGTGATCATCCCTGCGGATGAAGTGCATATTGGTGACACCCTCCGATTTACAGAACAACCCGTTGAGGTTACAGACTGGAAAGTCAACAAGACCAGGAGGAGCACTGTCAAATTTGTCAAGGTACGTTGGAACTCTAAGCACGGACCCGAGTACACGTGGGAACGTGAAGACCAGTTCAAAGAAAAGTACCCCCACCTGTTCAAGAAGACTCCTGCGAGAGTTAGCTCAGCCTGAATTTCTGGACGAAATTCTTTTAACGGGGGGAGACTGTGACAACTGGCACCCAACCGGTAATTTCCGTACACTTTAATTATTATTTAATGACTGCAATTATGTGCTTAAATGTCAACATTGTCTGATTACATACAATACAAGTGAATTCATGTGCGTTTTATACTACAAATATTGCTTTATGCATTAATGAACAGCGTTACGTCAGAAATACTAGTAAACTCACCGGTAAGACACATTGTGTCAACAATTCTGCAGAAAGCAGTCAGACAATAGAATTGCGGCCTAGGTGTAGGTCCAATGACAAGAATACATTAAAACCCAATAGTACATACAAGGGTTAACATATAGACTTTCCGGAAGCTAAAATACGCACTAAATAGCACCCGAAACACACTCTAAATGCTGAATTTTACATATTTCAACAAAATTCAGCATTATAACAAGATTGTACCATGTAAAAATATGACTAATGGATCCAGAATACTTTCCTAAGTGTCGGGAATTGAAAGTATCACAAAAGGGGAAATAAAGGACCCTAAACGGTGCAATTTAGCACTTTAACGAACCGGTATTTAACCAAACACCCGGACATTACCCGGAACACCAAAATATTGCTAGAAGCATTGTTTTTATTTTTCTGAGCTAGTTATGGTTCCCGAACACCCTAACACTCACTAAAAGATCTAGTAACTAACCAACTTAACTATATACTTGGATTGGAATTATGAACTAACTAATTGGTTAAAAGTTACAACTAGACCCCTCCCCCCTATGCTTAAAATCGACCCACATGCCTAAATTGGAAGATCTTCTGGATTGTTTAATAGATTGTGCTTGTACCTTGGAAGACATTAAACCCATTGGTTAAACTCATGTTGGAAGTAAGTCTATATTAACCCCAAGGCTATAATCTTCACAATCACCCCATCTTATCACTTCCACTCATCTTCCTCCTCCCTCTTACCTCTCGGCCGAACACTCCCCACACACCACCACCATTTTCGATCACCATCCATTCAATTCAAGACCATTTTGAGGTGAAAGAAGCAAGACTAGAAGGTGTGGAACTCTTAGATCATCAAGGACCTCCTTTGTTTGCTTTTATCCACTCCATATTCACCATTATTTCTTCCCTAGCTTGAAGCTAGTAGTAAGCTTCTTGTAACTCTTGTTACTTCATATTTTGATGATAAAAAATGATGAATATTTTTAATCACAAGAACACTAAAGAACATGATCATGATACTTTACCATAAGCTTAAAAATATAAGATTACTTGTTGAATGTGTTGATTTGCTTCTTGTTGATTGATTATTAGTGTTAGTGATGTTAGACATCACATGGAAACTACTAGATTGTGATTAAACACATGATCTAGTAAGTTAAGGTGGTGATCTTGTGAAAGACCAAGATCATCATACTTTATGTCTTCATGAACTTGAATGAAGAAAGTGATTTTCATATGTAAAAGTGATTTAAACAAAATACATACAAATCTTGTAAATAGATGATTTCCAAAATGATTTTCTCAAGAAACCAAGTTTATTTATGAGATTTACAAAGTCATGGGTTCTAAATAAACTAACCATATTTTTTTTAAACAAGGCTAGAAACATGTGTGTAACAAGAAAAATACAAAATAAATATTTTTAGAAAAATCATCTTATAAGTTATAAATGACTAAATCCTTTAATAAAGTGATTTACAAACAAATAACCATGTATTTAAGGGTAACTAAACCTACTAAATAACATGGTAAGTTACTACAAGTTTTTACAAAAACTTCAAGTTCATGATGTAGTGTGATTTACATAATCTTGGCTTGTGGCAAGTCTTGATTGTGTTGTTGATGATTGATGGGATTTAAAAGAAAATAAACACATGTTTTGAAAACATGGGAAACCTCCATTTTTAGGGGAAACTATGTCAAAATTTCTATAGAATTTTGACACTTAGAAAAATATAAATTTTGGTGAAACTTATTCCCTAAAAATATTTACCAAGGTTTCCCTAATTTTTGTGTAAACTTCAAGTTAAGAAATGATGATTTCTTCAAGGTAAAATCGATATTAAGTATGTATATTTTTGAGGAAAATATATATATTTATTGATCACCAAATTTTGTGCCAAGTGTATGAAGTATGTATTACATGTAATAGTGTATTAAGACTTGAAAATACACTAAATACTCCTAAGGAGTAAAAATACAAAATACACATAAAACATGCTTAGACAAATACAAGAGAATATATTTATGAAAATATATTTCTTAATAGATTCAATAACTTGGACAAGTTATGAACATGAAATGAGGTTTCGGACAAAATACATAATTCGGGTGAAAAATACAAGATACTTATATTTATTTTTGAGAAAATAATATAAGTAAAATACATACTTAAAAATATAAATTATTTTTAACACACAAAGAATACATACATAAAAGATGGTGACTTGTACTTGTGCGATACAAGTCTAGTGACTAACGTTAATAAAACACGTATAGGTCACGACGCTATATAAGCAAATCCGGTGAAGTTTACGGCGCAAGAAACGCAAAGTTGTGAGTTCATGCTCCCCCTTTTCTTTTAACTGTTTTCAGTTTTATAACTTCGGAGGTGAAGTACATGTTACTAAATCTTTACAGAAAAGTAAGTTCATGTCCCCACTTTTAAACTTTTACATACTTTTTAAACTTGGGGAAAATACATGTTTTATGGTATGATGGATACAAGAACTAAGGAATGATACTTGAAATCGTGTCACGAATAGGGTACCTGAAGCACCATTAATCGTGTACATACTGAGACCGCAGAACAAAAGGTTAGATCTAATGGGTTTTCGGGCAGCCACACTCTTGGTGATAACTAGTACCAAGTAGTGCTTTTGTGTCTCAGTCGTGAATCGACAACTAGAAAAATGCCTATAGTTTGGATGCTTCCTATGTGGTGTCACATGTTAATGGCCTTGCAACCCATTAACAACCTCGATACTTACAGAAATACTTGATTGATACAAATTACATACCATGTTTTCATACAAAGTATACAAACGTTCATTACAAAAACTGCATGAATTCACACCAACATTACGTTGACGATTTTCCAAAAACTCACATGTATTTCAGGTAACTAAAGTGGATGTGCACGCGGTCATACTCTTGCTCTTGGATGTTGTTTATGTTTATCGTTGAATAAAGTTGTAAACTTTTCAGAAAATATGTTGTCTTGTGATGTAAACACTAAACTTATGTTTTCAGTAATGTAATGTTAATGGTAGTTGAAGTTATTTTTACGAGCATGTAGTATGTTTACCATTCGTATGCAATGAGAACCTTTCATGATCACACCTCGTGCTTTCGTCTAAGAAAGGGGTGTGACACTTTTCACCGTTTTCCCTAAATCCTGACCCTATATATATATATATATATATATATATATATAGAGAGAGAGAGAGAGAGAGAGAGGAAGGTTCAAATGAAAACCATTAGTTAACGCGAAAACTTGAAAACTAACTAAAAAGCCTAAAAAACATACCAAACTTTTTTTATACTAAGTTTCGCTATTATAGGTATATAAAAAAAACTTTTTTTTCAAAAAAAAATTGTAGTGCACATATGTATGTGTACTACACATGTGTATTATTACATATGTGCACTACTGTAACAACTGTCACTAAAATCAATAATTAGGGCGATAATTAGTCAAAAAGAAAACCTTAATTGAGACACCCAAGTAATTCTGCATTAGCCCTAAAATTTTCAGAACAATCGGAATCAGGATCAGGGCCCCTAAAACTCAAGGGGGGCAAACCCTAGTTGAGTAATTATCTAAATTATACGTTGCTTAAAGCTGATTGGCCAAAATAGTTGATTCATGCAAGCTAGTCCCGAGCCTAGGCAGCCTATAATTAGACTGCTTAGCTTACGGACCGTAAGGGGTCAGGCATACGGTCCGTAAGGGAGTCCCAAAAATTAGTATAAATAGCCGACCTTGGGACTTGCCTTCTGCCTTTAGAACGACGTTTATACCTTCTGTGTACGTCGAGTCATACTCAAAACAGTCCCTAACACACACACGAATCACGAGGTGCTGCCGCAATCAGGGTAATAACTCGATCGCTATTACGATTCAACATCCGATCGATTATACTATCCAACGATTGTCTGAGTGCTGCTCAAATTGAGCTGATACTTTGTTATTCATTGTGATTTCGACTTGAATGTTTGAGTGCTGTTCGAATTCGGACTATGCTCTGTCATTCGTTGCGAATCCATTGAATTATTAAGTATTGCACTTATTAATTGTTGTGAGGGTTTAATCTCGTGAATTGACGTAACTGCTGAAATAGTTACTAACCCGTTTGTGTGTGCATTTTATTTAAATTAGGTTAATCACAGGCAAATCGGTAAGGCTTAAACTCTGCTCGTAAAATCTGTAATGTGAGTCATTCTCTTTTTATCAACTGTTTTACAAAACTCCAAATTATTTTCAAAGTTATAATTACAGGGATTAAGTCTATGTAATCACCAAATTACAGCCGGTATGTGGGGTTTTGTATACATTACTTATTTCCCGTCACACTTGGACAACGAGTTAACCAAGGGGTGATCTGACCACAGTCACAGACACCATTTGGACAACGAGATAGCCAATGGGTAGTCGAGTGACAAGTACTGTGGGTAGTTGGTTTGATATCAGAAACATTGTAATTCCCCTTAATACTGTAAATTATAACAAATGCGTCGTTTTTATAAACTGAATGATTCACTCAGTATTTCCCCGCTGACAAAACCGTTTTCAAACATGTTTCAGGTGATCTGTTGTGAGCAAGGAAAAGTGCCGTGTAGCACTCTCAGCTTAGAAAAGTGGCTCAATGTAAATAAATAAAAGAAACATGTTTTGAAAAATAAAGATTTCCCTGAGAAATCACATTATTGTAAATTACGGGAATTTATCCCTAAATTATGAAACGGGCAGTTTAAATTATTGAATGATCATGTTTTAAAAGTCTTCTGCCGTCGCCTAAATTAAATACCCCGGGATTTCTGTCCCGCAGCTACTGAAACGGGTCAAACCGGGTCGGGGGCCGTGACAGAAATAAGGTGGTATCAGAGCCACTATTTTAATCTTACTGATTAAGCTCACTGTTCTAATTGATTTAAACCTATTACAATTAGGAAATTTTTATTTGTCATTCTGTTAATATATGTGCATTAACTTATTAATTGTTGAAATTACAGTATGGGTAAACAAAAGATTTCTGCTATCTACCGCAAATTAGATAGTACACCTAAAGAACAGGGAACCTCTTCCTCCAAACCTCCCACCAAGTTAGAGGAAGGAATCTTTGTCTGTAAGGCAAATTATGAAAACCCGCTTACCCCGGAAAAAAGGAATTTGATTATTAGGAAGGGTCAAGAGAAAAAGAAACCCCAAACCAAGAGAGTGAGGTTTAACCCAGAGATTTAGGAAATTAGCAATAATCCACCAGGGGAAAATAACCTAGATGAAAAATGGGCAAATCTGTATCTGCTCGCTACCGTAGCAGAAAATGCAAATCTTTAAAACTTTAAATCTAGAAATAAGTACTTCCCAGTAAATGAATAAATAAACCTGAGTGTGTTCTGTTTGTTGTTATGGTGTACAAATTAGTGTGCAATAAAAATGTTTATTTGTTAAACTTTGTTCCAAAGTTTTAACTTAGCATTTTTGTGCATTTTGCATATATGCTACACAGCATGAGTGAGCTATCCGAGGCATTTCAGAACCTCAACCTCTATCCTGTGCCAATTGAAGTCTCCCACAACTTCACTGGTTACATTGCTGACATACAGGAACCTCTGGAATTCCAAGCTCCACCACTGGAAAAAGCAAAACCTAAAAAGAGGAGAAGATATGTAGGGTGGCGAAAAGTGCGCAGAAGGAAACCTGCAACTAGGAGACTCCCTAAAATAGAAAATCATGTAAGTGTGAGAAAGGGAAAGGAAATAGAAACTGGAGAAAGTTCCAAACCACTAGGGACAAAAATAGGGATAGACCTAAAGCAAAAGGGAATAGAGATCGGAGAAAGCTCTAAACAGCCAGAGGAGATCACATTCCAGGACGAAATAGACCGTCTACTGGCCAATTGTGATGTCATACAGCCTGTCAACAATAATCTCTTCTCTTATCCTGCTACAGCCCAATTCCCAATAAACCTAGAACCTGTTATTCCAGACCCACTAGTATACACACGACCATTAGGCCAAATGGAAGAATGGTGGACCAATGACTGGCAATTCCAGAATATAGTCAATAGTCCCTATAGTTTTCTCCCACAGTTTGATCCAGAACCTATCCCTAATCCGCCAATGAGCTATGAAAATTTAGTTGAACTGCATCAGTTTGGTGAAGAACTGATAGGCATTGGGAATAGGATCAGGGAAATTGGGGAGCAGATTTCCTGGAAGTATGACGAAAGGGAACGTCACTACTGAACTGCCAAGTAATCCAAGAATAGTGGGGAGGGTTTGGAAAAGTTTGTTTGTATTATAACTAATACAGTAAAACTAACTCTGTAAAATGGGCAATAAAACAATGTAAGATAAAAGGTGTGTATTGAAGCAGGTATAATCTATAAAACAGAACAGAAGTCGAAAAAATCGACAATTTTGGTTATAGATATGTGTTGTGAGGATTTATGTGTTTATGTGTAATTGCTCTATTATATTTAACTAGCAATTATTTGACACTAATAATCAGATGGAAAACGCTAGTAATGAACCAGTTAATAAAGAGAATCAATCTGAGCAAAATCAGAAAAACCAATACATGACTAGACAAGATATTGAAAATATCATCACTCAAGGGATAGCCAATGCTATTCCAGAAATCATGGCTGCTGCTAGGAAACCTGTTGAATCCCAACAAATCATTCCTAGTAAACGTACTCAGGAAGATAATTTTAGCCATAGTGTAAATGGAGGCGGCAATTATGATAATCATGATAACAATCCGCAACAGGCCCCATTCCCTAAGAAAATGAAAGCTGCAACGCCTGGTTGCACTTACAAAGAATTTCTTGCCTGTAAACCAGCAGAATTTGCAGGTAATGAAGGGGCAACTGCAACACTGCGATGGTTAGAGAAAACCGAAGCAGTAATTGCAATAAGTAAATGTGTTGAAGAAGATCAAGTGATGTATGCGTCAAACCTGTTCAAAGAAGGGGCGCTAGAATGGTGGAACACAGTGCTACAAGCAAAAGGAAGAAGGGTGGCCTATGCAATGAATTGGGAAGAATTTAAGAGTCTTGTAGAAAGAAAATTTTGTCCCGAATACGAAAAGGAACAAATGGCAAACAAGTTCCTGAGTCATCGTATAATAGGCGTCGACTGTCGGGGATATACTTCGACATTCTTCGAATATGCGAGAGTAGTACCTAACTTGGCTTCGCCAGAACCGGTACTCATTTCCCGTTATATTTGGGGATTAATCGGAGAAATCTGTAACATCGTTAAAGCTGCGAGACCACGCACTATTGACGATGCTGTAGAGTTAGCCAACACCTTAACCGATGAACTGGTGCGCACAAGAGAAGAAGATCGAAAGAAGGAATTGGCTCAGAAGATTACCCAGGGATTTCGTACGGGTAATAATAACCGCTTCAAAAGAAGAGGAACAGGGCAATCCTCATCACCTCCGGTCTGCAGAAATTGCAATAAGAAACACTATGGACAATGCAATATAGTTTGCAACTTTTGCAAGGCAAGAGGACATCGTGAGGAGGATTGTAGGAAAAAAACCAGAATTTGCTATAACTGCGGAGAAACAGGGCATATCAAACCCGACTGCCCTAAGCTAGTCAGAACCGCAGAAAATAAAGGCAAACAAGCTGAAGGGATAACCAAGAAAAATGCTCGCGCATTTCAGCTGACCACTCAAGAAGCCGAACTCATTCCAGACGTGATTGCGGGTACGTTCTTAGTGCATAACGTCTATGCAAAAGTATTATTTGACTCTGGTGCAAACCAAAGTTTTATCAATACTCCATTCTGCCAAGCTCTTAACTTACCCTTAACTACTCTTAGGCAGATTTTTACAGTCGAAACGGTAGATGGAAGTTCTGTCGACATAGACAAGGTATTGCAAGAAGGAAAGATAGAACTGTTAGGCCATAAGTTTTCTGCAAACCTGTTACCTATGAATTTAGCCGGATTTGATGTAGTATTAGGAAGGGATTGGTTAATAGCCAACCATGCTCGAATACTGTGTGATAAGAATTCCGTAGAAATCCGTACCCCCACAGGAGAAGTAATCTTAATTACAGGAGATAGACCTCGGAAGCCATTAAAATTCATTTCAGTAATGAAATTGGCTAGTTATTCAAGGAAACAAGAAATGGTGTATATGATTTCTGTAATCATTAACACTAAAAGTAAGGAACTCCAGGACATCCCTATTGTTTCAGAATACCCAGATGTCTTTCCAGAAGAATTACCTGGGTTACCACTGGATAAGGAAGTAGAGTTTAGAATTCATCTAATTCCAGGTACTACACCAATAGCTAAGGCACCTTATCGATTAGCACCTACTGAAATGCTAGAGTTGAAAAAGCAATTAGATGAATTACTAAGCAAAGGATTTATACAACCTAGTTCATCCCCTTGGGGTGCACCAGTGTTGTTTGTGAAAAAGAAAGATGGGTCGATGAGAATGTGTATCGATTATAGGAAATTGAATAAGGTTACAATCAAGAATCGATACCCACTACCTAGAATTGATGATCTTTTTGATCAATTGCAAGGAGCTAGGTATTTCTCTAAGATAGACTTAAGATCTGGATATCACCAGCTGAAAGTGCAAGAGGAGGACATACCTAAAACTGCTTTCAGAACTAGGTATGGTCATTATGAGTTTACAGTCATGCCCTTCGGATTAACAAATGCTCCAGCTGCATTTATGGACATGATGAAGAGGATCTGTAAACCATACTTGGATAAATTTGTAATCGTGTTCATTGACGATATACTCATTTATTCCAAAAGTCAGGAAGAACATTGTAAGCACCTGCATGCACTCTTAACCTTGTTAAGAAAGGAAAAGCTTTATGCCAAATTCTCGAAGTGTGAATTCTGGCTGCAGGAAGTACAATTTTTAGGTCATATGGTGAATCACGAAGGAATTCACGTAGATCTTGCTAAAATAGAAGCAGGCACCAATTGGAAGGTTCCACGAACGGCTATGGAAGTTAGAAGTTTTCTAGGATTAGCTGGATATTATAGACGATTTATTAAAGACTTCTCTAAAATAGTTGTACCTTTGACTAAGCTAACCTGTAAGGCAGTTAGGTTTGAATGGGGACCTAGACAAGAAGAAGCTTTTAGGATTCTAAAGCACAAATTGACGAACGCTCCAATCTTAGCTTTACCCGAAGGAACCGAAGATTTTGAAGTATACTGTGATGCTTCAAAATTAGGATATGGATGTATGTTGATGCAACGCAAAAAGGTAATTGCGTATGCCTCTAGACAGTTGAAAAAGCACGAGGAAAATTATACAACTCATGACCTAGAGTTAGGAGCCATAATTTTTGCCCTTAAGGTTTGGAGACATTATCTGTACGGAAGTAAGTTTACTATCTATACAGATCATAAAAGTTTAAGGTATATATTTGGGCAAAAAGAGTTAAACATGAGGCAAAGAAGGTGGATGGAAATCCTAAGTGATTACGACTGTGATATTCAATATCACGAAGGGAAAGCGAACGTAGTAGCAGATGCCTTAAGTTGTAAGTATCATGAAAAGCAAAATCGAGTCCGTGCTCTTCGGTTAAATCTACAATTAGATTTAATGGAACAATTAAAGAAAGTTCAAGGAACGGCAATCAAGGACGATGCCGAAGGAATGAAAGGTTACTTAAAGGAACTAGAACAAGGAAAGGATGGGATTTGGAGATTCCACAAGAAACGAATTTGGGTACCTAAGCAGGGAGAATTAAGAAATAAAATTCTAGAAGAAGCACATAAATCTAGGTATACTGTACATCCAGGAAACAATAAGATGTACCAAGATTTAAGAAATAATTTCTGGTGGGTAGGAATGAAAAAGGACATAGCTGAATATGTAACCAAGTGTCTTACTTGTTCGCAAGTTAAGGCCGAACACCAGAAACCTTCAGGACTACTACAACAGTTAGAAATGCCTGTATGGAAATGGGAACTCATAACAATGGACTTTGTTACTAAGTTACCCAAAACCAGAAAAAGGTAATGATGCTATTTGGGTAATTGTGGATCGATTAACCAAATCAGCTCATTTTCTACCAATGAAGGAAACCTTTAGCATGGAAAGGTTAGCCAAGTTGTATGTAGATGAAGTAGTATCCTTACATGGAGTCCCACTCTCCATTGTATCGGATAGAGATAGTCGTTTCACTTCCCGTTTCTGGACAAGTTTCCAGGAAGCAATGGGAACCCGACTCAATTTAAGTACTGCATATCATCCTCAAACAGACGGACAAAGTGAAAGGACGATACAAACCCTAGAAGACATGCTCCGAGCATGTGTAATTGATTTTGGTGGTAATTGGGATAGCCATTTACCATTAATTGAATTCTCCTATAACAATAGTTATCATTCAAGCATCGAAGCTGCTCCATTCGAAGCACTGTATGGACGCAAGTGCAGAACTCCTGTTTGTTGGGCAGAAATAGGAGAAAGTCAATTATCAGGCCCAGAGATTATGCAAGAAACCACTGACAAAATAACACAAATTAAGGAAAGACTGAAAACTGCTAGAGATCGTTAGAAAAGCTATGCAGACAATCGCCGCAAGCCACTAGACTTTCAGGTAGGAGACAAAGTACTCTTGAAAGTTTCTCCTTGGAAAGGAGTGGTACGATTTGGTAAGAAAGGAAATCTGAGTCCAAGATATGTTGGACCATTCCCAGTGATCCAACGAATAGGACCCGTAGCTTATTGTTTACAACTACCAGAAGAATTAGCTGGAGTACATGATGTGTTTCATGTATCCAATCTCAAGAAATGTCTATCAGACGAATCCCTGGTAGTACCTCTTCAAGATATATGTCACACCCTGGTTTTGCGGAAGCGTGGTTAATTTGGTGTGACTTCTTAATACCATAGCTTAATCATAACCAAGCTATATGAATTAAAAATATGCAAGATCATCCATTAAAATAAAAATACCATAACATTGTCTTAACGGGATAACACCCTAACAACCATAAACTTGTTCACCAAACATTACAAACGTAAACATAACATAGACGTGATTCAAGGACTGTGACTTGTCCAGGAAAGAGTCACATTCCCCAAACCCTGGATGACCTCGGTGACTAATGCAGCGGAAAACATGCCATACCGTGCCAGATCTTTTAATTCCCTGAAATACATGTAAGTTGAAAAATCAACAATAATGTTGAGCGAGTTCATGCGAAAGTGAGTAAATAAACCTTTGTATTTATCAAAAACCCTGGTATGTAGCAAATAAGGAAAAAGAGATCACCAATGGTTTGCAAGGCCATTGATATGTGTGAAGTGCAAGTAGGAAGACTCAAACCTAGCGGATTTATGCGTCGGGCACTAAGTCACCCCGAGGTCCTTTATGCTGGACCTGGGGCTGGGCTCGCTACACCCAGATAGATCTACCGCTCCTGTCCCTCGGTCCTACCATGAGGATTAATGGCCTCAAGTTTCCGCCTACCCACTCACATGATCTAAGTAACAAACCTCCTTACGCTAACCATACCATGTATATAATAATCATAAACATAGTAACATGTATTTCACCCCCGCAGTTTAGAAAACTGAAAACAGTTAAGAGAAAAGGGGGACATGAACTCACAGTCAGTGCGTCGCTATACCAAGTACTCCGAATGTCAGGCAGCTGTGCAACGACCTACATGTGCTAATTCTATTAGACGGATGACCGTGCCTTAGCTTTATAGTTTAAGTTTTTGGAAATAGTTAGACAAGTATTTCGTGTTTATATTTTGCATGTACTTGGTAATTAATCTCCTTCCCAAGGATGGGGGATTTAATACATGTGTATTTGTATTATATCATTAAGTCCCACTTAATATATTTTTACTTCTACTTCCAAAATATAAATATTTTTCTCAAAAATATTATATTTTCACTTCACATAATACTTCCAAAATAATGCGTTGACAAAATACGCGTTCATGAATATTTCCGTATATTGCGTAAGTTACGTTTTAACGATTAAGTGGTAATAATAATTACCGGTGTAACTTATATGTTTGTCGTGTAAGCGTTTGTATTATTTTGGAGCTGTTATCGTTCGAAATATTATTTTTACTCTAAAAATAATATTTATGTACTTTCACAAAATAATCATAAACAGTGTGGTGAAAAATATATTTACTAAATATATATTTATCACGTTTAGTTTTGTGAAAATCCCACCTCCGAATATTTGTAAATAAAGTCGTGGCGAAATATATTTTGAAAACATATCAAAATAGTTCTAACACTTGTAAATACTTCTAAGTGTTAGGTTTTAGAAAAATTTCGCCAGAGTTTCCCCTGTAACTGGAGGTGGCCACGCTTTCAAGCGTATCATTTTCTTTTACAAAATCATTTCAACACTTCTTTAATCAATCAATCAATTTCCGACACATCAAACTAGTCCACAAGTATGTAAATCGCATAATCACATGAACTTGTGGTTTTTCCGAAAACTATAGTGTAGATCCCGTTATATTTTGTGGATCTATGTGTAAAATAACTTATTATCGTAAAAACCTCGTTTTTAGAATAAATCATCCTTTACAACTTCCCGTCATCTTTCTCAAAGATTGTTATTTTGTCGAAACTTTTCATTTCACAAGTGTTTATACACTTGTGGTTTGTAAAAATCATATTTGTTAGTGTGTCATCCGACTTTTATAAAACATGATTTTCTCGATACTTGGTCCTTTGAAAATACCACTTGCAGATACGTAGATCCGCTAGTTTTAAACACTATTTTACAAGTAAAAATACTTTTACACAAGTTCATGTTTCTCGTGTGGTGGAGTTTCACCTTTTAACCCTTGTACCGATAGAAACAAGCTTATGTCAAGATCCATGATCTTAACAAAGTCGGGTTAAACGATGATCCGAGCTACCACTACGTAGATCGGGCCTAAATAATCACCACTTTCAAATACTACAACCTTTACACAAGTATTAAGCTTTTAACCAACTATATTCATGTTTTAGTAGCCTTTAAAGATCCAAAATGCAAGTTTCCGACTTTTAACCGTTACAAATCTTATTAACCACTTTAGATATGTTCGAGAATGAGTTTTAAGTGTTATACCTCTAGCTCGGGGCTAGGGAAGAATCTAGGCGAAAATGTGGTAGATAAAAGCAAGATAACGAGGTCCTTCGCCTTCCGTTAGCTCCAAGACTCCTTATGCGTGACCCGAAAGGCTTGTATGTGCTTGGAATGGATGGATCAAAACTCGAAAATGGGTGTGTAGGGGGTGGGGTGTTCGGCCGAGAGCTATATAGAGGGGGAGAGAGTTGTGTTTTGGTGAAATGTGAAGTGTATAATCTAATGTGTTTAGGCTAGGTATTTATAGACAAATCAAGTTCCTTAATCCATTGGTCACTATGTCATCAAGATATTAGGCAAATGAAATAAAATAATCTAACCTTGTACTCTTGTGTCTCCCCTAGTTAGGCCGATCTCAATGGGGGGGGGGTCTTGGTTCGATTTCAAGTGGATAGTTAGAGTTTAGTTACTTTAAACCAAGTTAGATTTAGGGTTAACTCGGTTAGTGGTGTGATGCGTTCTAATGCGGGTGTTAGGGTAATCAGGGACCCTAACTGGCTCAGAAAAAGACCAATAATATTATTGTCAATATTTTTATGTTCCGGGTATAATCCGGTTGTTCGGTTGGATAGAAATCCGTTAAAGCGCTTAAATAAGCTTTTGAGTGTCGTAAATAATATTTTTAGTGACACATCTTATTTCCCAAAGTGTCAGGAATATTTTCCTCATGTTTTGGCACTTTATTAGTTAGCCAGAAGCTAGTATGTTATAAAAAGTGATGTGTTTCGTCCTTAGAGTACGTTTTAGGCACATCCAGTCATTATGTCTTATTCCTAGAGACGCAGTTATACTACCCTTGTATCCCTACACTCACTATGGGTGTAGTAAAATATTTATGGCTCATACAGGCCCTTAGAGGCAGTGTCTGCCTGATGCTGGCTTTATCAGCATGTTCAATAGGTTATCCGTTCTAATGCTACTGTGCTTTAGTGCATCATGTTTGTCACTAAGGTTCAACGTGTAAATAATGTAGTGACGCAAATCAAAGTATGATGCAGGAATATACAAGTACTAGAAATCAAGTAGCAGTTCGTCAGCAATTTCAGTTAAGCACAGTAATTAAGCAGCAATTAATTATTAATTAAATCGTACGGATACCTGGTTTAGTGAGGGTTGTCACATTCTCCCCCCGTTAGAAAAATTTCGTCCCGAAATTTTAAGCTCTGCTTGTAGAAGCAGGGTTCTTAGGAAATAAGTGGGGGTATTTCTCTCTCATTCGGTCCTCACGCTCCCAGGTGAATTCAGGACCATGTCTAGCATTCCAACGAACTTTGACGAGCTTGACACTGCTCCGGCGGGTCTTGTTAACTTTCCAATCCGTGACCTCGACAGGTTCTTCAACAAAATGGAGCGTGTCGTCAACATGAATTTCGTCGGTAGGAATGGCAACGGTATCTTGAGTTGGACTTCTCTTCAGATTGGATACATGGAATGTATCGTGAACACCATTCAGTTCGGCAGGTAAATCCAACTTGTAAGCTACTAACCCGATTCTCTCCAAGATCTTGAATGGTCCAATATACCTCGGGTTCAACTTTCCACGTTTCCCAAAGCGTGCCACACCCTTCCAGGGTGATACCTTCAACAAAACCATCTCACCAACCTCAAACTCTAGAGGTTTCCTGCTTCGATCCGCGTAGGCTTTCTGCCTGTCACGTGCCGCACTGATGCGGTCTCGTATCTGTGCGATCTTATCTGTGGTTTCCTGTACCACTTCAGGACCAACCAATTGTCTATCACCTGCGTCTGCCCAACAAAGCGGTGATCTGCACTTGCGTCCATATAAAGCTT
This sequence comes from Helianthus annuus, assembly GCF_002127325.2. Classification (NCBI taxonomy): domain Eukaryota; kingdom Viridiplantae; phylum Streptophyta; class Magnoliopsida; order Asterales; family Asteraceae; genus Helianthus; species Helianthus annuus. Next base: position 188,869,377 of record NC_035448.2, read on the forward strand.
CGAATGGCGCGGCACTAATACTGGTGTGGTAGCTGTTGTTGTATGAGAACTCAACCAAAGGCAAATGCTTATCCCAGCTACCGCCCAAATCCATAACACATGCTCTCAGCATGTCCTCCAATGTCTGAATCGTCCGCTCAATTTGACCGTCGGTCTGTGGGTGAAACGCAGTGCTCAGATTCAACTTTGAGCCAAAAGCTTCCTGGAAGGATTGCCATATCCTTGACACGAACCTTCCGTCTATATCAGAGATAATCGAGAGAGGTACTCCATGGCGTGTAACAATCTCTCTCATGTAAATTTCAGCCAGTTTGCTCGTATTATCCTTCTCTCGGATAGGTAGGAAGTGTGCTGACTTCGTTAAGCGGTCCACTATTACCCAAATAGTGTCATGGTCTCTTGGCGTTCTTGGCAACTTCGTAATAAAATCCATAGAGATTTGTTCCCACTTCCACTTGGGAATCTCTGGTTGCTGCAGAAGTCCCGAAGGCTTCTGGTATTCCGCTTTAACCTTAGCGCAAGTTAAACATTTGCTCACATAAACAGCAACATCGCCTTTCATCCTAGGCCACCAATAATAATCTTTAAGATCCTGGTACATCTTATCCGCTCCAGGGTGGATAGAGTACCGCGACTTGTGAGCTTCATCGAAAATAACCTTTCTTAAACCACCAAACAGAGGAACCCAAATCCTTTTCTCAAAACACAACGTTCCTTCCCTGTTTGGTACCAATAACTTCTCCATCCCACGGAGATACTCTTCTTCAAGGTTTCTTTCTTTGAGAGCTTCCTTCTGCGCGGCACGAATGCGCAGAGGAAAGTCGGTTCGAATAACCATCTCCAAAGCCCTAACCCTTATGGGCTTGATTCTCTCCTTTCGACTTAGGGCATCGGCGACCACATTCGCCTTCCCTGGATGATACTTAATCTCGCAGTCGTAATCGTTCAACAACTCGACCCATCGTCTTTGCCTCATATTCAACTCCTTCTGGTTGAATATATGCTGGAGGCTCTTGTGATCTGTGAAGATTGTACACTTCGTGCCATAAAGGTAGTGTCTCCAGATCTTCAAAGCGAAAACCACTGCGCCTAACTCCAAATCATGAGTGGTATAGTTCTTTTCGTGCACTTTCAGTTGGCGTGACGCGTAGGCAATAACCTTTTGGCGTTGCATCAACACACAACCCAATCCTTGACGCGATGCGTCGCAGTATACCACAAAATCATCTGTACCTTCCGGTAGGGCTAAGATTGGCGCGTTGCAAAGCTTATCCTTCAATATCTGAAATGCTTCCTCCTGTTTGATTCCCCAATCAAACTTCTTGTCCTTCTGCGTGAGGAGCGTTAATGGTTGGGCGATCTTTGAAAAGTTCTCAATGAACCTTCGATAATAGCCAGCCAAACCCAAGAATTGCCGAATCTCGGTTGGCGTCTTTGGCGTTTCCCAATCCTTGATCGCCTCGATCTTTGTGGGATCCACGTGGATTCCATCTCCGTTTACCACGTGCCCAAGGAATTGCACCTCTCGTAGCCAAAACTCACACTTAGAGAACTTGGCGTACAACTGTTCCTTCTTCAGCAGCTCCAGAATGGCTCTAAGATGCTGCTCGTGCTCAGCCTTCGTCTTTGAATAAATCAAAATATCATCGATGAATACAATCACGAACTTATCCAAGTACGGCTTACAAACTCGATTCATCAAATCCATGAACACTGCAGGTGCATTTGTCAAACCAAACGGCATAACGAGAAACTCGTAGTGTCCATATCGGGTTCTGAAGGCTGTCTTTGGGATACTCTCCTCCTGTATCCGTAGCTGATGGTATCCAGATCGAAGATCGATCTTTGAATAGAAGCTTGAACCTTGAAGTTGGTCAAACAGATCATCGATTCTTGGCAGGGGATACCTATTCTTGATCGTCAGCTTGTTCAACTCTCTGTAATCAATGCACATGCGGAAACTACCGTCCTTCTTCTTGACAAACAAAACTGGAGCTCCCCAAGGCGAGAAGCTTGGTCGGATAAATCCCTTGTCTAACAACTCTTGAAGCTGTGTTGACAGTTCCTGCATCTCAGACGGAGCAAGTCTGTATGGCGCCTTAGCCACAGGCGCGGTGCCTGGAACTAAATCGATGCGGAACTCCACTTGTCTTGGAGGCGGCAATCCAGGCAAGTCTTCTGGAAAGACTTCTGGGTATTCCCTCACGACAGGGATGTCTTCGATCTTTGGTTCAGCAGCCTTCTTATCTACAATGTGTGCCAGAAAGGCAGCACATCCCTTCTGCAAACACTTTCTTGCCTTCAGGCAGCTAATAATCCTCAACGGCGTCTCACGCTTCTCTCCGTGAACAACAATGGTCTCACCATCATCGGTCGGGATACGAACGACCTTCTCATGACAAACTATCTCGGCCTTGTTACTCGATAACCAATCCATCCCTACTACCACGTCGAAGCTTCCCAGCTGGACTGGTAGTAGATCTAGAGCGAACTCGCGCTCTCCCAATTCGATTACGCAACCTCGAATCACTTCATTAGCCTCTACTAACTTCCCATTCGCCAATTCGATCGAGTACGGAGTATCTAACTTACTAGCGGCTAAACCAAGCATATTCTTAAATTCTAACGACACGAAGCTATAATCGGCGCCAGTATCAAATAAAACGGATGCATAGCGTTGGTTTACAAGGAACGTACCAGTGACAACATTGGGATCCTGGCGCGCTTCCCTTGCTTCTATGTTGAAAACCCTTCCGCGGGCTTGGTTCAATTCCGGGCAATTCCTCTTGTAATGCCCAATGTCGCCGCAGTTAAAGCATCCGGGTCTCTGCCCATTTCCACCAACGTTTCCCGCTTGATTGTTTCCCTGATTTCGATTCATGGTGCCCGCTTGGTTTGCATGATTGACCCGATCCACATCACCTCCATGGTTTCCTTGGGGGCGGTTCCCATTACCACCACGATTATTCCTATTCCCAGATCCTCCTTGGCCTCCCTGGCCAGCACTAGCCCAACAAAAATCCTTCGTATGACCAGTCTTCCCACATGATTCACAAACTCTTAGCCTGCAACGACCAGAGTGATGTCGTTGGCATGAGTTGCACTTGGGTTGTGCTCCCATATATCCCTTTCCTTTCTTCCTACCGCCAGCTGTATCCTGTGCTGGCGCGTTCTGCTCTCCTTTCTTAACCACCACCCCGGTGCCCTGCTTGAAGTTCGAAAACTTCCTCTTGTTTCCTCCAGAGGACTCCACATGAGTCTCCTTCTTCTTGGGCTCAGCTTCATCAAACTTGTTCAAACGAATTGCCTCCTCGGTGAGAGCCACACTCAAATCAATGGCTTCAGTGATAGTTGCAGGTTTGGAGGAGGTCACCATGCTGATGATTTGAGGAGCTAATCCCCAAATGAAGCGTTCAATTCTCTTGAACTCAGGTGTGACCATGTAGGGTACCACATGCGACAAGTCGTGGAACCTCTGAACATACTCTGCTATCTTAGGACCTTCCATTTTCAAATGCCAGAACTCGGTCTCCAATCTCTGAATCTCAGCGCGAGAACAGTACTTTTTGCGCATGAGTTCCTTCAGTTCAGCCCAAGTCAATGCGTAAGCAGCAGCTTCGCCAAGTGTCTGTACTTGTAGATTCCACCATGATAGGGCTCCATCCAAAAATAGCCCAGAGATGTAAGTGACTTGCTGATCCAATGCGCATTTGCTCATGCGAAGAACGGATTCCGTTTTCTCAGCCCAGCGGACAAAAGCGACAGCACCTCCTGTGCCATCAAAGTTTACGGGCTTGCAGTCCAAGAACTGTTTGTAGGTGCACCCTGCACATACATTATAACGCATGATTGGGATTAGCATTTCTGCTAAGGAAATCCATTTAGGTCATGGTATGTCTTAATGACTTAGGGTTACCATGAGGTGGATTGTTGTTGTTGCCCGTGTTGCCAGAGTTGCTTCCACTCATTCCTCCTTGAGAGGCAGCATATTGAGCAATGGCAGCAGCAATGACTTGCTGTAGTTCGTCCTGAGTCGTAGGCATTGGCTGAGGTTGACGTCTTGGCGGCATCTTCTAATGATGTGTACGTCGGTCAGGCCATAGTAAAGCGTACGTATATAGTAATAGTAATAGCACATAACATCTCATGTTATCGATACTTCACAAATACTAATCACACAACATCCCATGTCACAAATATTATACACACAACATCCCATGTCATAATAATGTAAATAAGCAATCAAGCGAATCAAATATGATGAGAACACTGCGATTGCCAGATATATCGAGACCACAACGTAAGTGTATCAGTACATCATTGTGTCATACAATCATCAATCAACTAGGGGCTACATCACCCCTGTCCAAAAGCTATATCAAATCAGTGTCAAATACATCAAATACATCAAGTATGTGTCAAAAGTCAGTATCATCATGTAGTCTCCAAAATGCTATGCAACCAAAAGCAATCGCGGTCCTCTCACCAACGTCTACACAAGCAGTACTGATGAGCTCTATACAGATGGCGGTGGAGGAGGGGGAAAGTAAGTGTAAAGCAAGCGACGTAACTGGAGCCAGTCCTCCTCCATAGCTTGCTGAGTACGGATGACAGAAGCAACCTGCTGCTCTAGTGTAAAGAGACGAGCAGCATAATCTGGGGGTAATGATTGACATGGCTGAAGAGGAGAGTGTATCTGACCATGGCATGAACATGATGGCAGCTGAGCTCTCTCGAGCTCCTGGAGACGCTGCGTATGTGACTCGTGCTGATGAACGAAGGACATCAAAACATCCTCTATAGTGTGTCCCACATGAAATGGATGGTAAGGATCAGTAGGTGGCATGACTGGTGGTGTCGACCAGAGTAAAGGCTCACTGGTGGGGTCAAACGGTGCCACATGAATCGGTGAAGTAGAGGGTGGAACAGATGACATCTGGGGCATGAAGGGGCTAGACATCGGTACGTGCCCAAAAGGATGGGCTGAAGAGCCCTCTCCAGGCCTCGCTGGAGGTACGAACTGAGGAACCTGAAAAGTGAAATCAACAGGTCGTGTAACAGGGATCTGAGGGGGCAAAGGTGGAACTCCTCATCAGCAGGTATCCAACCGTGCTGTGCATGCTCATCTGGTGGATCCATGTGGTCTGCAAACAGTGCGTGCTCAGGCTAAAGTGGAATGGGATCAAATGGGGGAGCAACAATAGGATCAACTGGTGCAATGTGCTCAACAGGGATATTAACAATAGGTGGGGGAACAACAGGATCGACAGCAACAACGACATGATCGCCCTCCAAATGATCATCAACGGGCGGGTCAGCTAGAACGGGCTCAACTGGGATGCCAGCATGTACGGGGTCATGCTCGGGCATAGGATCTAGAGCAGCTGCCTGCTCAGGAGCCAAGGCAGGCTCAGGGTCATCAAAAGCCATCTCGAAATCAAAATCGGGATCAATAGGATCGACTGGATCAGCGGGATCCTCCATGGGCTGGTCCATCGGGATAAACTCAATATCATGATCCGGGTCGAATCCCGGAGGAAAAATGGGATCAGAATCCTCTATGTCGTCATGCTCAAATGCAAAGCTCGGAATAGGTGCAGCAGAGGATGCCTGGTCAGGATCCGAGTCGTGTGCAAAATGCTGTGCGCTCACCTCGTGAGATGGTGCGGATGCCACAGACTCAAAGGAGTCTGGGACCGGTGAATGTGCGGGTGAGTCCTCGGCAGGGGCATCAGCGATCATCAGAAGATCGCCAGCGGGAAGAAGGGCTGCATCCGGGATCTCATCCTCGATAGGCTCATCCTCAAACAGATCGATATCGCCGTCAGCCTCGGCGTCAAGTAGTAAGTCATTTGCGGGATAAACGGCTAAAGGTATAGGAGCCGGAATCACTACTAGGGGTAAGTACTCAGCAGGGGGGCCATCCGCAGGCTCATCAGCACCCTCGGGTAGTGCGAAGGGCTGGAAATCATCGTCGTCCGTGCTGGTGGAATCAGATGTATACACCTCATGCTCCGAAGATGGGAGGTCATCAGATACGATAGGTCCCTCCGGTGGTGTCCGAGTCACCTGTGCCAGGTGAGTCCATGTGTCTGTAACACAAACACAAATATGCACAAATAATCAGTCATACAATCAGGTAATCACATAAGTCACCAAGTAAAAATCACATAATTCTCCTAGTCCCACTAGCCTCCCAGCCTCCCAGACTGCTTTTCCTAGTCCCACTAGCCAATTTTCCCAGCCTCCCAGACTGCTCTTCCTAGTCCCACTAGCCTCCCAGTCTCTCAGACTGACTCCCTAGTCCCACTAGACAACTACCTCGATCCATTAGATCGAGCCTCGGCCTCCCAGACCGAGCCTCAGTCTCCCAGACCGAGCCTCAGCCTCCCAGACTGAGCCTAAAAAAATAATAAATAAAATGCGCTCAACATTTGTTTGTAAAAACGTTTTGGATCTGGACTTAAGTGGTATGCAGTAAAAATGTTTTCGTGAGAGCCCTAGTGATCATAGTCTATACTCGAGAAGGAATCCTAGTTCGCTATGATCAGAGCTCTGATACCAAGCTGTCACACCCTGGTTTTGCGGAAGCGTGGTTAATTTGGTGTGACTTCTTAATACCATAGCTTAATCATAACCAAGCTATATGAATTAAAAATATGCAAGATCATCCATTAAAATAAAAATACCATAACATTGTCTTAACGGGATAACACCCTAACAACCATAAACTTGTTCACCAAACATTACAAACGTAAACATAACATAGACGTGATTCAAGGACTGTGACTTGTCCAGGAAAGAGTCACATTCCCCAAACCCTGGATGACCTCGGTGACTAATGCAGCGGAAAACATGCCATACCGTGCCAGATCTTTTAATTCCCTGAAATACATGTAAGTTGAAAAATCAACAATAATGTTGAGCGAGTTCATGCGAAAGTGAGTAAATAAACCTTTGTATTTATCAAAAACCCTGGTATGTAGCAAATAAGGAAAAAGAGATCACCAATGGTTTGCAAGGCCATTGATATGTGTGAAGTGCAAGTAGGAAGACTCAAACCTAGCGGATTTATGCGTCGGGCACTAAGTCACCCCGAGGTCCGTTATGCTGGACCTGGGGCTGGGCTCGCTACACCCAGATAGATCTACCGCTCCTGTCCCTCGGTCCTACCATGAGGATTAATGGCCTCAAGTTTCCGCCTACCCACTCACATGATCTAAGTAACAAACCTCCTTACGCTAACCATACCATGTATAAAATAATCATAAACATAGTAACATGTATTTCACCCCCGCAGTTTAGAAAACTGAAAACAGTTAAGAGAAAAGGGGGACATGAACTCACAGTCAGTGCGTCGCTATACCAAGTACTCCGAATGTCAGGCAGCTGTGCAACGACCTACATGTGCTAATTCTATTAGACGGATGGCCGTGCCTTAGCTTTATAGTTTAAGTTTTTGGAAATAGTTAGACAACTATTTCGTGTTTATATTTTGCATGTACTTGGTAATTAATCTCCTTCCCAAGGATGGGGGATTTAATACATGTGTATTTGTATTATATCATTAAGTCCCACTTAATATATTTTTACTTCTACTTCCAAAATATAAATATTTTTCTCAAAAATATTATATTTTCACTTCACATAATACTTCCAAAATAATGCGTTGACAAAATACGCGTTCATGAATATTTCCGTATATTGCGTAAGTTACGTTTTAACGATTAAGTGGTAATAATAATTACCGGTGTAACTTATATGTTTGTCGTGTAAGCGTTTGTATTATTTTGGAGCTGTTATCGTTCGAAATATTATTTTTACTCTAAAAATAATATTTATGTACTTTCACAAAATAATCATAAACAGTGTGGTGAAAAATATATTTACTAAATATATATTTATCACGTTTAATTTTGTGAAAATCCCACCTCCGAATATTTGTAAATAAAGTCGTGGCGAAATATATTTTGAAAACATATCAAAATAGTTCTAACACTTGTAAATACTTCTAAGTGTTAGGTTTTAGAAAAATTTCGCCAGAGTTTCCCCTGTAACTGGAGGTGGCCACGCTTTCAAGCGTATCATTTTCTTTTACAAAATCATTTCAACACTTCTTTAATCAATCAATCAATTTCCGACACATCAAACTAGTCGACAAGTATGTAAATCGCATAATCACATGAACTTGTGGTTTTTCCGAAAACTATAGTGTAGATCCCGTTATATTTTGTGGATCTATGTGTAAAATAACTTATTATCGTAAAAACCTCGTTTTTAGAATAAATCATCCTTTACAACTTCCCGTCATCTTTCTCAAAGATTGTTATTTTGTCGAAACTTTTCATTTCACAAGTGTTTATACACTTGTGGTTTGTAAAAATCATATTTGTTAGTGTGTCATCCGACTTTTATAAAACATGATTTTCTCGATACTTGGTCCTTTGAAAATACCACTTGCAGATACGTAGATCCGCTAGTTTTAAACACCATTTTACAAGTAAAAATACTTTTACACAAGTTCATGTTTCTCGTGTGGTGGAGTTTCACCTTTTAACCCTTGTACCGATAGAAACAAGCTTATGTCAAGATCCATGATCTTAACAAAGTCGGGTTAAACGATGATCCGAGCTACCACTACGTAGATCGGGCCTAAATAATCACCACTTTCAAATACTACAACCTTTACACAAGTATTAAGCTTTTAACCAACTATATTCATGTTTTAGTAGCCTTTAAAGATCCAAAATGCAAGTTTCCGACTTTTAACCGTTACAAATCTTATTAACCACTTTAGATATGTTCGAGAATGAGTTTTAAGTGTTATACCTCTAGCTCGGGGCTAGGGAAGAATCTAGGCGAAAATGTGGTGGATGAAAGCAAGATAACGAGGTCCTTCGCCTTCCGTTAGCTCCAAGACTCCTTATGCGTGACCCGAAAGGCTTGTATGTGCTTGGAATGGATGGATCAAAACTCGAAAATGGGTGTGTAGGGGGTGGGGTGTTCGGCCGAGAGCTATATAGAGGGAGAGAGAGTTGTGTTTTGGTGAAATGTGAAGTGTATAATCTAATGTGTTTAGGCTAGGTATTTATAGACAAATCAAGTTCCTTAATCCATTGGTCACTATGTCTTCAAGATATTAGGCAAATGAAATAAAATAATCTAACCTTGTACTCTTGTGTCTCCCCTAGTTAGGCCGATCTCAATGGGGGGGGGGTCTTGGTTCGATTTCAAGTGGATAGTTAGAGTTTAGTTACTTTAAACCAAGTTAGATTTAGGGTTAACTCGGTTAGTGGTGTGATGCGTTCTAATGCGGGTGTTAGGGTAATCAGGGACCCTAACTGGCTCAGAAAAAGACCAATAATATTATTGTCAATATTTTTATGTTCCGGGTATAATCCGGTTGTTCGGTTGGATAGAAATCCGTTAAAGCGCTTAAATAAGCTTTTGAGTGTCGTAAATAATATTTTTAGTGACACATCTTATTTCCCAAAGTGTCAGGAATATTTTCCTCATGTTTTGGCACTTTATTAGTTAGCCAGAAGCTAGTATGTTATAAAAAGTGCTGTGTTTCGTGCTTAGAGTACGTTTTAGGCACATCCAGTCATTATGTCTTATTCCTAGAGACGCAGTTATACAACCCTTGTATCCCTACACTCACTATGGGTGTAGTAAAATATTTCTGGCTCATACAGGCCCTTAGAGGCAGTGTCTGCCTGATGCTGGCTTTATCAGCATGTTCAATAGGTTATCCGTTCTAATGCTACTGTGCTTTAGTGCATCATGTTTGTCACTAAGGTTCAACGTGTAAATAATGTAGTGACGGAAATCAAAGTATGATGCAGGAATATACAAGTACTAGAAATCAAGTAGCAGTTCGTCAGCAATTTCAGTTAAGCACAGTAACTAAGCAGCAATTAATTATTAATTAAATCGTACGGATACCTGGTTTAGTGAGGGTTGTCACAATATAGAGGTAAATAAAAAGCTGAAGTTCGTAGAGAAGCCCTTACAAATAGAAGACCGAAAGATCAAGTTTCTCAAACACAAACGACTAGTGCTAGTGAAAGTCAAATGGGAATCCAGGAGAGGACCAGAGTAGACTTGGGAACTGGAATCAGAGATGAAGCGAAAGTACCCTCATCTATTTCAGTAAATCTCGAGGACGAGATTTTTCTCAAGGTGGGGAGGATGTAACAACTGTCACTAAAATCAATAATTAGGACGATAATTAGTCAAAAAGAAAACCTTAATTGAGACACCCAAGTAATTCTGCATTAGCCCTAAAATTTTCAGAACAATCGGAATCAGGATCAGGGCCCCTAAAACTCAAGGGGGGCAAACCCTAGTTGAATAATTATCTAAATTATACGTTGCTTAAAGCTGATTGGCCAAAATAGTTGATTCATGCAAGCTAGTCCCGAGCCTAGGCAGCCTATAATTAGACCGCTTAGCTTACGGACCGTAAGGGGTCAGGCATACGGTCCGTAAGGGAGTCCCAAAAATTAGTATAAATAGCCGACCTTGGGACTTGCCTTCTGCCTTTAGAACGACGTTTATACCTTCTGTGTACGTCGAGTTATACTCAAAACAGTCCCCAACACACACACGAATCACGAGGTGCTGCCGTAATCAGGGTAATAACTCGATCGCTATTACGATTCAACATCCGATCGATTATACTATCCAACGATTGTCTGAGTGCTGCTCAAATTGAGCTGACACTTTGTTATTCATTGTGATTTCGACTTGAATGTTTGAGTGCTGTTCGAATTCGGACTATGCTCTGTCATTCGTTGCGAATCCATTGAATTATTAAGTATTGCACTTATTAATTGTTGTGAGGGTTTAATCTCGTGAATTGACGTAACTGCTGAATTAGTTACTAACCCGTTTGTGTGTGCATTTTATTTAAATTAGGTTAATCACAGGCAAATCAGTAAGGCTTAAACTCTGCTCGTAAAATCTGTAATGTGAGTCATTCTCTTTTTATCAACTGTTTTACAAAACTCCAAATTATTTTCAAAGTTATAATTACAGGGATTAAGTCTATGTAATCACCAAATTACAGCCGGTATGTGGGGTTTTGTATACATTACTTTTTTCCCGTCACACTTGGACAACGAGTTAACCAAGGGGTGATCTGACCACAGTCACAGACACCATTTGGACAACGAGATAGCCAATGGGTAGTCGAGTGACAAGTACTGTGGGTAGTTGGTTTGATATCAGAAACATTGTAATTCCCCTTAATACCGTAAATTATAACAAATGCGTCGTCTTTATAAACTGAATGATTCACTCAGTATTTCCCCGCTGACAAAACCGTTTTCAAACATGTTTCAGGTGATCTGTTGTGAGCAAGGAAAAGTGCCGTGTAGCACTCTCAGCTTAGAAAAGTGGCTCAATGTAAATAAATAAAAGAAACATGTTTTGAAAAATAAAGATTTCCCTGAGAAATCACATTATTGTAAATTACGGGAATTTATCCCTAAATTATGAAACGGGCAGTTTAAATTATTGAATGATCCTGTTTTAAAAGTCTTCCGCTGTCGCCTAAATTAAATACCCCGGGATTTCTGTCCCGCGGCTCTTGAAACGGGTCAAACCGGGTCGGGGGCCTTGACAGAAATAAGGTGGTATCAGAGCCACTATTTTAAGCTTACTGATTAAGCTCACTGTTCTAATTGATTTAAACCTATTACAATTAGGAAAATTTTATTTGTCATTCTGTGAATATATGTGCATTAACTTATTAATTGTTGAAATTACAGCATGGGTAAACAAAAGATTTCTGCTATCTACCGCAAATTAGATAGTACACCTAAAGAACAGGGAACCTCTTCCTCCAAATCTCCCACCAAGTTAGAGGAAGGAATCTTTGTCCGTAAGGCAAATTATGAAAACCCGCTTACCCCAGAAAAAAGGAATTTGATTATTAGGAAGGGTCAAGCGAAAAAGAAACCCCAAACCAAGAGAGTGAGGTTTAACCCAGAGATTCATGAAATTAGCAATAATCCACCAGGGGAAAATAACCTAGATGAAAAATGGGCAAATCTGTATCTGCTCGCTACCGTACCAGAAAATGCAAATCTTTAAAACTTTAAATCTAGAAATAAGTACTTCCCAGTAAATGAATAAATAAACCTGAGTGTGTTCTGTTTGCTGTTATGGTGTACAAATTAGTGTGCAATAAAAATGTTTATTTGTTAAACTTTGTTCCAAAGTTTTAACTTAGCATTTTTGTGCATTTTGCATATATGCTACACAGCATGAGTGAGCTATCCGAGGCATTTCAGAACCTCAACCTCTATCCTGTGCCAATTGAAGTCTCCCACAACTTCACTGGTTACATTGCTGACATAGAGGAACCTCTGGAATTCCAAGCTCCACCGTTGGAAAAAGAAAAACCTAAAAAGAGGAGAAGATATGTAGGGTGGCGAAAAGTGCGCAGAAGGAAACCTGCAACTAGGAGACTCCCTAAAATAGAAAATCCTGTAAGTGTGAGCAAGGGAAAGGAAATAGAAACTGGAGAAAGTTCCAAACCAGTAGGGACAAAAATAGGGATAGACCTAAAGCAAAAGGGAATAGAGATCGGAGAAAGCTCTAAACAGCCAGAGGAGATCACATTCCAAGACGAAATAGACCGTCTACTGGCCAATTGTGATGTCATAGAGCCTGTCAACAATAATCTCTTCTCTTATCCTGCTACAGCCCAATTCCCAATAAACCTAGAACCTGTTATTCCAGACCCACTAGTACACACACGACCATTAGGCCAAATGGAAGAATGGTGGACCAATGACTGGCAATTCCAGAATATAGTCAAAAGTCCCTATAGTTTTCTCCCACAGTTTGATCCAGAACCTATCCCTAATCCGCCAATGAGCTATGAAAATTTAGTTGAACTGCATCAGTTTGGTGAAGAACTGATAGGCATTGGGAATAGGATTAGGGAAATTGGGGAGCAGATTTCCTGGAAGTATGACGAAAGGGAACGTCACTACTGAACTGCCAAGTAATCCAAGAATAGTGGGGAGGGTTTGGAAAAGTTTGTTTGTATTATAACTAATACAGTAAAACTAACTCTGTAAAATGGGCAATAAAACAATGTAAGATAAAAGGTGTGTATTGAAGCAGGTATAATCTATAAAACAGAACAGAAGTCGAGAAAATCGACAATTTTGGTTATAGATATGTGTTGTGAGGATTTATGTGTTTATGTGTAATTGCTCTATTATATTTAACTAGCAATTATTTGACACTAATAATTAGATGGAAAACGCTAGTAATGAACCAGTTAATGAAGGGAATCAATCTGAGCAAAATCAGGAAAACCAATACATAACTAGACAAGATATTGAAAATATCATCACTCAAGGGATAGCCAATGCTATTCCAGAAATCATGGCTGCTGCTAGGAAACCTGTTGAATCCCTACAAATCATTCCTAGTAAACGTACTCAGGAAGATAATTTTAGCCATAGTGTAAATGGAGGCGGCAATCATGATAATCATGATAACAATCCGCAACAGGCCCCACTCCCTAAGAAAATGAAAGCTGCAACGCCTGGTTGCACTTACAAAGAATTTCTTGCCTGTAAACCAGCAGAATTTGCAGGTAATGAAGGCGCATCTGCAACACTGCGATGGTTAGAGAAAACCGAAGCAGTAATTGCAATAAGTAAATGTGTTTAAGAAGATCAAGTGATGTATGCGTCAAACCTGTTCAAAGAAGGGGCGCTAGAATGGTGGAACACAGTGCTACAAGCAAAAGGAAGAAGGGTGGCTTATGCAATGAATTGGGAAGAATTTAAGAGTCTTGTAGAAAGAAAATTCTGTCCCGAATACGAAAAGGAACAAATGGCAAACAAGTTCTTGAGTCATCGTATAATAGGCGTCGACTGTCGGGGATATACTTCGACATTCTTCGAATATGCGAGAGTAGTACCTAACTTGGCTTCGCCAGAACCAATACTCATTTCCCGTTATATTTGGGGATTAATCGGAGAAATCCGTAACATCGTTAAAGCTGCGAGACCACGCACTATTGACGATGTTGTAGAGTTAGCCAACACCTTAACCGATGAACTGGTGCGCACAAGAGAAGAAGATCGAAAGAAGGAATTGGCTCAGAAGATTACCCAGGGATTTCGTACGGGTGATAATAACCGCTTCAAAAGAAGAGGAACAGGGCAATCCTCATCACCTCCGGTCTGCAGAAATTGCAATAAGAAACACTATGGACAATGCAATATAGTTTGCAACTTTTGCAAGGCAAGAGGATATCGTGAGGAGGATTGTAGGAAAATAACCAGAATTTGCTATAACTGCGGAGAAACAGGGCATATCAAACCCGACTGCCCTAAGCTAGTCAGAACCGCAGAAAATAAAGGCAAACAAGCTGAAGGGACAACCAAGAAAAATGCTCGCGCATTTCAGCTGACCACTCAAGAAGCCGAACTCATTCCAGACGTGATAGCGGGTACGTTCTTAGTGCATAACGTCTATGCAAAAGTATTGTTTGACTCTGGTGCAAACCAAAGTTTTATCAATACTCCATTCTGCCAAGCTCTTAACTTACCCTTAACTACTCTTAGGCAGATTTTTACAGTCGAAACGGTAGATGGAAGTTCTGTCGACATAGACAAGGTATTGCAAGAAGGAAAGATAGAACTGTTAGGCCATAAGTTTTCTGCAAACCTGTTACCTATGAATTTAGCCGGATTTGATGTAGTATTAGGAATGGATTGGTTAATAGCCAACCATGCTCGAATCCTGTGTGATAAGAATTCCGTAGAAATCCGTACCCCCACAGGAGAAGTAATCTTAATTACAGGAGATAGACCTCGGAAGCCATTAAAATTCATTTCAATAATGAAATTGGCTAGTTATTCAAGGAAACAAGAAATGGTGTATATGATTTCTGTAATCATTAACACTAAAAGTAAGGAACTCCAGGACATCCCTATAGTTTCAGAATACCCAGATGTCTTTCCAGAAGAATTACCTGGGTTACCACCGGATAAGGAAGTAGAGTTTAGAATTCATCTAATTCCAGGTACTACACCAATAGCTAAGGCACCTTATCGATTAGCACCTACTGAAATGCTAGAGTTGAAAAAGCAGTTAGATGAATTACTAAGCAAAGGATTTATACAACCTAGTTCATCCCCTTGGGGTGCACCAGTGTTGTTTGTGAAAAAGAAAGATGGGTCGATGAGAATGTGTATCGATTATAGGAAATTGAATAAGGTTACAATCAAGAATCGATACCCACTGCCTAGAATTGATGATCTTTTTGATCAATTGCAAGGAGCTAGGTATTTCTCTAAGATAGACTTAAGATCTGGATATCACCAGCTGAAAGTGCAAGAGGAGGACATACCTAAAACTGCTTTCAGAACTAGGTATGGTCATTATGAGTTTACAGTCATGCCCTTCGGATTAACAAATGCTCCAGCTGCATTTATGGACATGATGAATAGGATCTGTAAACCATACTTGGATAAATTTGTAATCGTGTTCATTGACGATATACTCATTTATTCCAAAAGTCAGGAAGAACATTGTAAGCACCTGCATGCACTCTTAACCTTGTTAAGAAAGGAAAAGCTTTATGCCAAATTCTCGAAGTGTGAATTCTGGCTGCAGGAAGTACAATTTTTAGGTCATATGGTGAATCACGAAGGAATTCACGTAGATCTTGCTAAAATAGAAGCAGACACCAATTGGAAGGTTCCACGAACGGCTATGGAAGTTAGAAGTTTTCTAGGATTAGCTGGATATTATAGACGATTTATTAAAGACTTCTCTAAAATAGTTGTACCTTTGACTAAGCTAACCTGTAAGGCAGTTAGGTTTGAATGGGGACCTAGACAAGAAGAAGCTTTTAGGATTCTAAAGCACAAATTGACGAACGCTCCAATCTTAGCTTTACCCGAAGGAACCGAAGATTTTGAAGTATACTGTGATGCTTCAAAATTAAGATATGGATGTATGTTGATGCAACGCAAAAAGGTAATTGCGTATGCCTCTAGACAGTTGAAAAAGCACGAGGAAAATTATACAACTCATGACCTAGAGTTAGGAGCCATAATTTTTGCCCTTAAGATTTGGAGACATTATCTGTACGGAAGTAAGTTTACTATCTATACAGATCATAAAAGTTTAAGGTATATATTTGGGCAAAAAGAGTTAAACATGAGGCAAAGAAGGCGGATGGAAATCCTAAGTGATTACGACTGTGATATTCAATATCACGAAGGGAAAGCGAACGTAGTAGCAGATGCCTTAAGTCGTAAGTATCATGAAAAGCAAAAACGAGTCCGTGCTCTTCGGTTAAATCTACAATTAGATTTAATGGAACAATTAAAGAAAGTTCAAGGAACGGCAATCAAGGACGATGCCGAAGGAATGAAAGGTTACTTAAAGGAACTAGAACAAGGAAAGGATGGAATTTGGAGATTCCACAAGAAACGAATTTGGGTACCTAAGCAGGGAGAATTAAGAAATAAAATTCTAGAAGAAGCACATAAATCTAGGTATACTGTACATCCAGGAAACAATAAGATGTACCAAGATTTAAGAAATAATTTCTAGTGGATAGGAATGAAAAAGGACATAGCTGAATATGTAACCAAGTGTCTTACTTGTTCGCAAGTTAAGGCCGAACACCAGAAACCTTCAGGACTACTACAACAGTTAGAAATGCCTGTATGGAAATGGGAACTCATAACAATGGACTTTGTTACTAAGTTACCCAAAACCAGAAAAAGGTAATGATGCTATTTGGGTAATTGTGGATCGATTAACCAAATCAGCTCATTTTCTACCAATGAAGGAAACCTTTAGCATGGAAAGGTTAGCCAAGTTATATGTAGATGAAGTAGTATCCTTACATGGAGTCCCACTCTCCATTGTATCGGATAGAGATAGTCGTTTCACTTCCGTTTCTGGACAAGTTTCCAGGAAGCAATGGGAACCCGACTCAATTTAAGTACTGCATATCATCCTCAAACAGACGGACAAAGTGAAAGGACGATACAAACCCTAGAAGACATGCTCCGAGCATGTGTAATTGATTTTGGTGGTAATTGGGATAGCCATTTACCATTAATTGAATTCTCCTATAACAATAGTTATCATTCAAGCATCGAAGCTGCTCCATTCGAAGCACTGTATGGACGCAAGTGCAGAACTCCCGTTTGTTGGGCAGAAATAGGAGAAAGTCAATTATCAGGCCCAGAGATTGTGCAAGAAACCACTGACAAAAAAACACAAATCAAGGAAAGACTGAAAACTGCTAGAGATCGTCAGAAAAGCTATGCAGACAATCGCCGCAAGCCACTAGACTTTCAGGTAGGAGACAAAGTACTCTTGAAAGTTTCTCCTTGGAAAGGAGTGGTACGATTTGGTAAGAAAGGAAATCTGAGTCCAAGATATGTTGGACCATTCCCAGTGATCCAACGAATAGGACCCGTAGCTTATTGTTTACAACTACCAGAAGAATTAGCTGGAGTACATGATGTGTTTCATGTATCCAATCTCAAGAAATGTCTATCAGACGAATCCCTGGTAGTACCTCTTCAAGATATAGAGGTAAATAAAAAGATGAAGTTCGTAGAGAAGCCCTTACAAATAGAAGACCGGAAGATCAAGTTTCTCAAACACAAACGACTAGTGCTAGTGAAAGTCAAATGGGAATCCAGGAGAGGACCAGAGTACACTTGGGAACTGGAATCAGAGATGAAGCGAAAGTACCCTCATATATTTCAGTAACTCTCGAGGACGAGATTTTTCTCAAGGTGGGGAGGATGTAACAACTGTCACTAAAATCAATAATTAGGACGATAATTAGTCAAAAAGAAAACCTTAATTGAGACACCCAAGTAATTCTGCATTAGCCCTAAAATTTTCAGAACAATCGGAATCAGGATCAGGGCCCCTAAAACTCAAGGGGGGCAAACCCTAGTTGAATAATTATCTAAATTATACGTTGCTTAAAGCTGATTGGCCAAAATAGTTGATTCATGCAAGCTAGTCCCGAGCCTAGGCAGCCTATAATTAGACCGCTTAGCTTACGGACCGTAAGGGGTCAGGCATACGGTCCGTAAGGGAGTCCCAAAAATTAGTATAAATAGCCGACCTTGGGACTTGCCTTCTGCCTTTTGAACGACGTTTATACCTTCTGTGTACGTCGAGTTATACTCAAAACAGTCCCCAACACACACACGAATCACGAGGTGCTGCCGCAATCAGGGTAATAACTCGATCGCTATTACGATTCAACATCCGATCGATTATACTATCCAACGATTGTCTGAGTGCTGCTCAAATTGAGCTGATACTTTGTTATTCATTGTGATTTCGACTTGAATGTTTGAGTGCTGTTCGAATTCGGACTATGCTCTGTCATTCGTTGCGAATCCATTGAATTATTAAGTATTGCACTTATTAATTGTTGTGAGGGTTTAATCTCGTGAATTGACGTAACTGCTGAATTAGTCACTAACCCGTTTGTGTGTGCATTTTATTTAAATTAGGTTAATCACAGGCAAATCACTAAGGCTTAAACTCTGCTCGTAAAATCTGTAATGTGAGTCATTCTCTTTTTATCAACTGTTTTACAAAACTCCAAATTATTTCAAAGTTATAATTACAGGGATTAAGTCTATGTAATCACCAAATTACAGCCGGTATGTGGGGTTTTGTATACATTACTTTTTTCCCGTCACACTTGGACAACGAGGTAACCAAGGGGTGATCTGACCACAGTCACAGACACCATTTGGACAACGAGATAGCCAATGGGTAGTCAAGTGACAAGTACTGTGGGTATTTGGTTTGATATCAGAAACATTGTAATTCCCCTTAATACTGTAAATTATAACAAATGCGTCGTTTTTATAAACTGAATGATTCACTAAGTATTTCCCCGCTGACAAAACCGTTTTCAAACATGTTTCAGGTGATCTGTTGTGAGCAAGGAAAAGTGCCGTGTAGCACTCTCAGCTTAGAAAAGTGGCTCAATGTAAATAAATAAAAGAAACATGTTTTGAAAAATAAAGATTTCCCTGAGAAATCACATTATTGTAAATTACGGGAATTTATCCCTAAATTATGAAACGGGCAGTTTAAATTATTGAATGATCCTGTTTTAAAAGTCTTCCGCTGTCGCCTAAATTAAATACCCCGGGATTTCTGTCCCGCGGCTCCTGAAACGGGTCAAACCGGGTCGGGGGCCTTGACAGAAATAAGGTGGTATCAGAGCCACTATTTTAAGCTTACTGATTAAGCTCACTGTTCTAATTGATTTAAACCTATTACAATTAGGAAAATTTTATTTGTCATTCTGTGAATATATGTGCATTAACTTATTAATTGTTGAAATTACAGTATGGGTAAACAAAAGATTTCTGCTATCTACCGCAAATTAGATAGTACACCTAAAGAACAAGGAACCTCTTCCTCCAAATCTCCCACCAAGTTAGAGGAAGGAATCTTTGTCCGTAAGGCAAATTATGAAAACCCGCTTACCCCGGAAAAAAGGAATTTGATTATTAGGAAGGGTCAAGAGAAAAAGAAACCCCAAACCAAGAGAGTGAGGTTTAACCCAGAGATTCAAGAAATTAGCAATAATCCACCAGGGGAAAATAACCTAGATGAAAAATGGGCAAATCTGTATCTGCTCGCTACCGTAGCAGAAAATGCAAATCTTTAAAACTTTAAATCTAGAAATAAGCACTTCCCAGTAAATGAATAAATAAACCTGAGTGTGTTCTGTTTGCTGTTATGGTGTACAAATTAGTGTGCAATAAAAATGTTTATTTGTTAAACTTTGTTCCAAAGTTTTAACTTAGCATTTTTGTGCATTTTGCATATATGCTACAAAGCATGAGTGAGCTATCCGAGGCATTTCAGAACCTCAACCTCTATCCTGTGCCAATTGAAGTCTCCCACAACTTCACTGGTTACATTGCTGACATAGAGGAACCTCTGGAATTCCAAGCTCCACCACTGGAAAAAGCAAAACCTAAAAAGAGGAGAAGATATGTAGGGTGGCGAAAAGTGCGCAGAAGGAAACCTGCAACTAGGAGACTCCCTAAAATAGAAAATCCTGTAAGTGTGAGCAAGGGAAAGGAAATAGAAACTGGAGAAAGTTCCAAACCAGTAGGGACAAAAATAGGGATAGACCTAAAGCAAAAGGGAATAGAGATCGGAGAAAGCTCTAAACAGCCAGAGGAGATCACATTCCAGGACGAAATAGACCGTCTACTGGCCAATTGTGATGTCATAGAGCCTGTCAACAATAATCTCTTCTCTTATCCTGCTACAGCCCAATTCCCAATAAACCTAGAACCTGTTATTCCAGACCCACTAGTACACACACGACCATTAGGCCAAATGGAAGAATGGTGGACCAATGACTGGCAATTCCAGAATATAGTCAAAAGTCCCTATAGTTTTCTCCCACAGTTTGATCCAGAACCTATCCCTAATCCGCCAATGAGCTATGAAAATTTAGTTGAACTGCATCAGTTTGGTGAAGAACTGATAGGCATTGGGAATAGGATCAGGGAAATTGGGGAGCAGATTTCCTGGAAGTATGACGAAAGGGAACGTCACTACTGAACTGCCAAGTAATCCAAGAATAGTGGGGAGGGTTTGGAAAAGTTTGTTTGTATTATAACTAATACAGTAAAACTAACTCTGTAAAATGGGCAATAAAACAATGTAAGATAAAAGGTGTGTATTGAAGCAGGTATAATCTATAAAACAGAACAGAAGTCGAGAAAATCGACAATTTTGGTTATAGATATGTGTTGTGAGGATTTATGTGTTTATGTGTAATTGCTCTATTATATTTAACTAGCAATTATTTGACACTAATAATTAGATGGAAAACGCTAGTAATGAACCAGTTAATGAAGAGAATCAATCTAAGCAAAATCAGGAAAACCAATACATAACTAGACAAGATATTGAAAATATCATCACTCAAGGGATAGCCAATGCTATTCCAGAAATCATGGCTGCTGCTAGGAAACCTGTTGAATCCCTACAAATCATTCCTAGTAAACGTACTCAGGAAGATAATTTTAGCCATAGTGTAAATGGAGGCGGCAATCATGATAATCATGATAACAATCCGCAACAGGCCCCACTCCCTAAGAAAATGAAAGCTGCAACGCCTGGTTGCACTTACAAAGAATTTCTTGCCTGTAAACCAGCATAATTTGCAGGTAATGAAGGGGCAACTGCAACACTGCGATGGTTAGAGAAAACCGAAGCAGTAATTGCAATAAGTAAATGTGTTGAAGAAGATCAAGTGATGTATGCGTCAAACCTGTTCAAAGAAGGGGTGCTAGAATGGTGGAACACAGTGCTACAAGCAAAAGGAAGAAGGGTGGCCTATGCAATGAATTGGGAAGAATTTAAGAGTCTTGTAGAAAGAAAATTCTGTCCCGAATACGAAAAGGAACAAATGGCAAACAAGTTCCTGAGTCATCGTATAATAGGCGTCGACTGTCGGGGATATACTTCGACATTCTTCGAATATGCGAGAGTAGTACCTAACTTGGCTTCGCCAGAACCGGTACTCATTTCCCGTTATATTTGGGGATTAATCGGAGAAATCCGTAACATCGTTAAAGCTGCGAGACCACGCACTATTGACGATGCTGTAGAGTTAGCCAACACCTTAACCGATGAACTGGTGCGCACAAGAGAAGAAGATCGAAAGAAGGAATTGGCTCAGAAGATTACCCAGGGATTTCGTACGGGTAATAATAACCGCTTCAAAAGAAGAGGAACAGGGCAATCCTCATCACCTCCGGTCTGCAGAAATTGCAATAAGAAACACTATGGACAATGCAATATAGTTTGCAACTTTTGCAAGGCAAGAGGATATCGTGAGGAGGATTGTAGGAAAATAACCAGAATTTGCTATAACTGCGGAGAAACAGGGCATATCAAACCCGACTGCCCTAAGCTAGTCAGAACCGCAGAAAATAAAGGCAAACAAGCTGAAGGGACAACCAAGAAAAATGCTCGCGCATTTCAGCTGACCACTCAAGAAGCCGAACTCATTCCAGACGTGATAGCGGGTACGTTCTTAGTGCATAACGTCTATGCAAAAGTATTATTTGACTCTGGTGCAAACCAAAGTTTTATCAATACTCCATTCTGCCAAGCTCTTAACTTACCCTTAACTACTCTTAGGCAGATTTTTACAGTCGAAACGGTAGATGGAAGTTCTGTCGACAAAGACAAGGTATTGCAAGAAGGAAAGATAGAACTGTTAGGCCATAAGTTTTCTGCAAACCTGTTACCTATGAATTTAGCCGGATTTGATGTAGTATTAGGAATGGATTGGTTAATAGCCAACCATGCTCGAATCCTGTGTGATAAGAATTCCGTAGAAATCCGTACCCCCACAGGAGAAGTAATCTTAATTACAGGAGATAGACCTCGGAAGCCATTAAAATTCATTTCAGTAATGAAATTGGCTAGTTATTCAAGGAAACAAGAAATGGTGTATATGATTTCTGTAATCATTAACACTAAAAGTAAGGAACTCCAGGACATCCCTATAGTTTCAGAATACCCAGATGTCTTTCCAGAAGAATTACCTGGGTTACCACCGGATAAGGAAGTAGAGTTTAGAATTCATCTAATTCCAGGTACTACACCAATAGCTAAGGCACCTTATCGATTAGCACCTACTGAAATGCTAGAGTTGAAAAAGCAGTTAGATGAATTACTAAGCAAAGGATTTATACAACCTAGTTCATCCCCTTGGGGTGCACCAGTGTTGTTTGTGAAAAAGAAAGATGGGTCGATGAGAATGTGTATCGATTATAGGAAATTGAATAAGGTTACAATCAAGAATCGATACCCACTGCCTAGAATTGATGATCTTTTTGATCAATTGCAAGGAGCTAGGTATTTCTCTAAGATAGACTTAAGATCTGGATATCACCAGCTGAAAGTGCAAGAGGAGGACATACCTAAAACTGCTTTCAGAACTAGGTATGGTCATTATGAGTTTACAGTCATGCCCTTCGGATTAACAAATGCTCCAGCTGCATTTATGGACATGATGAATAGGATCTGTAAACCATACTTGGATAAATTTGTAATCGTGTTCATTGACGATATACTCATTTATTCCAAAAGTCAGGAAGAACATTGTAAGCACCTGCATGCACTCTTAACCTTGTTAAGAAAGGAAAAGCTTTATGCCAAATTCTCGAAGTGTGAATTCTGGCTGCAGGAAGTACAATTTTTAGGTCATATGGTGAATCACGAAGGAATTCACGTAGATCTTGCTAAAATAGAAGCAGACACCAATTGGAAGGTTCCACGAACGGCTATGGAAGTTAGAAGTTTTCTAGGATTAGCTGGATATTATAGACGATTTATTAAAGACTTCTCTAAAATAGTTGTACCTTTGACTAAGCTAACCTGTAAGGCAGTTAGGTTTGAATGGGGACCTAGACAAGAAGAAGCTTTTAGGATTCTAAAGCACAAATTGACGAACGCTCCAATTTTAGCTTTACCCGAAGGAACCGAAGATTTTGAAGTATACTGTGATGCTTCAAAATTAGGATATGGATGTATGTTGATGCAACGCAAAAAGGTAATTGCGTATGCCTCTAGACAGTTGAAAAAGCACGAGGAAAATTATACAACTCATGACCTAGAGTTAGGAGCCATAATTTTTGGCCTTAAGATTTGGAGACATTATCTGTACGGAAGTAAGTTTACTATCTATACAGATCATAAAAGTTTAAGGTATATATTTGGGCAAAAAGAGTTAAACATGAGGCAAAGAAGGCGGATGGAAATCCTAAGTGATTACGACTGTGATATTCAATATCACGAAGGGAAAGCGAACGTAGTAGCAGATGCCTTAAGTCGTAAGTATCATGAAAAGCAAAAACGAGTCTGTGCTCTTCGGTTAAATCTACAATTAGATTTAATGGAACAATTAAAGAAAGTTCAAGGAACGGCAATCAAGGACGATGCCGAAGGAATGAAAGGTTACTTAAAGGAACTAGAACAAGGAAAGGATGGAATTTGGAGATTCCACAAGAAACGAATTTGGGTACCTAAGCAGGGAGAACTAAGAAATAAAATTCTAGAAGAAGCACATAAATCTAGGTACACTGTACATTCAGGAAACAATAAGATGTACCAAGATTTATGAAATAATTTCTGGTGGATAGGAATGAAAAAGGACATAG
The DNA here is from genome assembly GCF_002127325.2 of Helianthus annuus. NCBI lineage: Eukaryota > Viridiplantae > Streptophyta > Magnoliopsida > Asterales > Asteraceae > Helianthus > Helianthus annuus. Next base: position 188,893,628 of record NC_035448.2, read on the forward strand.
CTGAATATGTAACCAAGTGTCTTACTTGTTCGCAAGTTAAGGCCGAACACCAGAAACCTTCAGGACTACTACAACAGTTAGAAATGCCTGTATGGAAATGGGAACTCATAACAATGGACTTTGTTACTAAGTTACCCAAAACCAGAAAAAGGTAATGATGCTATTTGGGTAATTGTGGATCGATTAACCAAATCAGCTCATTTTCTACCAATGAAGGAAACCTTTAGCATGGAAAGGTTAGCCAAGTTGTATGTAGATGAAGTAGTATCCTTACATGGAGTCCCACTCTCCATTGTATCGGAGAGATATAGTCGTTTCACTTCCGTTTCTGGACAAGTTTCCAGGAAGCAATGGGAACCCGACTCAATTTAAGTACTGCATGTCATCCTCAAACAGACGGACAAAGTGAAAGGACGATACAAACCCTAGAAGACATGCTCCGAGCATGTGTAATTGATTTTGGTGGTAATTGGGATAGCCATTTACCATTAATTGAATTCTCCTATAACAATAGTTATCATTCAAGCATCGAAGCTGCTCCATTCGAAGCACTGTATGGACGCAAGTGCAGAACTCCCGTTTGTTGGGCAGAAATAGGAGAAAGTCAATTATCAGGCCCAGAGATTGTGCAAGAAACCACTGACAAAAAAACACAAATCAAGGAAAGACTGAAAACTGCTAGAGATCGTCAGAAAAGCTATGCAGACAATCGCCGCAAGCCACTAGACTTTCAGGTAGGAGACAAAGTACTCTTGAAAGTTTCTCCTTGGAAAGGAGTGGTATGATTTGGTAAGAAAGGAAAACTGAGTCCAAGATATGTTGGACCATTCCCAGTGATCCAACGAATAAGACCCGTAGCTTATTGTTTACAACTACCAGAAGAATTAGCTGGAGTACATGATGTGTTTCATGTATCCAATCTCAAGAAATGTCTATCAGACGAATCCCTGGTAGTACCTCTTCAAGATATAGAGGTAAATAAAAAGCTGAAGTTCGTAGAGAAGCCCTTACAAATAGAAGACCTGAAGATCAAGTTTCTCAAACACAAACGACTAGTGCTAGTGAAAGTCAAATGGGAATCCAGGAGAGGACCAGAGTACACTTGGGAACTGGAATCAGAGATGAAGCGAAAGTACCCTCATCTATTTCAGTAAATCTCGAGGACGAGATTTTTCTCAAGGTGGGGAGGATGTAACAACTGTCACTAAAATCAATAATTAGGACGATAATTAGTCAAAAAGAAAACCTTAATTGAGACACCCAAGTAATTCTGCATTAGCCCTAAAATTTTCAGAACAATCGGAATCAGGATCAGGGCCCCTAAAACTCAAGGGGGGCAAACCCTAGTTGAGTAATTATCTAAATTATACGTTTCTTAAAGCTGATTGGCCAAAATAGTTGATTCATGCAAGCTAGTCCCGAGCCTAGGCAGCCTATAATTAGACTGCTTAGCTTACGGACAGTAAGGGGTCAGGCATACGGTTCGTAAGGGAGTCCCAAAAATTAGTATAAATAGCCGACCTTGGGACTTGCCTTCTGCCTTTAGAACGACGTTTATACCTTCTGTGTACGTCGAGTTATACTCAAAACAGTCCCCAACACACACACGAATCACGAGGTGCTGCCGCAATCAGGGTAATAACTCGATCGCTATTACGATTCAACATCCGATCGATTATACTATCCAACGATTGTCTGAGTGCTGCTCAAATTGAGCTGATACTTTGTTATTCATTGTGATTTCGACTTGAATGTTTGAGTGCTGTTCGAATTCGGACTATGCTCTGTCATTCGTTGCGAATCCATTGAATTATTAAGTATTTCACTTATTAATTGTTGTGAGGGTTTAATCTCGTGAATTGACGTAACTGCTGAATTAGTTACTAACCCGTTTGTGTGTGCATTTTATTTAAATTAGGTTAATCACAGGCAAATCAGTAAGGCTTAAACTTTGCTCGTAAATTCTGTAATGTGAGTCATTCTCTTTTTATCAACTGTTTTACAAAACTCCAAATTATTTTCAAAGTTATAATTACAGGGATTAAGTCTATGTAATCACCAAATTACAGCCGGTATGTGGGGTTTTGTATACATTACTTATTTCCCGTCACACTTGGACAACGAGTTAACCAAGGGGTGATCTGACCACAGTCACAGACACCATTTGGACAACGAGATAGCCAATGGGTAGTCGAGTGACAAGTACTGTGGGTAGTTGGTTTGATATCAGAAACATTGTAATTACCCTTAATACTGTAAATTATAACAAATGCGTCATTTTTATAAACTGAATGATTCACTCAGTATTTCCCCGCTGACAAAACCGTTTTCAAACATGTTTCAGGTGATCTGTTGTGAGCAAGGAAAAGTGCCGTGTAGCACTCTCAGCTTAGAAAAGTGGCTCAATGTAAATAAATAAAAGAAACATGTTTTGAAAAATAAAGATTTCCCTGAGAAATCACATTATTGTAAATTACGGGAATTTATCCCTAAATTATGAAACGGGTAGTTTAAATTATTGAATGATCCTGTTTTAAAAGTCTTCCGCCGTCGCCTAAATTAAATACCCCGGGATTTCTGTCTCGCGGCTCCTGAAACGGGTCAAACCGGGTCGGGGGCCTTGACAGAAATGAGGTGGTATCAGAGCCACTATTTTAAGCTTACTAATTAAGCTCACTGTTCTAATTGATTTAAACCTATTACAATTAGGAAAATTTTATTTGTCATTCTGTGAATATATGTGCATTAACTTATTAATTGTTGAAATTACAGTATGGGTAAACAAAAGATTTCTGCTATCTACCACAAATTAGATAGTACACCTAAAGGACAGGGAACCTCTTCCTCCAAATCTCCCACCAAGTTAGAGGAAGGAATCTTTGTCCGTAAGGCAAATTATGAAAACCCGCTTACCCCGGAAAAAAGGAATTTGATTATTAGGAAGGGTCAAGAGAAAAAGAAACCCCAAACCAAGAGAGTGAGGTTTAACCCAGAGATTCAGGAAATTAGCAATAATCCACCAGGGGAAAATAACCTAGATGAAAAATGGGCAAATCTGTATCTGCTCGCTACCGTAGCAGAAAATGCAAATCTTTAAAACTTTAAATCTAGAAATAAGTACTTCCTAGTAAATGAATAAATAAACCTGAGTGTGTTCTGTTTGCTGTTATGGTGTACAAATTAATGTGCAATAAAAATGTTTATTTGTTAAACTTTGTTCCAAAGTTTTAACTTAGCATTTTTTTGCATTTTGCATATATGCTACACAGCATGAGTGAGCTATCCGAGGCATTTCAGAACCTCAACCTCTATCCTGTGCCAATTGAAGTCTCCCACAACTTCACTGGTTACATTGCTGACATAGAGGAACCTCTGGAATTCCAAGCTCCACCGCTGGAAAAAGCAAAACCTAAAAAGAGGAGAAGATATGTAGGGTGGCGAAAAGTGCGCAGAAGGAAACCTGCAACTAGGAGACTCCCTAAAATAGAAAATCCTGTAAGTGTGAGCAAGGGAAAGGAAATAGAAACTGGAGAAAGTTCCAAACCAGTAGGGACAAAAATAGGGATAGACCTAAAGCAAAAGGGAATAGAGATCGGAGAAAGCTCTAAACAGCCAGAGGAGATCACATTCCAGGACGAAATAGACCGTCTACTGGCCAATTGTGATGTCATACAGCCTGTCAACAATAATCTCTTCTCTTATCCTGCTACAGCCCAATTCCCAATAAACCTAGAACCTGTTATTCCAGACCCACTAGTACACACACGACCATTAGGCCAAATGGAAGAATGGTGGACCAATGACTGGCAATTCCAGAATATAGTCAATAGTCCCTATAGTTTTCTCCCACAGTTTGATCCAGAACCTATCCCTAATCCGCCAATGAGCTATGAAAATTTAGTTGAACTGCATCAGTTTGGTGAAGAACTGATAGGCATTGGGAATAGGATCAGGGAAATTGGGGAGCAGATTTCCTGGAAGTATGACGAAAGGGAACGTCACTACTGAACTGCCAAGTAATCCAAGAATAGTGGGGAGGGTTTGGAAAAGTTTGTTTGTATTATAACTAATACAGTAAAACTAACTCTGTAAAATGGGCAATAAAACAATGTAAGATAAAAGGTGTGTATTGAAGCAGGTATAATCTATAAAACAGAACAGAAGTCGAGAAAATCAACAATTTTGGTTATAGATATGTGTTGTGAGGATTTATGTGTTTATGTGTAATTGCTCTATTATATTTAACTAGCAATTATTTGACACTAATAATCAGATGGAAAACGCTAGTAATGAACCAGTTAATGAAGAGAATCAATCTGAGCAAAATCAGGAAAACCAATACATGACTAGACAAGATATTGAAAATATCATCACTCAAGGGATAGCCAATGCTATTCCAGAAATCATGGCTGCTGCTAGGAAACCTGTTGAATCCCAACAAATCATTCCTAGTAAACGTACTCAGGAAGATAATTTTAGCCATAGTGGAAATGGAGGCGGCAATCATGATAATCTTGATAACAATCCGCAACAGGCCCCACTCCCTAAGAAAATGAAAGCCGCAACGCCTGGTTGCACTTACAAAGAATTTCTTGCCTGTAAACCAGCAGAATTTGCAGGTAATGAAGGGGCAACTGCAACACTGCGATGGTTAGAGAAAACCGAAGCAGTAATTGCAATAAGTAAATGTGTTGAAGAAGATCAAGTGATGTATGCGTCAAACCTGTTCAAAGAAGGGGCGCTAGAATGGTGGAACACAGTGCTACAAGCAAAAGGAAGAAGGGTGGCCTATGCAATGAATTGGGAAGAATTTAAGAGTCTTGTAGAAAGAAAATTCTGTCCCGAATACAAAAAGGAACAAATGGCAAACAAGTTCCTGAGTCATCGTATAATAGGCGTTGACTGTCGGGGATATACTTCGACATTCTTCGAATATGCGAGAGTAGTACCTAACTTGGCTTCGCCAGAACCGGTACTCATTTCCCGTTATATTTGGGGATTAATCGGAGAAATCCGTAACATCGTTAAAGCTACGAGACCACGCACTATTGACGATGCTGTAGAGTTAGCCAACACCTTAACCGATGAACTGGTGCGCACAAGAGAAGAAGATCGAAAGAAGGAATTGGCTCAGAAGATTACCAAGGGATTTCGTACGGGTAATAATAACCTCTTCAAAAGAAGAGGAACAGGGCAATCCTCATCACCTCCGGTCTGCAGAAATTGCAATAAGAAATACTATGGACAATGCAATATAGTTTGCAACTTTTGCAAGGCAAGAGGATATCGTGATGAGGATTGTAGGAAAATAACCAGAATTTGCTATAACTGCGGAGAAACAGGGCATATCAAACCCGACTGCCCTAAGCTAGTCAGAACCGCAGAAAATAAAGGCAAACAAGCTGAAGGGACAACCAAGAAAAATGCTCGCGCATTTCAGCTGACCACTCAAGAAGCCGAACTCATTCCAGACGTTATAGCGGGTACGTTCTTAGTGCATAACGTTTATGCAAAAGTATTGTTTGACTCTGGTGCAAACCAAAGTTTTATCAATACTCCATTCTGCCAAGCTCTTAACTTACCCTTAACTACTCTTAGGCAGATTTTTACAGTCGAAACGGTAGATGGAAGTTCTGTCGACATAGACAAGGTATTGCAAGAAGGAAAGATAGAACTGTTAGGCCATAAGTTTTCTGCAAACCTGTTACCTATGAATTTAGCCGGATTTGATGTAGTATTAGGAATGGATTGGTTAATAGCCAACCATGCTCGAATCCTGTGTGATAAGAATTCCGTAGAAATCCGTACCCCCACAGGAGAAGTAATCTTAATTACAGGAGATAGACCTCGGAAGCCATTAAAATTCATTTCAGTAATGAAATTGGCTAGTTATTCAAGGAAACAAGAAATGGTGTATATGATTTCTGTAATCATTAACACTAAAAGTAAGGAACTCCAGGACATCCCTATAGTTTCAGAATACCCAGATGTCTTTCCAGAAGAATTACCTGGGTTACCACCGGATAAGGAAGTAGAGTTTAGAATTCATCTAATTCCAGGTACTACACCAATAGCTAAGGCACCTTATCGATTAGCACCTACTGAAATGCTAGAGTTGAAAAAGCAGTTAGATGAATTACTAAGCAAAGGATTTATACAACCTAGTTCATCCCCTTGGGGTGCACCAGTGTTGTTTGTGAAAAAGAAAGATGGGTCGATGAGAATGTGTATCGATTATAGGAAATTGAATAAGGTTACAATCAAGAATCGATACCCACTACCTATAATTGATGATCTTTTTGATCAATTGCAAGGAGCTAGGTATTTCTCTAAGATAGACTTAAGATCTGGATATCACCAGCTGAAAGTGCAAGAGGAGGACATACCTAAAACTGCTTTCAGAACTAGGTATGGTCATTATGAGTTTACAGTGATGCCCTTCGGATTAACAAATGCTCCAGCTGCATTTATGGACATGATGAATAGGATCTGTAAACCATACTTGGATAAATTTGTAATCGTGTTCATTGACGATATACTCATTTATTCCAAAAGCCAGGAAGAACATTGTAAGCACCTGCATGCACTCTTAACCTTGTTAAGAAAGGAAAAGCTTTATGCCAAATTCTCGAAGTGTGAATTCTGGCTGCAGGAAGTACAATTTTTAGGTCATATGGTGAATCACGAAGGAATTCACGTAGATCTTGCTAAAATAGAAGCAGACACCAATTGGAAGGTTCCACGAACGGCAATGGAAGTTAGAAGTTTTCTAGGATTAGCTGGATATTATAGACGATTTATTAAAGACTTCTCTAAAATAGTTGTACCTTTGACTAAGCTAACCTGTAAGGCAGTTAGGTTTGAATGGGGACCTAGACAAGAAGAAGCTTTTAGGATTCTAAAGCACAAATTGACGAACGCTCCAATCTTAGCTTTACCCGAATGAACCGAAGATTTTGAAGTATACTGTGATGCTTCAAAATTAGGATATGGATGTATGTTGATGCAACGCAAAAAGGTAATTGCGTATGCCTCTAGACAGTTGAAAAAGCACGAGGAAAATTATACAACTCATGACCTAGAGTTAGGAGCCATAATTTTTGCCCTTAAGATTTGGAGACATTATCTGTACGGAAGTAAGTTTACTATCTATACAGATCATAAAAGTTTAAGGTATATATTTGGGCAAAAAGAGTTAAACATGAGGCAAAGAAGGCGGATGGAAATCCTAAGTGATTACGACTGTGATATTCAATATCACGAAGGGAAAGCGAACGTAGTAGCAGATGCCTTAAGTCGTAAGTATCATGAAAAGCAAAAACGAGTCCGTGCTCTTCGGTTAAATCTACAATTAGATTTAATGGAACAATTAAAGAAAGTTCAAGGAACGGCAATCAAGGACGATGCCGAAGGAATGAAAGGTTACTTAAAGGAACTAGAACAAGGAAAGGATGGAATTTGGGGATTCCACAAGAAACGAATTTGTGTACCTAAGCCGGGAGAATTAAGAAATAAAATTCTAGAAGAAGCACATAAATCTAGGTATACTGTACATCCAGGAAACAATAAGATGTACCAAGATTTAAGAAATAATTTCTGGTGGATAGGAATGAAAAAGGACATAGCTGAATATGTAACCAAGTGTCTTACTTGTTCGCAAGTTAAGGCCGAACACAAGAAACCTTCAGGACTACTACAACAGTTAGAAATGCCTGTATGGAAATGGGAACTCATAACAATGGACTTTGTTACTAAGTTACCCAAAACCAGAAAAAGGTAATGATGCTATTTGGGTAATTGTGGATCGATTAACCAAATCAGCTCATTTTCTACCAATGAAGGAAACCTTTAGCATGGAAAGGTTAGCCAAGTTGTATGTAGATGAAGTAGTATCCTTGCATGGAGTCCCACTCTCCATTGTATCGGATAGAGATAGTCGTTTCACTTCCCGTTTCTGGACAAGTTTCCAGGAAGTAATGGGAACCCGACTCAATTTAAGTACTGCATATCATCCTCAAACAGACGGACAAAGTGAAAGGACGATACAAACCCTAGAAGACATGCTCCGAGCATGTGTAATTGATTTTGGTGGTAATTGGGATAGCCATTTACCATTAATTGAATTCTCCTATAACAATAGTTATCATTCAAGCATCGAAGCTGCTCCATTCGAAGCACTGTATGAACGCAAGTGCAGAACTCCCGTTTGTTGGGCAGAAATAGGAGAAAGTCAATTATCAGGCCCAGAGATTGTGCAAGAAACCACTGACAAAATAACACAAATCAAGGAAAGACTGAAAACTGCTAGAGATCGTCAGAAAAGCTATGCAGACAATCGCCGCAAGCCACTAGACTTTCAGGTAGGAGACAAAGTACTCTTGAAAGTTTCTCCTTGGAAAGGAGTGGTACGATTTGGTAAGAAAGGAAAACTGAGTCCAAGATATGTTGGACCATTCCCAGTGATCCAACGAATAGGACCCGTAGCTTATTGTTTACAACTACCAGAAGAATTAGCTGGAGTACATGATATGTTTCATGTATCCAATCTCAAGAAATGTCTATCAGACGAATCCCTGGTAGTACCTCTTCAAGATATAGAGGTAAATAAAAAGCTGAAGTTCGTAGAGAAGCCCTTACAAATAGAAGACCGGAAGATCAAGTTTCTCAAACACAAACGACTAGTGCTAGTGAAAGTCAAATGGGAATCCAGGAGAGGACCAGAGTACACTTGGGAACTGGAATCAGAGATGAAGCGAAAGTACCCTCATCTATTTCAGTAAATCTCGAGGACGAGATTTTTCTCAAGGTGGGGAGGATGTAACAATTGTCACTAAAATCAATAATTAGGACGATAATTAGTCAAAAAGAAAACCTTAATTGAGACACCCAAGTAATTCTGCATTAGCCCTAAAATTTTCAGAATAATCGGAATCAGGATCAGGGCCCCTAAAACTCAAGGGGGGCAAACCCTAGTTGAGTAATTATCTAAATTATACGTTGCTTAAAGCTGATTGGCCAAAATAGTTGATTCATGCAAGCTAGTCCCGAGCCTAGGCAGCCTATAATTAGACTGCTTAGCTTACGGACCGTAAGGGGTCAGGCATACGGTCCGTAAGGGAGTCCCAAAAATTAGTATAAATAGCCGACCTTGGGACTTGCCTTCTGCCTTTAGAACGACGTTTATACCTTCTGTGTACGTCGAGTTATACTCAAAACAGTCCCCAACACACACACGAATCACGAGGTGCTGCCGCAATCAGGGTAATAACTCGATCGCTATTACGATTCAACATCCGATCGATTATACTATCCAACGATTGTCTGAGTGCTGCTCAAATTGAGCTGATACTTTGTTATTCATTGTGATTTCGACTTGAATGTTTGAGTGCTGTTCGAATTCGGACTATGCTCTGTCATTCGTTGCGAATCCATTGAATTATTAAGTATTGCACTTATTAATTGTTGTGAGGGTTTAATCTCGTGAATTGACGTAACTGCTGAATTAGTTACTAACCCGTTTGTGTGTGCATTTTATTTAAATTAGGTTAATCACAGGCAAATCAGTAAGGCTTAAACTCTGGTCGTAAAATCTGTAATGTGAATCATTCTCTTTTTATCAACTGTTTTACAAAACTCCAAATTATTTTCAAAGTTATAATTACAGGGATTAAGTCTATGTAATCACCAAATTACAGCCGGTATGTGGGGTTTTGTATACATTACTTATTTCCCGTCACACTTGGACAACGAGTTAACCAAGGGGTGATCTGACCACAGTCACAGACACCATTTGGACAACGAGATAGCCAATGGGTAGTCGAGTGACAAGTACTGTGGGTAGTTGGTTTGATATCAGAAACATTGTAATTCCCCTTAATACTGTAAATTATAACAAATGCATCATTTTTATAAACTGAATGATTCACTCAGTATTTCCCCGCTGACAAAACCGTTTTCAAACATGTTTCAGGTGATCTGTTGTGAGCAAGGAAAAGTGCCGTGTAGCACTCTCAGCTTAGAAAAGTGGCTCAATGTAAATAAATAAAAGAAACATGTTTTGAAAAATAAAGATTTCCCTGAGAAATCACATTATTGTAAATTACGGGAATTTATCCCTAAATTATGAAACGGGTAGTTTAAATTATTGAATGATCCTGTTTTAAAAGTCTTCCGCCGTCACCTAAATTAAATACCCCGGGATTTCTGTCTCGCGGCTCCTGAAACGGGTCAAACCGGGTCGGGGGCCTTGACAGAAATAAGGTGGTATCAGAGCCACTATTTTAAGCTTACTGATTAAGCTCACTGTTCTAATTGATTTAAACCTATTACAATTTGGAAAATTTTATTTGTCATTCTGTGAATATATGTGCATTAACTTATTAATTGTTGAAATTACAGTATGGGTAAACAAAATATTTCTGCTATCTACCGCAAATTAGATATTACACCTAAAGAACAGGGAACCTCTTCCTCCAAATCTCCCACCAAATTAGAGGAAGGAATCTTTGTCCGTAAGGCAAATTATGAAAACCCGCTTACCCCGGAAAAAAGGAATTTGATTATTAGGAAGGGTCAAGAGAAAAAGAAACCCCAAACCAAGAGAGTGAGGTTTAACCCAGAGATTCAGGAAATTAGCAATAATCCACCAGGGGAAAATAACCTAGATGAAAAATGGGCAAATCTGTATCTGCTCGCTACCGTAGCAGAAAATGCAAATCTTTAAAACTTTAAATCTAGAAATAAGTACTTCCCAGTAAATGAATAAATAAACCTGAGTGTGTTCTGTTTGCTGTTATGGTGTACAAATTAGTGTGCAATAAAAATGTTTATTTGTTAAACTTTGTTCCAAAGTTTTAACTTAGCATTTTTTTTGCATTTTGCATATATGCTACACAGCATGAGTGAGCTATCCGAGGCATTTCAGAACCTCAACCTCTATCCTGTGCCAATTGAAGTCTCCCACAACTTCACTGGTTACATTGCTGAAATAGAGGAACCTCTGGAATTCCAAGCTCCACCGTTGGAAAAAGCAAAACCTAAAAAGAGGAGAAGATATGTAGGGTGGCGAAAAGTGCGCAGAAGGAAACCTGCAACTAGGAGACTCCCTAAAATAGAAAATCCTGTAAGTGTGAGCAAGGGAAAGGAAATAGAAACTGGAGAAAGTTCCAAACCAGTAGGGACAAAAATAGGGATAGACCTAAAGCAAAAGGGAATAGAGATCGGAGAAAGCTCTAAACAGCCAGAGGAGATCACATTCCAGGACGAAATAGACCGTCTACTGGCCAATTGTGATGTCATAGAGCCTGTCAACAATAATCTCTTCTCTTATCCTGCTACAGCCCAATTCCCAATAAACCTAGAACCTGTTATTCCAGACCCACTAGTACACACACGACCATTAGGCCAAATGGAAGAATGGTGGACCAATGACTGGCAATTCCAGAATATAGTCAATAGTCCCTATAGTTTTCTCCCACAGTTTGATCCAGAACCTATCCCTAATCCGCCAATGAGCTATGAAAATTTAGTTGAACTGCATCAGTGTAACACCTCGAATTTTTGTGTCCAATAATGTGTTAACACGTGTCATTTGTTTACACGTGGCATTGATATTAAATAAAGGACTAATATTGACAAACCTTGAAAGTATATAAATTCGAGGGTTATAAATGTCAGACAAGGGTAAATATACTGTATAGTAACCCTAAATGGTGCTTGTACCTTCAAACGAATAAATCATGGATCGTACGGATGCGAAACGCGGAAGAAAGTGAGAGATTACAAGCTACAGGGGTTAACTGTGTCAACATGTTTAATTATACCTCTGAGTGACCCTTTAACGCTCCCGAGGCTTTGTAATAGTATTATACGCTCACTAGAACATATTGTATAAATTCCGCGAAGTTCCGTTTTAAAACGAGAAAGTTATAATCAAATTCGTATGAGAAGGGTTAAAAGCGTCAATAATGAAAGTTAAGACTTTCTGAATAATTAATAAACTAACCAGGGACTTAACAACGCGGGTAAATAACACGAGGTCCTTAGTTGTAATTAACCGAGGGCCAAACCGCAAAGTTACCCCTTCAAACCCGAAAGGTCAGGTAAATCATTACGAAAGATTTCGTTATTAATTACCTGATTCTGATAATCATTACAAAAGATTTAAAATTTCTGGAAATCTAACCTCTCGCGACCCGCGTGAAGTTTCGGGTTAAGTTGAGGCGGGCCGCGAGCCACCTCTTTTACTCGCTTGATATTTGAATCACAGGCGGCCCGCGTACAAATGCATGGGAACTCCCATGCGGGCCGCATTAGACGCCCAGATGCAGAATGTTTGTAGTTTCTTGCCTTTTGAGCTTGTGAATGATCAAAACGCCAATAAATGAGGCATGGGCACCCTATACTCGACCCATAGCTCTATGGGACACCTGCCCATCATCCATGACCTGTTGTAGGTGTTGTGTGATGATCTTGTGTGCTATGCTTCACTATAAATAGCCACATTTGGCTCATAACATTCACACAACTCAAAAACACTCAACTGATCATTCTAAAAAGCTCTCAAGCATTCCTCTCTGCTCTCTAAGCAAGATACAACTTCTGTAAGTCGTTCAAATCCATTTTGGTCTTATATTTCCATTGATTTAGCTTATAAACTCAACCGTCGTAACTAACGGTTGTCATGACGATAACTCACAAATGGTCCAATGAATTGTCGGATCAAAAGTAGTTTTGAGTTGGTATTTAGGTGGGTAATAAACCCCTAAAAGGGTTTCCTCTGATCACCACTCTAACTATGTCAAATATCGAGTCAAACGCGCACTTAAAAAGTCAACAGAAAGTCGGTTTGCCATTTTGTACATAATCTGTAATATATATGCTATGAAACCTGTTTTGACAATCATAAAACATGATAATAAGTATGTAAACTTGTTTGCGCTCGTTTGAATCGACCATTTGCTATATTGACCCGGTTCGGAGCCGAATGTCGCAAAAGTTTGACTTTTGCTTTGACTTCAGTTCTGACCCGTTTTAGTGAGGTATAGATATGCCTTAGGACTCTCTTAGGACCAGGTTACATGATGGTATAGACCTCTGTGATCGGTTCATGATTTGTCCGAGTCTTTTGCACATTTCCGTCAAACGCCTAAAAGTTGACCGTAACGGCCTTTTAAAAATAAAACGAGTATTTCGGACACGTGAACGGACCATAACCTTGCTTACTAAATTATAAGCATGTCCTTAAAGTTTCACGTCAGTCCGAGGTCTAGAATGAGAGTTATGCTAAATAGCGCATTTATAAATAAACTTTTGTAATAAAAGGCGCAATTAGCATAACACCTATCTAAACCAAGATTTCATCACCAAAACTTTTACCCACTGTTATAAAATAATATTTTGGGAATTTTAGAGATTTTTAATAATTTTTACCTTGCTCATAACCTGCGGTTATGGCTACGGTTCGGTCAATACCGAATATGCCCTTTTCGGCCAAAACTTGAGTTCTACAAGGTCTTTTGACCCGATTCCAGTTACTACTGATTTTAAATAATAAATAAAGTATTTTAGACTTTATAAACTGTTCGGGAAACTCAGATTTCCTGTAGAACCCGAAAAGCTCTTTAAAATGACCGGAAAACCCCTATGGGGCGTAATATTAACTTAAACTCGTTACGGGCATCACGGTAGGTATCCTACTAATACCACAACCTCTTTAAGGTATATTGACTTAGGAAATAAACGTAAGACTCTCATGGTTAACCGTCTCGCCTATTGCGCGCACGGTTCGGCTTATGAAACTAGTTTTCATAAATTAGCCGATACGGGTCAAATTATATTATTTGGACCCCAAAATCCAGAGTGTGAACCTTGAACCCATATAAAACAAGTCTCTGAACTTGTTTGGGGCAGAATCACATTCCATTCTCGGTTTTCGCCTTTTCGCGCGATTAAACCATATTTATATTCCGGAACCAACCGGTCTAGGCTACGGCCAATATAAAGACCCGTTAGGATTCTAAGAGGTTAATTAAAACCTTCGTTCCAGATTAGGAGCCCAGTAAAAGCTATCGGTGATTTAATCAAATTAAGGAATAATACTTGCAAAGGTAAATACTTTAACTTATTTCCCCTATATGGGCTTGGGTTACGGTATGTTAATACCGCTTGATTGAGCATTATATTTCCATCGCTTAGGTGGTTAATTAAATAATATGATCGGCTCATTTAAACAGTTTTGTTTCTTAAAAGCCTTTGGGGGGTTTAATGACCGTTGTCCCGGATATTCTTGGCATCATTTTACGAAATGGCCATGACCATCGACATCCCGGTGTAGGCGTACACCCGGTATATATTGTCGACATTAAATTAAAAGACGTAGCCGTTGGTTTTTATACTACAGTTTTATGCAATGTGGTGTGTCTATAAATCTTTAACCAGGCACGACCCGGGCTACTGAACGCATAAAAGAACATGTAATACGTTCACAAGATTTTAATAATTTTCCCAAGTTATAAAAGAGTTTGTGCCTTGTGCATTCAAATCAATTTTAATAAACATTTTCAAATGTGTCAGTTGAATGTATTTACCAGTGTAAACTGACGTATTTTCCCCAAAAAGATTAAGTGCAGGTACTATACGAAATTGGCTGGTATTAGCTTCCTAAGCATCACGAATAGTCTCGCAAACTCGATGCCGTATCTGAATGAACAATATTTATTTATTTTGATCCGCTGTGGATACATTCGACTTCTGTAATACATTTGATATTACAACCAGAGGTTGAAGTATATATTTATCTTTAAAGCTTCCGCTGTGCATTTATATAATTGTGTGGTTTGACTATATTGTTGCCAACTACGTCACGGTAATCCCCCACCGGGCCCACCGGTGATACACGTGGAAACCGGGGTGTGACAGGTAACCAACGGCTACGTCTTGTAATTTAATGTGGTGTGTCTATAAATCTTTAACCCGGCACGACCCGGGCTACTGAACGCATAAAAGAACATGTAATACGTTCACAAGATTTTAATAATTTTCCCAAGTTATAAAAGAGTTTGTGCCTTGTGCATTCAAATCAATTTTAATAAACATTTTCAAATGTGTCAGTTGAATGTATTTACCAGTTAAACTGACGTATTTTCCCCAAAAAGATTAAGTGCAGGTACTATACGAAATTGGTTGGTATTAGCTTCCTAAGCATCACGAATAGTCTCGCAAACTCGATGCCGTATCTGAATGAACAATATTTATTTATTTTGATCCGCTGTGGATACATTCGACTTCTGTAATACATTTGATATTACAACCAGAGGTTGAAGTATATATTTATCTTTAAAGCTTCCGTTGTGCATTTATATAATTGTGTGGTTTGACTATATTGTTGCCAACTACGTCACGGTAATGCCCCACCGGGCCCACCGGTGATACACGTGGAAACCGGGGTGTGACAATCAGTTTGGTGAAGAACTGATAGGCATTGGGAATAGGATCAGGGAAATTGGGGAGCAGATTTCCTGGAAGTATGACGAAAGGGAACGTCACTACTGAACTGCCAAGTAATCCAAGAATAGTGGGGAGGGTTTGGAAAAGTTTGTTTGTATTATAACTAATACAGTAAAACTAACTCTGTAAAATGGGCAATAAAACAATGTAAGATAAAAGGTGTGTATTGAAGCAGGTATAATCTATAAAACAGAACAGAAGTCGAGAAAATCGACAATTTTGGTTATAGATATGTGTTGTGAGGATTTATGTGTTTATGTGTAATTGCTCTATTATATTTAACTAGCAATTATTTGACACTAATAATCAGATGGAAAACGCTAGAATCCCTCACCAATAGAATATTCTTGCTTGGGAAGCCTTATTAGATGAACTTACGCATGACTATTACGAACTTACTTTCTGTGAACTCGCTCAACTAGTTGTTGACTATTTGCTAATGAACCAGTTAATGAAGAGAATCAATCTGAGCAAAATCAGGAAAACCAATACATGACTAGACAAGATATTGAAAATATCATCACTCAAGGGATAGCCAATGCTATTCTAGAAATCATGGCTGCTGCTAGGAAACCTGTTGAATCCCAACAAATCATTCCTAGTAAACGTACTCAGGAAGATAATTTTAGCCATAGTGTAAATGGAGGCGGCAATCATGATAATCATGATAACAATCCGCAACAGGCCCCACTCCCTAAGAAAATGAAAGCCGCAACGCCTGGTTGCACTTACAAAGAATTTCTTGCCTGTAAACCAGCAGAATTTGCAGGTAATGAAGGGGCAACTGCAACACTGCGATGGTTAGAGAAACCGAAGCAGTAATTGCAATAAGTAAATGTGTTGAAGAAGATCAAGTGATGTATGCGTCAAACCTGTTCAAAGAAGGGGCGCTAGAATGGTGGAACACAGTGCTACAAGCAAAAGGAAGAAGGGTGGCTTATGCAATGAATTGGGAAGAATTTAAGAGTCTTGTAGAAAGAAAATTCTGTCCTGAATACGAAAAGGAACAAATGGCAAACAAGTTCCTGAGTCATCGTATAATAGGCGTCTACTGTCGGGGATATACTTCGACATTCTTCGAATATGCGAGAGTAGTACCTAACTTGGCTTCGCCAGAACCGGTACTCATTTCCCGTTATATTTGGGGATTAATCGGAGAAATCCGTAACATCGTTAAAGCTGCGAGACCACGCACTATTGACGATGCTGTAGAGTTAGCCAACACCTTAACCGATGAACTGGTGCGCACAAGAGAAGAAGATCGAAAGAAGGAATTGGCTCAGAAGATTACCCAGGGATTTCGTACGGGTAATAATAACCGCTTCAAAAGAAGAGGAACAGGGGAATCCTCATCACCTCCGGTCTGCAGAAATTGCAATAAGAAACACTATGGACAATGCAATATAGTTTGCAACTTTTGCAAGGCAAGAGGATATCGTGAGGAGGATTGTAGGAAAATAACCAGAATTTGCTATAACTGCGGAGAAACAAGGCATATCAAACCCGACTGCCCTAAGCTAGTCAGAACCGCAGAAAATAAAGGCAAACAAGCTGAAGGGACAACCAAGAAAAATGCTCGCGCATTTCAGCTGACCACTCAAGAAGCCGAACTCATTCCAGACGTGATAGCAGGTACGTTCTTAGTGCATAACGTCTATGCAAAAGTATTATTTGACTCTGGTGCAAACCAAAGTTTTATCAATACTCCATTCTGCCAAGCTCTTAACTTACCCTTAACTACTCTTAGGCAGATTTTTACAGTCGAAATGGTAGATGGAAGTTCTGTCGACATAGACAAGGTATTGCAAGAAGGAAAGATAGAACTGTTAGGCCATAAGTTTTCTGCAAACCTGTTACCTATGAATTTAGCCGGATTTGATGTAGTATTAGGAATGGATTGGTTAATAGCCAACCATGCTCGAATCCTGTGTGATAAGAATTCCGTAGAAATCCGTACCCCCACAGGAGAAGTAATCTTAATTACAGGAGATAGACCTCGGAAGCCATTAAAATTCATTTCAGTAATGAAATTGGCTAGTTATTCAAGGAAACAAGAAATGGTGTATATGATTTCTGTAATCATTAACACTAAAAGTAAGGAACTCCAGGACATCCCTATAGTTTCAGAATACCCAGATGTCTTTCCAGAAGAATTACCTGGGTTACCACCGGATAAGGAAGTAGAGTTTAGAATTCCTCTAATTCCAGGTACTACACCAATAGCTAAGGCACCTTATCGATTAGCACCTACTGAAATGCTAGAGTTAAAAAAGCAGTTAGATGAATTACTAAGCAAAGGATTTATACAACCTAGTTCATCCCCTTGGGGTGCACCAGTGTTGTTTGTGAAAAAGAAAGATGGGTCGACGAGAATGTGTATCGATTATAGGAAATTGAATAAGGTTACAATCAAGAATCGATACCCACTGCCTAGAATTGATGATCTTTTTGATCAATTGCAAGGAGCTAGGTATTTCTCTAAGATAGACTTAAGATCTGGATATCACCAGCTGAAAGTGCAAGAGGAGGATATACCTAAAACTGCTTTCAGAACTAGGTATGGTCATTATGAGTTTACAGTCATGCCCTTCGGATTAACAAATGCTCCAGCTGCATTTATGGACATGATGAATAGGATCTGTAAACCATACTTGGATAAATTTGTAATCGTGTTCATTGACGATATACTCATTTATTCCAAAAGTCAGGAAGAACATTGTAAGCACCTGCATGCACTCTTAACCTTGTTAAGAAAGGAAAAGCTTTATGCCAAATTCTCGAAGTGTGAATTCTGGCTGCAGGAAGTACAATTTTTAGGTCATATGGTGAATCACGAAGGAATTCACGTAGATCTTGCTAAAATAAAAGCAGACACCAATTGGAAGGTTCCACGAACGGCTATGGAAGTTAGAAGTTTTCTAGGATTAGCTGGATATTATAGACGATTTATTAAAGACTTCTCTAAAATAGCTGTACCTTTGACTAAGCTAACCTGTAAGGCAGTTAGGTTTGAATGGGGACCTAGACAAGAAGAAGCTTTTAGGATTCTAAAGCACAAATTGACGAACGCTCCAATCTTAGCTTTACCCGAAGGAACCGAAGATTTTGAAGTATACTGTGATGCTTCAAAATTAGGATATGGATGTATGTTGATGCAACGCAAAAAGGTAATTGCGTATGCCTCTAGACAGTTGAAAAAGCACGAGGAAAATTATACAACTCATGACCTAGAGTTAGGAGCCATAATTTTTGCCCTTAAGATTTGGAGACATTATCTATACGGAAGTAAGTTTACTATCTATACAGATCATAAAAGTTTAAGGTATATATTTGGGCAAAAAGAGTTAAACATGAGGCAAAGAAGGCGGATGGAAATCCTAAGTAATTACGACTGTGATATTCAATATCACGAAGGGAAAGCGAACGTAGTAGCAGATGCCTTAAGTCGTAAGTATCATGAAAAGCAAAAACGAGTCCGTGCTCTTCGGTTAAATATACAATTAGATTTAATGGAACAATTAAAGAAAGTTCAAGGAACGGCAATCAAGGACGATGCCGAAGGAATGAAAGGTTACTTAAAGGAACTAGAACAAGGAAAGGATGGAATTTGGAGATTCCACAAAAAAACGAATTTGGGTACCTAAGCAGGGAGAATTAAGAAATAAAATTCTAGAAGAAGCACATAAATCTAGGTATACTGTACATCCAGGAAGATGTACCAAGATTTAAGAAATAATTTCTGGTGGATAGGAATGAAAAAGGACATAGCTGAATATGTAACCAAGTGTCTTACTTGTTCGCAAGTTAAGGCCGAACACCAGAAACCTTCAGGACTACTACAACAGTTAGAAATGCCTGTATGGAAATGGGAACTCATAACAATGGACTTTGTTACTAAGTTACCCAAAACCAGAAAAAGGTAATGATGCTATTTGGGTAATTGTGGATCGATTAACCAAATCAGCTCATTTTCTACCAATGAAGGAAACCTTTAACATGGAAAGGTTAGCCAAGTTGTATGTAGATGAAGTAGTATCCTTACATGGAGTCCCACTCTCCATTGTATCGGATAGAGATAGTCGTTTCACTTCCCGTTTATGGACAAGTTTCCAGGAAGCAATGGGAACCCGACTCAATTTAAGTACTGCATATCATCCTCAAATAGACGGACAAAGTGAAAGGACGATACAAACCCTAGAAGACATGCTCCGAGCATGTATAATTGATTTTGGTGGTAATTGGGATAGCCATTTACCATTAATTGAATTCTCCTATAACAATAGTTATCATTCAAGCATCGAAGCTGCTCCATTCGAAGCACTGTATGGACGCAAGTGCAGAACTCCCGTTTGTTGGGCAGAAATAGGAGAAAGTCAATTATCAGGCCCAGAGATTGTGCAAGAAACCACTGACAAAATAACACAAATCAAGGAAAGACTGAAAACTGCTAGAGATCGTCAGAAAAGCTATGCAGACAATCGCCACAAGCCACTAGACTTTCAGGTAGGAGACAAAGTACTCTTGAAAGTTTCTCCTTGGAAAGGAGTGGTACGATTTGGTAAGAAAGGAAAACTGAGTCCAAGATATGTTGGACCATTCCCAGTGATCCAACGAATAGGACCCGTAGCTTATTGTTTACAACTACCAGAAGAATTAGCTGGAGTACATGATGTGTTTCATGTATCCAATCTCAAGAAATGTCTATCAGACGAATCCCTGGTAGTACCTCTTCAAGATATAGAGGTAAATAAAAAGCTGAAGTTCGTAGAGAAGCCCTTACAAATAGAAGACCGGAAGATCAAGTTTCTCAAACACAAACGACTAGTGCTAGTGAAAGTCAAATGGGAATCCAGGAGAGGACCAGAGTACACTTGGGAACTGGAATCAGAGATGAAGCGAAAGTACCCTCATCTATTTCAGTAAATCTCGAGGACGAGATTTTTCTAAAGGTGGGGAGGATGTAACAACTGTCACTAAAATCAATAATTAGGACGATAATTAGTCAAAAAGAAAACCTTAATTGAGACACCCAAGTAATTCTGCATTAGCCCTAAAATTTTCAGAACAATCGGAATCAGGATCAGGGCCCCTAAAACTCAAGGGGGGCAAACCCTAGTTGAATAATTATCTAAATTATACGTTGCTTAAAGCTGATTGGCCAAAATAGTTGATTCATGCAAGCTAGTCCCGAGCCTAGGCAGCCTATAATTAGACTGCTTAGCTTACGGACCGTAAGGGGTCAGGCATACGGTCCGTAAGGGAGTCCCAAAAATTAGTATAAATAGCCGACCTTGGGACTTCCCTTCTGCCTTTAGAACGACGTTTATACCTTCTGTGTACGTCGAGTTATACTCAAAACAGTCCCCAACACACACACGAATCACGAGGTGCTGCCGCAATCAGGGTAATAACTCGATCGCTATTACGATTCAACATCCGATCGATTATACTATCCAACGATTGTCTGAGTGCTGCTCAAATTGAGCTGATACTTTGTTATTCATTGTGATTACGACTTGAATGTTTGAGTGCTGTTCGAATTCGGACTATGCTCTGTCATTCGTTGCGAATCCATTGAATTATTAAGTATTGCACTTATTAATTGTCGTGAGGGTTTAATCTCGTGAATTGACGTAACTGCTGAATTAGTTACTAACCCGTTTGTGTGTGCATTTTATTTAAATTAGGTTAATCACAGGCAAATCAGTAAGGCTTAAACTCTGCTCGTAAAATCTGCAATGTGAGTCATTCTCTTTTTATCAACTGTTTTACAAAACTCCAAATTATTTTCAAAGTTATAATTACAGGGATTAAATCTATGTAATCACCAAATTACAGCTGGTATGTGGGGTTTTGTATACATTACTTATTTCCCGTCACACTTGGACAACGAGTTAGCCAAGGGGTGATCTGACCACAGTCACAGACACCATTTGGACAACGAGATAGCCAATGGGTAGTCGAGTGACAAGTACTGTGGGTAGTTGGTTTGATATCAGAAACATTGTAATTCCCCTTAATACTGTAAATTATAACAAATGCGTCGTTTTTATAAACTGAATGATTCACTCAGTATTTCCCCGTTGACAAAACCGTTTTCAAACATGTTTCAGGTGATCTGTTGTGAGCAAGGAAAAGTGCCGTGGAGCACTCTCAGCTTAGAAAAGTGGCTCAATGTAAATAAATAAAAGAAACATGTTTTGAAAAATAAAGATTTCCCTGAGAAATCACATTATTGTAAATTACGGGAATTTATCCCTAAATTATGAAACGGGCAGTTTAAATTATTGAAAGATCCTGTTTTAAAAGTCTTCCGCCGTCGCCTAAATTAAATACCCCGGGATTTCTATCCCGCGGCTCCTGAAACGGGTCAAACCGGGTCGGGGGCCGTGACAACTACCATTGTTTTTCAAAAAATGTTTTTTAATATACAAAAACTAGCGATTTTTAACAAAAAAAATTGTGTGTTTTTTTTGGTTTTTTTAGTTAATTTTCGAGTTTTCGCGTTAAAAGTGGTTTTCATTTGAACCATCCCCTATATATATATATATATATATATATATATATATATATATATATATATATATATATATATATATATATATATATATTGGATTGCAGATTTTGTCCTTTTTATCTTTATACCTTCTTTCAGGCGATGTCCTTTGTCTTTGAAATTAGCGAGTTTTATACTTTATGTTTTCAAATCATTCATGTTATGTCCTTTGTGCCTAACGTAGTTAACTTTCTCTGTTAAATCTAATCATCCTGGACCTTGCTTTAATCAGAGTTACAATGGTGAAGACCATGACATTCTTAAATTGCAACAGTAAAGCATCCAAACTATTCAGCAACAATTAATTCCTCTCCCTCTCAACCACCTACTGCCAGCACCACCACCCACCCCTTACAACCAGCCACCACCACCACCTGACCATCGCAACCCCCCCCCCCCCCTCAACCCCTCTCCACCACCACCACCACCAACAATCGACACCATCAACCATCAAGAACCACCACTGTCTCCGCCGCACCACTGCTCCACCTACCGCCATCAAAGTAGATGCACCAACCACCATCATCTCTGGCGAACAAAAACAAAACACAAAACCCTAGATTGCAAATCCGTTAACATAGAAACAACAACAAAACACGAAACCCTAAAACCATTATCTTTAGTTTTGGGTTATTCGAAAGACAAACAAGAGGTGGTTTTTTTCAATTTGCAGATTGATTTGAAGGCTTGAATCGGAAGTTAATTTGGATTTTATTTGTGAGGCTGTGAATTGATGATGGCTTTTTTTTCAATTTGTAGATTTGTATGAATGCATGAGATGTTTATGTCTTAGATCTCATGATATGATGCAAATTTGGGTTTTATTTGTGAGGCTGTAAATTGAGTGTGAAATCTTAGGTTTTAATGGGGATGTTAATCTGGGTTTAGTTATTGATCGAAGTCATAATTTTTATGCTTAGTCGGATTTATGGTGGTGTTGGAAGAACATGATGGTGGAAGGAGGTAGTTGTATAGAGGAAGATCAGAGAGATAAAGAATGGATGTTTGTTTAATGAAAGAGAGAGATAAATGATATATAACATTTTTTTTCTTTTATATGTATTTTTAAAGAATAGGGTGAAAAGACAATTTTACCCTCATGTGCATTGCATATGACCACATTTGACAGAAAAATCTAACTGAGTTAGAGTTAAAGGACATAATGTGCAGAATTTTAAAACATTAAGTACAAAAATCGTCAATTTTAAAGATAAAGGACACCGCCTAAAATTGGGTATAAAAATAAAAGACAAAACGTGCAATTCACTATATATATATATATATATATATATATATATATTCTCTTCCTTATTATATAATATTGTGAAATAATAATTTAACTAAATCTAATTTAGATTATTAAATTAAAAATGTGTATAACACTATAAAACAATATTAAATAATAATTCTTTTATACACATTATTAAGATACTCAAAAAAAAAATAACACGAGCAAGAAAGTATCGACAATTTGATCTGAACATACCAACTTCATTATATTAAATATTTTATTTGGATAAAAACAATAATAAAATATCAAATAAAATGTAAAAATACTTATAATATTACTATTACTAATGTTATAATTTAGGACACTAAATAATTGAATTATCAAATTATCTTTGTAATATAATTTGATAGTCATGTTGGCGTAATACACACGTTTATTTAAATCGAGTAATACACAGGATTTGTAAAAACATAATTTTTTTTATTAAGTTTATATAACATTACATTTATGCAACTCGTGTAATACACAAGTATTTAACGTAGTATATATGTATAGTGGAGAAATCAAATGAGTAAAAAAAATGTCTTGTAAGAAAAGAAAGAATAAGTTAAAACAAATAAGAATGGACCATTTAATTTTTATATTTAAGGTTATTGTAAGGCATATGAATAAATTTACACTATTATTTAATTTATTCTATTCTCCTAAACAGGGCCGGCCCAATCCTAAGTATTTTGAGGTTTGGGCTTTAGGCCTCTAAATCAATAAGGCCTTTAACTTAAAAAAATTACATATAATATTTGTGTTGGGCTCAAGTTATCTTTATACATATAAAACTACAAAAAAAATAAATAAATTAACTTCGTCTATAATAAACCTTTAAGTTTATTTTGCCGGTCCTAAGCCAGTGTAAAAGAGGGATTTTCTCAAATAGTGTTTCTTTTCTTTGGAAAAGAGGCCTCGAGTTTTTAATTCACTTTAGGCCACCAAAATGGTTGAGCCGGCTTTACTCCTAAATTAGCTAATGACGTCAAACTAACAACTCTTTTTTTCAAAATGTATTCTTTCAAAATAAGCTTAATTTACGGTTTAGAATAAATATCAAAATGTGTAGAATAAATTGCAAGATAAATGTTGAAAGAGTTTTGATATGTCTAGATTATATGTTGGATAAATATCATTATGAGTAAGATAAATTCGATATGCGTGTAATGTATTGCTTTTCACTAATTAACTAAAAAGGGATTAACGGGAGGAGAGGTAAGTTAATTATTTGTTATTATTTTATCCTTTGTTTTTTCTCTTCTCATATTAGGTTTTTTTCTCACTTTATATATATATATATATATATATATATATATATATATATATATATATATATAGTGGAAGTTTCGAATGAGAAAAAATTCTTTGTAAAAAGAAAAATAAAAAAGTTTCAAACAATAAGAATGATTAAATTTGTTTCATTTAATATTTGTACATAATGGCATTGTAAGGGTATATTGGTAAAGTTACATCAATCACTAATTTATAGTCTTCCTGCATAATAGTTAACTACATTAACTTTGTAATTTATTTTTAAAATATATTTTTTTTTCAAAAAAAATTTAGAGTGTAGGATAAATTACGAGCTGTGTAGGATAAACTGTATGGTAAATTTTGACATGTGTAGTATAAACAATTCGATAATGTGTAGGATAAAATTTTATGTGTGTGGAATAAAATGAAATTGACTAATTTATAGAGAGAATAATTAACATAAGGAGCTATAAACCATTTAATGTTTCATCATTATACCATTTTCTTCTTTTCTTTATAAATTGATTTTATTCTCATTTGATCCTCCCCTATATATGTATGTGTGTTTGTGGAAGAGTTAAAACAGGAACTAAATCGAGTTGTGAGAACTCGTTGGAACTCGACTTCCTATTATTTTTTCAAAAAGAAAATTCACCAAAATTTATAGAAAGTACATTTACAAGAAAAAAAATCATAAGGTGCTTTTGTCAGTGGGTAGTTCCACTCAAACTTATCTGTTACAGTGATTTTTACCACCGTAAATGAAACTTATATGTTAAAAAAAAACTGGCTCGTAAATGTTTTTTGAATTTTTTTCATATGTGTCTCTGTTAGATATTACTCTACCTATGTGAAAAATATGGTTAAAAAACTCACACAAGCAGTCGAGTGGTTTTCATTTGAAACACTTGAAAGTATCTCTCTTTCTCTCTCTATATATAAACACTACCAATTATCTATTTAATTTTAGACAATGAGGGTTGAAATTTGTTGTTATGAGACTGAATTCTAGTGTTTGTTTTTGTTGACTTGAGATTATTTCATTTTTATTTATATTTATAAAATGCGGTTATGGGCATACCTTTGGAAAAAAAAAAGTTAGTCAAATTTAATATGGAGACATATATATGCTCCAATGAGAGGCCCCCCAATTCGGTTGTGTTGTTGAGAGACCATTGGAGTTTTCAGGATAAAGAAGACAAATTTGCCATTATGTAAGCTATAGGCATTATACAATATATTCAAATAGTGATTGACCCTTTTAAATCAAATCGAAATACATTGATACTTAATTTAATAAGAGTTGTTCTATTTCTACACCTCTATAATCTTATTTTTACATCCCTATTTGTATACGGGCCGTATATAATTATACGGGCCGTATAGAATGTTTATGCACAGAATTTAATGAGTGCAATGTTTATGCACAGAATTTAATGAGTGGAATGTTTTTTTTGTTTTTATATGTATACGAGCCGTATATTATATACGGGTCGTATACATACATGCATATTGTTTCGAAGGTTGGACAGGGGTTTTTAGTTTTGAAATCTGTATACGGGCCGTATAATGTTATACGACCCGTATAGCCCGTATAGAAAGGTTAATTTTTTGTTGAAATCGGGAAACCGTTTGTTGTATATATCGGATTATGTTAGGAGTTTGTAGTTAAACGTATTTATTATGTTTAATAAGTTTCTTCTTTGTAAAACTATAAATATGTATAGAAAACTTAATTTTTTGTTGCAATCGGGAAACCGTTTAATAAATTTTGAAAATTTTAAAATAGTGTTCTATATATCGCATTATGTTACGAATTTGTAGTTAAACGTATTTATTATGTTTCATAGGTTTCAACTTTGAAAAACGATAAATATGTATAGAATAGTTAATTTTTTGTTGCAATCGGGAAACCGTTTAATAAGTTTTGTAAATTTTAAAATAGTATTGTATATATCGGATTATGTTACGAGTTTCTAGTTAAACGTATTTATAATGTTTAGTAAGTTTCCAGTATGTAAAACGATAAATATGTGATATGATTATGATAAACTACGACAACAATTATTAAACAAACAAGTTAACATCTAAACATAAGATTAATATTTATAATGTTTTACATCTAAAACAAAAAAAAGATAAACTTTTACAAAGTTTCAAACATAAAATAACAAAAAAAAAATAATAATAATACAAAAAGCAGCTACGGCGGTGGTGGTGGTGGTGGTGGTGCTGCGCCAGCTCGTGGAGGTAGGGGCGCGACAGAATGCATAGCCACAATCGCCTCGACCATCCACCGTACATCCTCTCTCACTGCAGCTAAATCCCCTCTGACTGCAGCTAAATCCCCTCTGACAGCAGCTACATCCGACTCGACCTGAACGAGTCTCTCCTCCACCCCTGGTGGAGGCATCACACGCTGTCTCACGCTGCGTCGAACGTACGGGCGATCACCCCGTAACTCCTCCGCAGCTACATGTGATCGATCGCCAGCATGACCGACCCCCTCTCCGTCGCCTCCATCTCCCTCCCTCTTGCCACCCTCTCCATCGTCTCCCTCCTCATCACCACCCTCTCCATGGGGTCCCTCACCCACACCATAAGCCCAAACCAGCTGCCCTCCCTCAAGCTCGCGAGCCAAACCCATCGATAGGGCTGTGTCCCTCCCAACCCTGTCAAGCTGGCGTGTTAGGGTCATATCACTTGCCACCTGCGGGGACAGGAGGCGAAAGAAACCCTTCGCCAGACGGGTGACGAAGGCCCCATAGCTGATGTGGGAAGAGGGTCGCTTAAAAGCGTAGTCGGCGAGATATGCGGCCAACTTGTACGCCAAGTTGGCCCTCCAGCCGCTAAGTAAGTCGTGCAAGAAGAATAGGTCATTTTGGGTGACCCATTCCCTGCTATCATGACGACCGGCGATCGTCACGGCGATACACCGATGTAGGTATCGGTGTAACGGGTCGTAAAGATCAGTCGCCCGTGCCTTCGGGGATCGCTGATTCGGTTTCGAGAACTCCCTGAACCCAATAGTGCGCCAATACGGCCACAACACGTCAGTGGACGTGCTGACTGGCGCATCAAAAAATGCGCGGGACCTTGAGTCCTCCTGTGAGTACAGACCCAAGGCAACAGCGAACTGAGGAAGTGTCATCCTCTGACTCTTGCCGCAAATAGTAAAAGCTACGGCCTCTGTCGTCAAAAAATGCTGAAAACCCCCACCCCGGGTGTCCGTAAATGAAAAGGTAGATAAAAACTCTAAAGTAATCTCCCTGTGGGCCCGCTCTGCGGCGGCATCAAATAAGCGGTCCCACGGGGAGTTAGCTGACATGAGCTCCCGGACCCGACCGATCGCTCCAATATCGGTAAAAAACTGAAAACCTATGGTCCGAGGCGCATCCAGCACCATCTCCCGTAATTTGCCCAAAACCCTATAGGCAACCGTACCTCGGGGGATATCTCTAAGAAACTGCCCCGTCTCAGTAAAATCGGGCACAACCTCCTCCTCCTGTCGACATCCCCGTCCGCGTCCACGTCCACGGCCCCGACCCTGAACCTCACCCTGACCTCGACCTCTACGGGCCGCACCAGCTGCTGATGACTCATTCATATACGCTCGTAAAATGTTTGAATATTCAACAAGTATACGACCGTATATAAAATATACGTTCGTATAATGTTTGAATATTCAAACAGGTATACGACCGTATATAAATATACGATCGTATAATGTTTGAATATTCAAAGGTTATACGAGCGTATATAATGTATACGATCGACAAACCTTTGATTATTCAAGTGTATACGGTCGTATAAAGTGTATACGATCGTATACAGTTTGAATATTCAAACATTATACGATCGTATACAATTTATACGACCGTATACACTTGAATAATCAGTTACAATTTTCTGTTTCAAATTTTTTTTTCAAATTGAATTATACAATCGTAATCGTTATGCCTATCTACGCTTTATTATACAAGACCATAATCTAACATGTTACGAAATTTGAAAGTTTACTATACGAAAACGTACCGTATAGGAAGAATGAGAAGAAAACGCCAAAAACGCCGAAGAACGCTGTCCAAGAACGATCCGAGAGAAAACCGAGAGAATTTTTTGTGGAATGTTGAGGCCGTATGGTGGAAATGAGGTCGTATAAAACTTATACGATCTTTTTTCCTTTGTATACGGGCCGTATAAAAGTATACGACTCGTATACAGTAATTTAATTTATTTTAATTCTGTCGTATACTTAATATACGATCACGGTATACGAGGCGTATATTTTTATACGGCCCGTATACAATTCAGTATTTTTCATTTTTTTTTCAATTACTATATGCGGAACTGACGAAAATACGGTCGGTATGCGTTAACGTTGATTCGTTTAAACGTTTTTTCAAATTCAATTTCAACAAGTTGCCAAAACATTTATATAACGTGTATGTTGATCATTACAAATTGTCAAAACATGTAAATAACATTTTATATTCATAGGGAACCTATATCTATGTAATCCCTGGTCCTATATTCATCAACGATCGTATTATATTGGTCAATACGTTCCTTGTAATAGTGATACCAACTTTCTGCTGGCGTATTCCGTGTCGGTTGTCGCCAGTATCCTGATGGGGTTGGCATTGGATATTCCCCTTCTAATCTGACGTGAATAAAATGGTTCATGTGTACATGTACAAGCGCGACTGTTCGATGCGGAATAATTTCTTCGGCTGTTTTGAACATGGGAAAAAATGAAGCACAACCAAGGTCACTTAATAAGAGACAAATGACATTCCACCGGTTTGCTATCAGAAGCCCCGTGAATGGCATTTGTATCCACTTATGTCGAGGTGCTCCGTCTATATGGTCGGACCAAACTAATGATTCCAGAACATGTTGATACCCAACTTCATTTATGTTTTTCCAAAATTCGTGAAACCGGTTGCATTCACCATGAAGATGTTGCCGTATGAACGGCCACTCCCACTCTTTAAGCGATAAGCCGACCGCTATAGATCGAAACCCACAATTACCATCACCCTGCACATTTTGTATGTGACTGAAGTGTGGATAGAAGCACGGTGGAATGTACTTTTTGAAGTGCAAGAACATATTAACTTGTCCGACAGGCAGCAAAGGTAAGTCTGGTGGCTCTTCCTTTGATTTTGCGACCTTGTTTTTCGTTTTTGAATTCTTAGGGCCTTTCACAATCTCACCGAAGAACATAGGTGTTTCAGTACAATAACTTTGTGACTCGACAAACGAGCTATGCCTGGTAGGTTTGATCGTTGACTCTTGTGTGCCAAACCCATCTTGTGAATCACTATACTGGTCCTGCGTTGTAAAAAAGTTGTGTCTAGAAGGCTCCGTAAACGAATCATCCTTCCTTTGTTGCTGAGCTTTTAAAGTTGGACGACCCCGTGTGTTTTTTTGCACAACTGGTTGTTTAAGCTTCGTCTTATTGAGTTGTACCAACTCCTTCATCTTTTGAATCAAGTTTTTCTTGAGTTCTCTCGGCTGAGCACTTAAATGTTGTTTGAGAAGCGCAAATTCGCCGTCTAAGTCGAAAGAGTCCACCTTGCTCGGTTCCACTATGGAGTCCAAATTTAACTTTCTCCAAAAAGGGTCTATCAACTCCAACGGGATCATTTCACCTAAGAAACATATCAACAAACAACATAAAACGTCAATAAGATTTTGCGTGATGAAAGGCTATGATTATAAAATGTGGTTGGTCGAATAATGTATTACCATTCGTTGTATACGGTTCCAACCGACACGCGCATGGCAACCCACAGGTTGTATACAAACGGCACGCGCATGTACGGTTATATAACATTAATTTTTCTATTTCATTTACTTCATCTGATATCAACTCTAGGCAGGCATGTGGAACCTTCTTTAGTAGGAGATTAAATATTGGTTTGTTATGATGACCCAATGTTCGGCTCCTGCTTGTTTCAATGTTGCCTTTGATTTCTGTCACCTGGTTTCTTATGAGCTTATTGATAAGTGGTACCACTTTCTCTAGGGTGTAATTAGAATCGCCTAGGTACTGCTTCAAAAGGGCATGTTGACCCTCTGCCCTGTTCGTTGTACGTTGACCGAAGTTCAGATGTTGGTCGCTCCAGAACGAAACAAACCGGTCTCTATATGGTTGTAACCAGATTGAATCCAAATAGTTCATAATCTCTGTAATCAAAGTCAAGTGCAGTTAAGACAAGTCAAATAAATACGATTATTAAACAAAAATTATATAAAACTTACCGTCGGTTTTTTTGCGTGGCAAGTTTGATCGTATTCGCTCGTACCAGTAGTTGTAGTCATGATCGGTCGTTGAGTTAATTAGCTCGCCCCACTTGAAAAGAAACCTAGCCCATTTATCATCTGTTTTAAAGCTTTTCCTGCAATGTTTGAAGATGTTTTGCTGTATGTGCCACCTACACAATGAATGTCTAGCCCTGGGAAACACGGTTGCACATGCGTTCATTAGGGCGCGATCTCTATCCGTTACTGTTACACGGGGTTCCATAACACTGTCTAATGAGTGTTTCAAGCTCTGTAGAACCCATGTGAAGTTTTCCTGTTTCTCGTTGCTTACGAACGCATGAGCAATGCAAAACGACATCAACGTGGATGTAACGCCGATAATCTGGACTAGCGGCATTTTGTACCGATTCTTCTTGTAGGTGGCGTCTATAAGCAACACATGCGGGAAGGCGCGCCACAACATGTTCGACTCCGGGTGGATGAAGAAAACATCCTCGACCCGTTCGCCGTTTTGAGATGTTCTATGGTAAAAAACAAACCCAACCTTCCCCAACCGGTCGAAAAGTATCTGCATTGGAGTCTCGCCGACTTGTTCCATTCGACCCAATTTGGCCCGAGCGTTGTATATGGTGTTTCTTGTTGAGACATTATGGGGGTTCTGTTCTTTAATGGCAGCAAGAATGTCTCGTGGTTTTATGTTCTGATGCGTCATTTGCTCCACCGTCCTCTCTTCTGATGGAGTCAGCCTCATTAGGGACGGATGACCCTCTGGATACAGAAATGGTTCGTGGTTATGTTTAGCTTCATCAACCTTTAGATCCCAATAACCTAACCTCTTTTTGTATGCCCCGATCAGTTGGAACTTGCAACCGGTTTTCCTGGTCCCGCTGCGTCTAACCGTGGCTGTTGATTTGTACTCGCCGGCACAATCGCACGTAAGCCAGATTTTTAACGGTTGACCGCTACCCTGTTTATCGTAGATGGTGCGTTTGGTGACGAGGGCGTAGCCATTTACGCGTTCAACGTCTCTACACCACTCTACCAATTCATCCATGCTAGCAAATTCCTAACGAAAACACTTATATGTGTCAATTAATGATTAACCAATCGGTTTAGCTTTAGTATAAACGGGTTCGGGTCAGTTTCAGGTTGAACCTGCGAACCCGTTTGGGTTAACGGGTCGGGTTCGGGTAACATGGTCGGGTTGGCGGCTTGACCCGTTACACATTTTTCGGGTTC